>NC_143577.1:75655591-75978119 GCF_048544385.1 Mastigoproctus giganteus
AGCCTTTCTTGGTAAGAACATCCCTTTGTTCCTCTCACCAATCTTGCCCTTCTTTGTACTCATTCTAGCACCAGTGGATCGACACTGACGGAATCCATACTGGGGATCGTTGATCAGACGGAACGTTTCTAGGTAGTTTAAGAGTTGGTGGTTAATTGATTTCTCCATTACTTAAGAAAGAGTAGAAGTAATTGCAATGGGACAATAATTAGATGGGAGGGATTTGTCACCCTTTTTAGGAACTCGCTGGATATGAGCAAATTTCCAAGCAGAAGGAAAAACACATTTGGAATAAGAAAGTGAAAAAAGGCGGCAAAGAATAGGAGTAAGTTCAGGAGCACAGGTTTTGAGAACAAGTGGAGAAATACCATCAGGACCTGGAGCTTTCTTAGCATCAAGATTCATCAAAATCCTTCTGATATCCTTTTGACGTAAGACCACAGGAGGCATTAAATGGAGCGTGTTGGGAATGGTGGGAGGTGTTTTACCAAGATGATTAATACATGAGCTGGAAGAAAAATGGGATGTTAGCAGGTCAGCTTTATCCTTGGCTGAAGTGACAACAGAACCATCTGGTTTGGACAGAGGTGGGAGCAGAGATGGGCAAGAGTTGCGGCCAATAGCTTTGGCAAGAGACCAGAATGCTCGGCTACCATTAGGGCAAGAAGCAAGTTTTCTACTCTTAGCCTGTTCAAACTCTAGTTTGGACTGATTAATAACTGCTTTGCAATTGTTGCGAGCTTTGGTGTAGACAGAAAATGAAACTGAAGAATTAGAAACAAGCCAATTACAATATGCAACATTCTTCTCTTGGACAGCCTTAGCACATTTATTGGAAAACCAAGGTTTAGTTAAAGGACGAGATTTTAAAGTGGAGTGTGTGATAAAGGATTCCATTCCTGCAAGAATAATTTCACTGACACGATCTGAGCAAACGTTGACATCAGAAGTTTTGAAACAGTAATCCGACCAAGCAAAAGTAGAAAAGAAGTCTCGCAGGTCATCCCATTTGCATTCTTGTAATGCCAAACAACACGAGGTTGGGAATAGCCATGAGATAAAGGTTCCATTGGAGAAGAGAGAATCACCAAGTAGTAATCTGAAGTGCCTAAAGGACCTCTCACTTCGACCGTGTACTTAGAAGGATTGTTTGTGAGAAAAAATATGCAGGACTTTGCATTTTTCAATGTTAAACTTCAGTTGCCACTTCTCAGCCCGTTTTCCCAACTTATCTAGATCCAGTTGGAGTAGCATGCTGTCTTTACTTTCATTAACAACCCTCCCAACCTTTATATCATCTCCAAACTTGGACATTAAACCTGATATACCTTCATCAATATCATTGATAAATATACAAAACTACAATGGGCCCAACACCAAACCCTGGGAAACTCCACTAATAACATTTGTCCATGAAGAGCAGTGTCCATAGATTCCCACTCTCTGTCGCCTCTCACAACCATCCCTTTATCCATTGTAGCAACTTACCCTTAATGCCATACCTCTCCAATTTGTACAGCAGTCTTCCATGTGCAACAGTATCAAAAGCTTTCCTGAAATCCAAGTAGTTGATATCAAAATTATTTTTCGCATTCAGTTCCTTTTTGACCACATCATAGTATCCATTCAAATTGGTCAGACAAGACCTCTTTAAAAAATCCATGCTTCTTAACTATTACTACAGTTTTGTCTAGGTGATCCTGCAATGCTGCTTTAACAAGTGATTCCATTATTTTCCCCAGAACACGTTAAACTAACAGGTCTATAGTTACTTGTGTTACCTTTTGAACCCCCCCCCCCCTTTGTGAATTGGTGATACATTTGCAGACCTCCAGTCCATGGGGACCTCCCCCGAGTCCAAGGATGCTCTCATAATTTTAGCTACAGATTTGCTTACTTCCTTTGCTGATTCCTTTAATATAACTGGATAGATCCCCTCCACCCCAGGTGCCTTTTTTATGTTTAACTTGAACAATTTCTCCTCCACTTTGCTCTCAGTTATTACAAAATCACTTAGCTCCCTGTTAGAGTTTGATGATTGTCTGGCACTCGCCTCATTGAATAACTCCTTGTGTGAATGTAGCTGGAAAATATTCATTCAGTTTATCAGCTACCTTAGCATGATCGTCAATAGTCAACCCATCTATGTTAAGTGGTCCAATCCGATTAATCTCTCTTCTTCTATACATAAGTAAAGAACTCTGATGTTTTTCTTTGCATCCTTTGCCAAAGATTTCTCGTAATCTGCCTACACCTGCCTAACCTCCTTTGTGACTTGATTACAGACTAGTTTATATCTGCCATAGGCTTCTGTGTCACCTGATATTTACATGCATCCCATACATTTTTCTTTTCTGCCACATGCCTCATTAGTTCATCTGACATCCATTTAGGCCTAAACCTTGAACTTTCATTGAATGAAGTTTCTAAGAATGAAGTTTCATTCCAACTTCATTCTTAGTTGGAATGAAAAGCCTAGTAACCTCCAAAATTAAGTCCCTGAAGGCTTCCCATTTAGAATTCAACATTGGTAACATCATCAGTTTATCCCACTGTACAGAATTTAAAAACTGTCTGAGACCTCTGTAGTCACCTTTATGAAAGCAAAATCTCTTCTGTTTAGCTTTGATGATAGTTACATTTTTAAGTAATTCCCACATCAGTACATTTATCACTGTCACCCAGTGGTTCCTTTATCTGCAAATTCTTAATGCATGAATAATCACTGCTGATAATTAGATCAAGAGTATTACTCCCTGTGGTTGCCTCTCGAACATGTTGCTATAGAAAACGGTCATCCAGTATATCCACAAAAGTCTTGCTAGTGTGCAATTTAACAACCCACAAGTTCGTCAATATCTGGAAAGTTAAAATCGCCCATTATAAGACATTCTTATCTACTGGCCCTTTATTTCTCGGTACAGCTGTTCATTATACTCATCAGAGCCATTAGGCCTATAACACACACCTACTCCCATTTTTTCCTTTCCCAGTGCTTATGTGACACCAAACAGACTCAACATTGCATTGTCCACCAATGTCAGTTGAATGCACTTCCTTAGATTTTGTTTCTTAACTAACAGCATAACTCCTCCTCATCCCCTCCTGTCCTGTCTATCCTTTCTGTACACATTGTACTCCCCAAATTCCAGTTCTTCACTGCTTATGTCTGTGTGACACCACGTCGTGCCTCCGTAGCCAGGTGTGAAGGAGCAGCAGTGCGTAGTTTCTTGATTAGACCAGGGTTCGAGCTCGTCACCACCAAACACAGAGGATGCAGAAAGGTCTGGGAATGACCACCGCATATCCCGGAGCAATATGGCCTTAGTTGCTATTGCTCCTAAAAAAAAAAATAAAAAATCACCAAACAGACACCACGTCTCTGATATTCCAACAATATCTGGCTTTGATGTCTTGGGTAGCACTTCAAGCTCATCAAATTTATTAACTATACTCCTAGCATTGGAATACATGCAAGTATACATGCACTTGTTTCTTCTCTTAGTTACTTAAACACAGCCCATGTATTTATTTGTTCCACTGTGACTCCCAGCAGTCCTGGAAATCTCCATTACCTTGCTTTCCAGGATGCTGCTCGTTCTGATAGAAGCAGTGTAAGAATCACTTTTGCATCTCGCGACCACTGTTAACCTTTTAGTCTGTGTATCCCCCCCCCCCAAGCTAGCAGCAGTGCGTAGCACATGCTTCTCGATCAGACCGAGGTTCTAGCCCGTGACCACCAAATACGGAGGATGCAGAAAGGTCAGCGAATAACCTTGAGGTTGTTCATTGAGGTTGTTATATAATGTTGAGGTTGTCACAGACATTCTCTCAGATATGCCAGTCAAGCTGTACTTGCTACTTGGGAGTCTAAAACGCTGGTGGGACTGATATTCGTGTGACACTCAAGTCAATTGGACCCTATTTCGGCGAAGTCCGGACGGTCTGTGACAGCCAGATCCTCTGCTTGCACCTTCATGATGGTGGGACTATTAGTAATCCTGGGTATAACCTCCATGCACAAGTACATGGTGGGTGACCACCCAGGTGTGAACCAATGTAAGCAGGGGTCGAGGTGTGGCGCCCACACCACATGGAGGAACGTCGCCCCTCTATGTTACCAGGCAGTACTAGGTGGTAGATGACTCTCATCAACCGGTGAAATACCACCACTTTGCTTATTGGAGGCTTGAGTGGTGGAACCCATGTTTAGTCTCTAGAGCTAAGTTCTGGTCAACCCTTCCCTATCTCTTCCATCATGCAGTATGATTAATGACTTTTGAGGTTATGATGAACGTCGTGGCGAGATCCAATATTCCTTACATTTCGAGGGTACAGCTCTAAAACGGTGTTCGCAGGCCAGCCGCTAGTTAGTACACCGGACCGAACCTATTGGTAACTCTCTAGGAGGCTTCTGGATCAGCTAGTGTATAATCTTGCTACCTCTACTCTGCCAGATAGTGACTGGAGGGAGTTCGAGTAGTGTGTATGCGGAGAACATTGTCGAGGCTACGTTATGTCAAGGATCTGGGTATATTCTTACCATGTGTACGCCATATCCTAAAATTTCATTACTTCATACAGCATGTCCCACCCAATTTTTCTTACTATTGAATACACCATGAATTGTCAAACTAATAGAGCAAGCTTATCTGCGAAAAGATCTAAACCTCCCAAACACTTCCTAATGCATTTCACAAATATACATGGTCTCAATTCTAATCTCAACGATGTTCATTTCCACTGGCAGTCTGCCGAACCCCATGTACTTTTTCTGACAGAATCGCAGTTATCGGTTGATTCAAGTACTGCTCATCTCAGATGCCCAAATTATTCGCTGTATGATTCCTTTTGCCTCAAAGTGGTACTTGTGCATATGTTCGTTCTGATATTCCCTGTCAGAGACTTGGCAATTTGGAATCTCCTCTGGCTTAAAATTTCTCTACCTCATTGTGTCAAATTCATCTGTTGTCTCTACCGTTCTCCCAACTCCACTAATCACTTGGAGCTCTTTGACTTCCTCTCTTTGCAAATTGACTGTCTCCAGTCCAACTTTCCTAACAGTGAGGTAATTTTCCTTGGTGATTTTAATGTTCACAACTCCAGCTGGCTTCCGTTTTCTAGTCACACCGACCCAGCAGGTCGAGATGCTGAGGCTTTTGCAATTACTAATGACCTGGCACAGATTGTTCATTTACCTACAAGAATACCAGACAATCGTAATCATACAGCCAATAAATACGCTTGATCTTTTTCTCACAAACAACCCTTCTAAGTATACAGTCGAAGTGAGAGGTCCTTTCGGCACGTCAGATCACAACTTGGTGATTGTCTCTTCTCCAATGGAACCTTTATCTCTTGGCTATTCCCAACCTTGTGTTGTTTGGCATTACAAGAATGCAAAATGGGATGACCTGCAAGACTTCTTTTCTTCTTTTCCTTGGTCAGATTACTGTTTCAAAACTTCTGATGTTAACGTTTGCTCAGATCGTGTCAGTGAAATTATTCTTGCAGGAATGGAATCGTTTATCCCACACTCCACTTTAAAATCTTGTCCTTTATCTAAACCTTGGTTTTCCAATAAATATGCTAAGGCTGTTCAAGAGAAGAATGTTGCATATCGTAATTGGCTTGTTTCTAATTCTTCAGTTTCATTTTCTGCCTACACCAAAGCTCGCAACAATTGTAAAGCAGTTATTAATCAGTCCAAACTAGAGTTTGAACAGGCTAAGAGTAGAAAACTTGTTTCTTGCCCTAATGGTAGCAGAGCATTCTGGTCTCTTGCCAAAACTATTGGCCGCAACTTTTGCCCATCTCTGCTCCCACCTCTGTCCAAACCAGATGGCTCTGTTTTCACTTCAGCCAAGGATAAAGCTGACCTGCTAGCATCCCAGTTTTCTTCCAGCTCATGTATTAATGATCTTGGTAAAACACCTCCCACCATTCACAACACGCTTCATTCAATGCCTCCTGTGGTCTTCCATGAAAAGGATATCAGAAGGATTTTGATGAATCTTGATGCTAAGAAAGCTCCAGGTCCTGATGGTATTTCTCCACTTGTTCTCAAAACCTGTGCTCCTGAACTTACTCCTATTCTTTGCCGCCTTTTTTAACTTTCTTATTTCAAAGGTGTTTTTCCTTCTGCTTGGAAATTTGCTCATATCCAGCCAGTTCCTAAAAAGGGTGACAATCCCCCCCCCCATCCAATTATCGTCCCATTGCAATTACTTCTACTCTTTCTAAAGTAATGGAGAAATCAATTAACTGCAAACTCTTAAACTACCTAGAAACCTTCCGTCTGATCAATGATCACCAGTATGGATTTTTTTCGTCAGTGTCGATCCACTGGTGATATTCTGGCTTGTGTTACCCATTTATGGACTAATTCAATGGAAAGGTTCGGTGGAACACAAGTAGTTGCTCTTGACATCTCAAAGGCTTTTGATCGTGTTTGGCATAAGGTCTTCTAAACAAGCTTCCATCTTATGGTTTGCCAACTGTTTTTAGTAATTGGTTATCCAGTTTTCTCTCTGATCATTCACTGAGGGTGATGGTAGATGGCTCTCTGTCTTCTAACTTCTCCACTAATGCAGGTGTCCCCCACGGTTCAGTTCTTTCCCCCACTCTTTTCCTCTTGTATATTAATGACCTTCTTCCATTGACTGGAAATCCTCTCCATAGTTTTGCTGATGATAGCACAATGCATTCCACTTTCCATTTTGAGAAACCTTGTCCTGCTCGATCAGCTTCAACTTCTCAAAAATCTGCTACCAATTCCTTAAATGCCGATCTTCAGGTAATTCTCCAGTGGGGCAAAGACAACTTAGTTGATTTCTATCCTTCTAAAATTCAGTCTTGTCTTATATCTCGCAAAAAGGATTCTTCTGCTCCTATGCTTATCTTTAGTGACACTCCGATTTCTAGGCAAAATGATATATCTCTTTTGGGGATTACCCTGACTTCTAATCTCTCTTGGCACAAGCACATTACAAATATTGCTTCCTCTGCATCTAAAAAACTTGGTTTTCTCTTTCGCTCTCGGCGTTACTTTTCTTCCAAACAGCTGCTCACTCTGGATAAATCGCAAATCCGCCCTGCCATGGAATATCATTCCCACATCTGGGGTGGTGCCCCCAAAACCTCTCTCAGGCTTCTTGATTCCATTCAGAAGAGGGCAGTTAGGTTAATTAATGATTCATCTCTAACAGAGTCTCTCCACTCGCTTTCTCATAGACATACTGTTTCTGCTGCATGCCTCTTCTACAGATACTTCCATGGGCACTGTTCTTCTCAACTGGCTTCTATAATTCCCGCTCTCTTTCAAAACAGTCCAAACACGTGCCGCCACCAGCCAAGATCCATTTACTGTCCAACTTCAAACCCACAGAACCAAATTTTCATCTTCCTCATTTATTCATTCAACTGTCGTTTTCTTCAACAACCTTCCTTCATACGTATTTCCTGAAAATTGCAATCTACAGAAGTTAAAGTCCAATGTCAACAAATATCTTCTTTCATCTTCTGAACCTCCAACCCAAGCACGGTACTAAGTACTATAGGTTCTAATACCCCTCGTGTTTGGGGTTCACATAAAAAAAATAAATAAAATAACCACTGCATATTCCCGGAGCAATATGGCCTTAGTTGCTAATGCTCCTAAAAACCACATAACAAATAACAAACCCCCCCCCCCAAGCTAGCAGTTTTCCGACCCACCTAACAATGCCTCGTAGCATCAGCAAATATTCTTGCACCCTTTCTATTTATGTGTACCCTATCCCCGTAGAAGCAATCTTTCCTGTAAACAAGTACAGACCAGGCTGAAAAAAATTCTACTCCTTGAGCCATGTACAATCTCTCCAGGACCGAATTGATCAACAAGGCTCTCATCATATACTCCCTTCTATCGTGTCTGGGCAGAATTGCAGACACTTTCACATTCAACCCTAACTCGCAACTTTTTTTCAACATTGACCTGTACTTGTTAAGTAAATCTGTAGATCTCTTACTGTTAATGTGATTAGTTCCAACATGTACAACAATGTCACCTTTTGTGCCCTTAAAGGATATCTGCTCTTCAACATCACCATCAACTTTTGCCCCTAGCATGCATACATTGGTCCTGTTCAACCTATCCTTTTTGCATGGTATATTCCCCGTCTCCCTGACAATAGAGTTACCAACAATAACTAGTTCCTTTTCAACAATAATTAGTTATATCGAATTTGTGCTGTATTAGAAATACTAATGGACTCTGACACAGTCCTGTGGTACCCTAGTGTGATGCATTAGCATTAGTAGAGACATATGATGCAAGAAAGCAAGCTTATGCAGCATCAGCCAAAACAAAAACTTCCACGTCACCCCTCCGTTCGTTCGAAATACCTGTCCAGCTGAGCCTTAAATTTATTTAGGCTGTCAACTTCCACAACAAGGGATGGAAGGCAAATTTCCTAACATCTATCCTACATCTGTCTTTACTCAATTTGAATTTATGCCCTCTCAGGTGATTTTTCTGAGCAAGAGAAAGAATCCCATCAGCATTGAGCATGCTCAAACCATTCAAGGCTTTATACCCCTCTATCAGATCACCTCGCCGGTGCCTAGTCTCCAGACACTGTAATTTGCAAAACTTAAGCCTTTCTTCGTAAGAACAACCCTTTGTTCCATTCACTAATTTTGTTGCCCTTCTCTGTACTCGTTCCAGCAGCTCTACATCCTTCTTGAAATTAGGCCTCCAGACCTGTATACAGTTCTTAAGGTGCGGCCTAACCATTGTCCTATACAAGGGAATAATCGCCTCCTTATCCCTGCTAGAAAAATTCCTGTATATCATTGACACGACACCATGAGCTACTCTTGCAGCCCGTCTGCACTATTCAGAGAACTTCATATCTGCCTACACAATTACCCCCAGGTCCTTTTCATTCTCTACCACTGTCAGTGTAGTACCACAGAGTTGATATGTTGCTCTGGGGTTGCTGTTTCCCATATGTAGTACTTTACATTTGTCAATGTTAAACTTCATTTGCTACCTCTCAGCCCATCTGCTAATACCACAGGATTGTGTTGAGGAGTGTGATATTAGTTCATGAAGTGCCATTTATAACTGGCATCTCCGTAGCCAGGTGGGAAGGAGCAGCAGTGTGTAGCACACGCTTCTTGATTAGACCGGGGTTCGAGCCCGTCACCACCAAATACGGAGGATGCGGAAATGTCAAGGGAATGACCACCGCATATTCCCGGAGCAATATGGCCTTAGTTGCTAATGCTCCTAAAAACCAAATAACAAACAACAAACAGCCATTTATAACTACTGTCTCCTGCCACTTTATCCACACCGCTGTATTTTATACAATATTTAGTCATGTGGAACGTATCAAAATATTACTGAAATCTGAGTATATGTTGTAATAATTATAGTTCATAATTATTCTTTGTATCTGGTTCATAGTTCTTCGTAATTGTTGTGGGATATCAGAGACATGGTGTCATACAGATATAAGGAATGCAGAAAATTGGAATTTGGGGAGTACAATGTGTACAGTAAAGATAGACAGGATAGGAAAGGAGAAGGGGTTATGCTATTAGTTAAGAAACACAAAATCTAAGGAAGTGCATCCAGCTGACAGGGTGGACAATGCAGTGTTGAGTCAGTTTGGTGTGACATAAGCACTGGGAAAGCAAAATTGAGAGTAGAAGTGTGCTATAGGCCTAATGACTCTGATGAGTATAATGAATAGCTGTACAGAGAAATAGAAACGGCCAGTAAATCAGATTGTCTTATAATGGGAGATTTTAATTTCCCAGATATTGACTGGAACATGTGGGTTGGTCACTTGCACACTAGCAAGACTTTTGTTGATTTATTGGATGACTGTTTTCTACAGCAACATGTTCAAGAGGCAACAGAGGGAGTAATATTCTTAATCTGATTATCAGCAGTGATTATTCATCCATTAAAAATTGGCAGATAAAGGAACCATTGGGTGACAGTGATCACAATGTACTGATGTGGGAATTACTTAAGGATGTAACTACCATCGAGGGTAAAGGGAAGTGTTTTTGCTTTCGTAAAGATGACTACGGAGGTCTGAGATAGTTTTTAAAGTCTATACAACTGAAGATGTTACCAACAGCAAATTCTAAATGGGAAGCATTCAGAGAATTAATATTGAAAGCTACTAGGCTTTTCTTACCAACCAAGAAATATTATTCAAGGTTTAGGCTTAATAGGAGATCAGATGAACTAATGAGACATGTGGCAGAAAATAAAAATGCATGGGATGCATTTAAATTAACAGATAACAGTGAAGCCTATGGAAAATATAAGCTGGTCTGTAATCGTCAGAAAGGAGGTTAGGCAGACAAAAGCAGGTTATGAGAAATCTTTGCAAAGGATGCAAAGAAAAACAGCAAAGAGTTCTTTACTTATGTAAACTCTAGAAGGAGGGGGATGAATCAGATTGGTCCACTTGATATCGATGGTTCAAATGTTGATGATCCTGCTCAGGGTAGATAATAAACTGAATGAGTATTTTGCATCTACATTTACCCCTGAGGAGTTATTCAGGGAGGGGAATACCAGAGGTGTATTAAACTATGGTAGTGAGTTAGATTTTTTTAATAACTAAGAGCAAAGTGGAGGAGATATTGTTGAAGATAAACATAAAAAAAGCACCTGGGGGTGGATGGGATCTGTCCAGTTATGTTATAGGAGACAGCAAAGGAAGTAAGCAACCCCTTAACCATAATTATGAGAGCTTCCTTAGACTCAGGGGAGGTACCCGTGGAATGAAGATGTGCAAATATGACCCCAATTCACAAAGGAGGATCAAAGAGTGACACAAGTAATTACAGACCTGTTAGTTTAACTTCTGTTCTCGGGAGATTAATGGAGGCACTGGTTGAAGAAGCACTGCAGGATCATCTAGACAACACTTCGGTTATAGTTCGGACACAGCATGGATTTTAAGGGGGAAGTCTTGTCTGACCAATTTGTTTGGATACTATGATATGGTCACAAAGTAACTGGATGCAAAAAATAATTTTGATAACATATACAGTACTTGGATCTTAGGAAAGCTTTTGATACTGTTGCACATGGAAGACTACTGTATAAATTGGAGCAGTATGGTATTAAGAGAATAATGCTACTATGGAGGTTCCTCCGTAGCCAGGTGGGAAGGAGTAGCAGTGCGTAACACACACTTCTTGATTAGACCGGGGTTCGAGCCCGTCACCACCAAATACAGAGGATGCGGAAAGGTCAGGGAATGACCACCGCATATCCCGGAGCAATATGGCCTTAGTTGCTAATGCTCCTAAAAACCAAAACAACAGCCTCTGTAGCCGGGTGGGCAGGAGCAGCAGTGCATAGCACATGCTTCTTGATTAGACCAGGGTTCGAGCCCGTGACCACCAAATACTGAGGATGCGGAAAGGTCAGGGAATGACCACCACATATCCCGGAGCAATATGGTCTTAGTTGCTAATGCTCCTAAAAACCAAATAACAAACAGCTGCTATGGATAAAGGGATGGTTGAGTGGGAGAAGGCAGGGAGTGGTAATCAATGGACACTACTCTTCGTGGACTAATGTTATTATTGGAGTCCCCCAACTTTCAGTGTTGGGTCCGTTGTTTTCTCTATTTATTAATGATATTGATGAAGGTATATCAGGCTTAATGTCTAAGTTTGCAGACCATACAAAGATTGTCAAATGACACTAATGACGCATTATGTTACTGCAAGATGATGTAGAAATGTTGAGCAGATGGGCTGAGAGGTGGTAACTGAAGTTTAACATTGACAAATGTAAGGTACTGCATATGGGTAACAGTAACCTCAGAGTAACATATCAACTGTGTGGTACCACACTCAAGGTGGTAGAGAATGAAAAGGACTGGGGGTAATTGTGCAGTCAGATATGAAGTTTTCTGAGCAGTGCAGACAGTCTGCAAGAGTAGCTCATGGTGTCTTGTCAATGATATACAATTTTTCTAGCAGGGATAAGGAAGTAATTATCCCCTTGTATAAGGCAATGGTCAGGCCACACCTTGAGTACCGTTGAAAAACATGAAAGGTTAATATTTTTGCTTCCATGTAAGTGTTAATTTCTATTTTAATTAATATTAAAATTGAATTAACAATTTAATCATTTAATAATAATAATAATAATAATAATGTGTGCAATTAGCCCAGTGGTTATAACAGCGGACCTCACATCTGATGGACCAGAGGTTAAATCCTGCTGTGAAGAAGAAAAAAATTCACGAGGAAAGAAAAATAAATAATTGCAAAATTTCCGGAGGCAGCAAGTGGCTTCATGTGGTGTTGCTCCCAGTAACTTCCACCTACCAATGAATGCAAAAGCTGAAACAGGTCCACTTTCCTATCTGGATGATAAGTAGAAATATTGAACATACTATATCAAGTGTGGCACAGGATAAAGTCACTCACATTCAAGCCTTAGGAAGAGTTGGCAGTTTGAAAAGTCAGTCTCCCGAGGACAATAATAGAGCAACTGGTGCTACCCCCATTTGTCTACCACAACTGATGGGCAAGACGACCCAGAAAGGAAAAGAGAGCCAATGCATGAAGCGAAGCATCCAAATTAATACATTCGCCATGCATGCATACTACTACTATGTAGAAATCAAGCTAGAGACTGACATGACAGCATACACACCATCTGACCTGCTATTTGCTATTCTGGTCTCTAAACAGTAGCATATCAGTGATGGATCATTGTCATGAAGAACCTTATAGCTTCTGCAATTTCGGAAAAAATCAAGCACGAACCAACTACAAAGAACAATCAATACAGACACAACCAAATCAGAATTAGAGGAAGAACAGCTAATATGAGAAGTACAACCCAGTGCAGCCTGAGTGGCTGCGATATTCAGAATAGAAGACTGGAAGAAAGCCTTATCAGTATTCAAGGAAATAGACCTCAATTGACTAATACCACTAGATTACCTCAACAAGAATGAAGTAACACTAGATGCAATCCACACAGACATTTACTGTGCGAATCGTATCTATTGTGCTACTTTATTGTGCTATAGCCACCAAAATGGACAAAAGAGAAACCAGAGCCAAACAAAACACAAAGACAAGGAACTACCAGCCAGGGAAAGAAGGCTTCAGCAGAAGGTAGAAGAGCTAAGAGCAAAGAGAGGACAACTGACCCAGTACCATCAGAGTGAAAGAAGTAAGAAGCTGATCAGAAAAGACTATACTCAAGAAAGACAACATCCACAGCAAACATGAGACCTATAATCAGATGATCAAAGAATACCTTGATGCCCTCATGCAGAACCTCCAGGGATGCTCTCAGCAAGAGATTTCACTGATACAGGGAGAATGCCCAGAGGAAACCAGACAACCAGATACTTGATGAAAACAAATTATGAACCTTCTGCAGGAACATTTGACTAGAGGAGAAGGAAGGCAATGAACACTTCAAACTAAAGGTGCTTGAGTAGTTCTGGGGAAACCTGTGGAGGAGTGAAGTTAGCCATAATGGCTGTGACTCCTGGATAGACCTAGAATGGAAGGAAACCAAGGACATACAAGAGACAACAGAATGGGAGATTTAGGAGGAAGAAGTACAACAATTGATCAGGATTCCCCAAAACTGTCAAACCATAGGGATAGATAATATCCACAACTGGAAGAAGTTCAGCTGGACATACAGACACACATAGCAGAGTAGTTCACCCAGATGATAAGGGGTTGCAGCATGTGGTTTGCCCCAGCAGCCGAATCTGGGTGAGTTCACTGCTTAATCCAGATGATAAGACACCTTGACAATACCAGTCTCTGAATTAAGGAATCACTTATCTGAAGGCTAAGGACAAAGTCACCACAAAACCAGTGAAGTACAGACCGATCACCTCTTTCAACAACGTACAAGATATCTGACCAGCTGCATAATCAAAATGTCAGACCACTTGGAGAGCCAGAACATTGTGGCTGAGCAGCAGAAGGGATGCGAGGAGCAATTGACCATTGACGAGGAAGTTATGGAGCAAACCCAAGAAGCACCACAATCTATGGCAAGGCAAGAAAGTGTACTTTGACCTTGTGCCTTATAGCTGCCTAATAGAGATAATGAAGATCTACAAAGTCAACCTGACACTAACACACTTCCTAGAAGCAACCATGGCAAAATGGAGGACCACCATCAAACTTTCTAGAAAGATGCCCTGAGCCACTGTCTAGCACTCAACCCGCTGTCCACCACGCTCAACAACAGAAAGTGGATCACTGAAAAGTTCAGCACTGACATCAGGATGCAATTTGGGCTGGTCAAATGCAAGCCCCCATTGACTGCATCAGGGAAATCGAGTCAGCCGAAGACCATTGAAAAGATTAAAGACATGATAGAGAGGGAGAGCCCTGTAAATATCTGGGAATGTCACAGGCTCACCAGTTAGAATACAAGGAGATTGAGGCCCGCCTGACTGAGAATTACTATTAGAGACTGAGAAGCCTGCTAAAATCAAAGCTGAATGGCAGGAACATGGTCACACCCATAAACACTTATGCAGTCCCAGTACTAACATATCCCTTTGAGATCATAGATTGGACCAACACTTGAGCTGGAGGAGATTATGAGATCGAACAGGATGGTGTTGACAAAGAGCCACCAGTGTCACTCGAAGTTTGCCATCGGGAAAATGACCATAGCCTGGAAAGAAGGAAGGGGTTTGACAGATCTCATTGAACAAAACAAGGCAGTTAAGATCTTGAGGGATTACTTCCATAAAAACACTGCACACACACTGACCAACTTCAACAGGGAGACCCACTCACACATACAGAAAGATGGCCAAGAAGGCATGCTATGGTAGACATTAAAAGAGCTTCAAAATCAACACTACATAGATAAGATGGCCTCCAATGCATAGCTCACAAGTTGGAAGCTCTTCCCTGAGACCAGACGATTAATGCTCACTGTCCAAGACCAGGTAAGCAACAACAGGAACTAAAGGAAATACACTTTAAAGGACCCTGGAGCGACAGATGACATATGTCACTGATGCCACCTGGTTGCAGAAGCAGTTCAGCACATCACCACGGGATGCAGGGTAATCACTTGAGTACACTCACAGACATCACCAGGTGGCCAGGATAATACATCAGTAGCTAAAGTAAAAATACCAGTTAATCAAAGAAAGTATACTGTACTATGAGTACCAACTTCAGACTATATTAGAGACCCCAACACACAAACTGTACTGGGACCATGCCATAATAATGGACATGACAATCCCACACAACAGACCAGACAATTCTTGTCAGCAAGAAGGAAATGGCTTCCCACCTGATTAATGTAGTACAGATATTCTGTGTGTTATCAGACACTCAGCCTAAAACACTGATGGATCCAATATCTCTCTATTACAGAAGATTTAGGAGAAGTCCGGTTGGCCTGCCTCCCTAAAATCCACTCATGCACACCTTCTCGATTGTAAGCCCTGTTACGTCACTTAGGTGGCAACGAACGTGTAGAGTGGTTCTTTTCAAGATGCCTGGTCAGCGTGAAGAGGAAAAGACCAAACCCTCCAGTATATGACAACACAACAATACAAATGGCCCTCAGTCCCCAGCAGCTTTCACTCTCCCTCTTACTGCAGCGAGAGGATCAGAGTGGAAGCAGAGGGTGCTAAGAATCTCTGGGTACGACCAGGCTGCCATGCACGGAAACTGAACTTGGCCTGTTATAACGTAAGAACACTCATCGGTGAAGACAGGATATTAGAGCTGGAAAAGGAATTAGAAAATGTGAATTGGAATATCATCGGTTTGGCTGAAACAAGAAGAAGAAATGAATCACTTATATGTTTATCAAGTGGAAATCTGCTGTACACCAGTGGAAACAGTGAAAAGAGTGAAGGTGGAGTTGAGTTTCTGGTCCATAAAGATTTTAAAAACAACATTTTGGAATTCAAAAGTACATCACCAAGAGTGTCAAGACTAATACTCATGATTTCTAAGAGCTACAAGCTAAAGATTATAATGATTTATGCACCAACATCGAGCCATGACGATGAAGAGGTTGAAGAAATGTACACCGAAATTGAGAGTCCTCTAGATGAGCAGAAAACCCACTACACTATTATTATGGGGGACTTCAATGCTAAGGTTGGAAAAAGGCAAAACAGCGCAGAAAGAGGAACTATAGGAAATTTTGGAATTGGTGAAAGAAATAAAAGAGGTGAAAGACTTGTGGAATTTGCAGAATCTCAAGGACTGTCAGTAATGAACACTTTTTTCAAGAAAAGGGTGAACAGAAAGTGGACAATGAAGAGTCCAAATGGATTAACAACTAATGAAATCGGCTTCATCCTCACTAACAGAAGATATATTGTGAATGATGTTACCGTCCTGAATAAGGTAAATATTGGAAGTGATCACAGAATGGTAAGATGTACACTTGATATAGATGTAGGAAAGGAAAGGAAAAAACTGACTCGAGTAAATAATACAAAGGTCTTTGAGATAACAGAGGAGGAGAAAAAGCAGTATGTACTGGAACTTAAGAACAAGTTTGAGCTTCTGCAGACTGCTCAGGACCAAGGTATCGATGAGGAATATTACAACTTTCTGAAAGTGATAAAGCTCAAGAAACCTACAGGGAAAAAGAAATCCAAAGAAGAAAAAATTTGTCAAGAAACACTTGTCATGATGAACTGAAGACGACAAATGAAGCGCAAGAAAAACACTGACAGGGAGAAAATTGAGTATACTGAGTTATGCAAAGCCATTAGAAAGAGACTTAGAGAGGACATAAGATTTAACACAAGAAAAGTAGAACAAGCATTAAGGGAAAACAAAGGATTTAAATCAGCAGCCATGAGCAGTAATACAGAAAGATAAATGATAATGAAACTGAAGGATAGCGATGGTGTACTTATAAACAGCAGAGAAGGCATAATTCAAATAGCAGAAGACTACTATAGAGAATTATACAAGGAGCGAGGGAATGATACCAGCAGTGGGGAAGATGGATTGCAAAGTAGCAACACATACGACATACCCGATATTCTTCCTGATGAGGTAAAACATGCATTGAAGAAAATGAAGAATCGGAAAGCCCTCGGGGGAAGATGAAGTTACTGAAGAGTTGTTAAAATTGGGAGGAAGAGACATAACACAAAAACTGGCAAGGCTCTTCACAAAGTGCATTAGAAAAGGTGTGACGCTTAAGCAGTGGAATAATGCAATCATAGTTTTGCTGCATAAGAAAGGAGATAAATCATAAATTGGAAATTATAGACCAATTAGCTTGTTATCCCACATCTACAAGTTGTTCACAAGAATCATTACTAACAGATTAGAAAGAATACTTGATGAGAATCAACCGAAAGAACAAGCTGGCTTTAGGACAGGATTCTCAACTATGGATCACCTTCACATAATATCACAGCTAATGGAGAAAGCAAATGAATATAAAACACCATTATGCCTGGCATTTATGGATTATGAAAAGGCATTGACTCCAAACAGCATAAGGCAATGTTTGGGGCACTGGAAAGACAAGGCATAGATACCTCATATATTATGATTTTGAAGAAAATATATGAGAGTGCTACCTCCTTTATTAGACTAGACAAAGACAGTAGGAAATTTAAAATCGAGAAAGGAGTTCGACAAGGAGACATATCTCCGAAGCTGTTTACTGCTGCCCTTGAGGAAGCTTTCAGAAGATTAGACTCGTCGCAGAAAGGAGGCAATGTGAACGGAGAGTACCTAAACCATTTACGATTTGCAGATGACATTGTGGTCATAAGCCACGATCCCAAAGAATTAGAGGAAAATCTTAATCAGTTATGCACAGTTAGTAAGGATTTTGGACTAAAGATGAATATGGCTAAAACAAAAGTAATGATGAACAAGTATGCCACGGAAAGGGAAATAATGATTGAAGGAGCAGTAATTGAAAAGGTGGAGTCACATACTTATCTGGAACAAGTTATTAGCTGTAATAATGATAAATGGCTGGAAGTCAAGAGAAGAATAAATTTTGGATGGATAGCATTCAGGAAATATAGTCATATACTGAAGAGCAATATCCCAGTTTGTCTGAAACGTAAAATAATGAATCAATGTATACTCCCCACCATGACTTATGGAAGTGAAACTTGGGCACTCACCAAAAGAATGGAAGAGAAGCTGAGAACTACACAGCGAAGATTGGAACGAATTATACTGGGAATCAGACTGTTAGATAAGAAGTGAAACACATGGATTAGGCAGCAAACTCAAGTAAAGGACATTCTTATCAAAACTAAAGAACTAAAATGGTCTTGGACAGGACACATAGCTCGAAGACATGATGACAGATGGACTAAGAAAATAACAGAATGGTACCCAAAAGGAGCTAGAAGAAAACCTGGAAGACAAAGGCGGAGATGGATAGATGAAATTCATGAGTTTTTGGCTTGTAAATGGATGGGCAGTGCTCAAAACAGAAGGAACTGGAAAGTTGCTGGCGAGGCCTTCATCCTGCAGTGGATTGAAAATGGCTGATGATGATGATGACCCAACACCAGCAACCTCCAGAAGACCTACTGAGGAAATGATCAGAAAGTACATAGACCTGAGACAGGAATTCAAAGAAATGTGGCATATGGAACAAGTATTGATCATCCCAATCACCATGTCAACCACTGGCATGGAGCCATATAGCTTCTATAAGAAACTAGCAGCAATAGGCCTTCCAGAAAGCACATACATTAAACTCCAGAAAGCCATAATCCTGAACACTGTAGGATAGTCAGGGAGTTCCTTGACCAACAGTAATAATAATAATAGTAACCAGACATATCCAGCCACCCTATGCACTTAGTACCAGTACCCATCATGTGGTGGAAAAAATTCCATAAGAAAAAAAGTCATTAAGTTATAATAATAATATTAATAATAATAATTATCCTTCTCTTTTCTCTCCTAATCAGTTTTTCCCCATCTCATGACAGGTACTGGTACCAGGTGCTTGAGTGGTTATGTTCTGTTAAGGAACTCTCTATCCTTTAGTGGTTCAGGATTGCAGCTTTATAGAGTTCCATGTAAATGTTCTCTGCGAGGCCTGTTGCTGCTTGGTTCTTATGGAGGCTCTTTGGTATCGTAACAGTAGTTGACACAGTGATCTGCTTCTCATGATTTGTTCCATATGCCACACTTCTCTGACCGTGTCTTAGGTGTGTGTACTTCCTGATCTATTTCTTGTAGGTTTCTTTGGAGGTTGTTGGTGTTGGGCACTGCTATGGCAGGTAAGTAGCTATTTTCTTCTTTTCAATGAAGGTTGTTTGGTCCCTTCGATTCCTGTTTGATTTTTTTCCAAGATTGCAGGAGCTGTCAGGTTTTTTGCTATTTGCTGTTTGACGACTTGAAGAGTCAGGAACCTTTCTGACCACTTGATAAGTAGTTTCATCCTGCACTTTATCATATCAGTCTCTAGGTTATTTTGTAGTATGCTCACCTGATGAACATACTCATTTTGATGCTCCACTTCATGCGTTGGCTTTCTTCCTTCCTTCCTGTGTGGTCACTAGCACAGTTGTTCAGGAAGCACTTCCAGTTAGTTAGACTGACTGGTCTTGCCCTTCATTTGTAATAGCCATGTGAAAGACAGTGCCCCTTACTCCACTGTTGTTCTCTGGAGACCGTCTTCAACTTCTCGAAGCACCTCCTCTGTCTAAAGCCTAAATGCAAGTAACTTTATCCTGTAACCACCCTTGATGCAGTATGTTCAATATTTCTACTTCTTGTCTTCATCCATCTCTGGAGGTGGACTAGTTTAGCTTTGGCATCCAGTGGTGGGGTAGTTAATGGAAGTGACACCACATGGCCCAACAATTTACTTCGTTTTGTTGTATATAGGGGGGGAGTAGGTCTGATGATATGACTTTTGTAAATTTTTTTATCCCCTACTTTTTTTTTTTTTTTTACCTTCCAAGCAACGGAATTTAAGCTCAGATACATCACATTTATAGTCTAGTGTCGTAACCACTAGGGTAATCATACCCTTTTTTTATTATAACATTTTAGCTTTGGCATCCAGTGGTGGGTCGTAGTAACTTGATTAGAATTCTGAAATCCTTAATGAGTTTTTGGTGTAATTTAATTAATTTTTTTTTTTTTTTTTTTTTTTGGTAGTTGTTGGCGCATCAGCTTCTGTGGCCATAATGCACCTCCCAAGGTTTTTGCAGTACTGTGATCCAAGCCCGAGGCTGGATTCGAACCTGCGACCTTTGGGTTGCCAGGCAGGTACTTTACCCACCCGGCAAGCCCAGTCGGCCGTGCAATTTAATAGATAGAGATTAATAAATATTGTATTGTATTATTATTATTATTATTATTATTATTCAGTTTTAGATCTGGAAATATCTGTGTTAAAGACATTTTATCCCTCACTTTGAAGGGGGGGGGGGATGGTAACCCTGTTCTTGTGATAACCAGATTTTTAATTGCACTTAATATGCGAAAAGTAATATTTACCAATCTACTCTATTCTACATTGTATTTCTAAGTATGTGATATTTTTTATAAATAAAATTATGAACAAAATATTTTTACTTTTGTAAAACACTTGTAATTTTATTTATTTTATTATGGATTTTAATTAAATAAAGCAGGGATTACTAGTTATAATAGAAGAGTAGAGCAGAATTTATTTATACAAATAATGCTTTTGAAATAATTTTCAGTGATATTTGTTAGCATATAATTTTGGTGAAACGAAACTATTCATGATATGATCCCAAGAAGCTAGTTTTAGCGGGATTTTAGTGTATAGTATGCTTTAATATTTTATTTTAACTTATTTTTATAATTTAATGTTTTAAAGATAGTCTTTTTTTTTTTTTTTTTGTTTTCCTATAGGATTAAAGTGTGAAGATTTGCAGGATCCATTATATATGTATTTATTTAAAGTCTGTCACAGAATTGTTGCAAAGAACTGTATTCCGAAGTTGACTTTAATATAATTTAAAGATATTTTCTGATTTTTGTTAAATAAGAGTTTTTGAGAATCATGGGAAGAAAAAGATCTAACAAAAAGATTATCAAGAAACATTCTGATGAAGAAGAATTTGCATCCTTGGAAGCTGATGAAGTCAATGTTGATTTAAATATTGATCGTTCACATAGTAAATCAGATGAGCCATACATATGTGTTTGTTGTAGATTTGAAACAGATGAAAGTCAGTCATTTTTAATCCATGTTACTAAAAATCATCCTCGTGAGGCATGTTTTTGGTGTGTGAGGTGTGGAAAGTATTTCAGCTGTGCCGATTGGCTTGTAACTCACCTTAAAGAAAATGTTTGCCAAAAAAAGAATAGGAAATATCAGTGTGGTTCCTGCTCCCTCACTTCAGAAGAAGGTCCCAAATTTGCATCTCATTTAATATATTTTCACAGGAAAGACAATTTCAAGCCCTGTGCTTATTGTAAAAGAGATTTCAGTTCTGTTCATTGTTTGCTTCTTCACTTGCAAGATGAATGTCCAAGAAGGCCATATAAGAATGAAATTGAAGAACTTGAAGAAAGTAATTGCATTGAAACACCCCAGAAGATATCAAAACCATATTCTGAAGCTGGAATGACTACAAATAATAAATCAAAAGAAAAAAGAAAAAGACGTAAAAAGACCTTTGGGAGCAGAACAAAAAAACAAAAGAAGGCACCTAATAATGTTGAGAATGTCTCAACTACTACTGTTGCTGCTACTTCCAGAAAGAGACCATGTCAAGGCTTGAAACTGCAACCAAAGAGTTCTGGAAAAAAATTAAAAATGAAGTAATAAACATGCTAACTTTAAATGCTTTTGTTTCTTGATAAAGAGGAAAGTAAATAATGAATGAATAAAATAAATATCAGTGCTTGAATGATGAATCTTTCTACAAAGGTTCTTTATATCTGATATGATAACTCTGAAATGGATAAAGGAGAGTATAAATTTTGTGGCTTGTGAAGGATAAAAAATACCAGGGTTTTTTTTTTTTTTTTTTTTTTTTAATTCTGCAGAGTAACCCAGAATGCTGTCTAATATATTTTAAGGCATTGTTGCTTAAAGAATTCCCTTTAGTTGAAAATATTTAGCTATATAATAAGTGTTTTCTTTCTTACAATTGTTACTTTAAACTGAAAGGAAAGAAGACAAAATCTTGCAGTTTCCAAGAATCTCTGAATGAAGACTTGAAATGACCGAATACTTAAGTCGAATTGATTCTTAAGTCTTAGTTGCATTTGCTAATTTCTACATCCAGTATGATGACAAGTATCAGGCGTAAGTTTTAGTATTGGGTGTATATCCATTTAAAATTTGTTGTGATTTTATATGTTATTTTGTTTTTTAATGTTGATTTTTAATGGTAAAAAAATAATCCATACTTAACATAGAAAGAACATTGTACCATGTAAAGAATTTTAAATTAGATTAATTCATTTGTTGAAACTTCCTTTCATATACTGAGGGGCAGTAATTAAAAATAGCATTGTCTCAGAGAATGTTATGTATGCTCTGCTGTCAGTATTGAAAGAATAATTCTATGAGGATATACTGCTTTACTCTTAGATTGTGCTATGGGTACCCTTAACTAGCATTTGAGTCAAATGAAAATGTTTTTTTTTTTTTTTTGACTAGTAATTTGCTTTATTTTCCAAAAAAATTCTCCACCACAGTTTAGGCAATTATTCCATCTAAATATTACGTTTTCTGTACCATGCTCAAAACAGTCTTTTGGTTGCTTTTAGCGCTATGTAACTTCCTTTCATAATATGTTTGGAATTAATGTTCTGCCAGATCATTTTTCAGTCTTCCAGAAACAAATCGTGGAGGATACACAAATTGGCAGCACCACAACTGATATCCAGTTCCTCAGCAGTGTAATCAGCTGTTGTTCACTAATCTTCCCTGATGATTTTATTTGCTTTTCCTGTGACAATTGTGCGAGTTTGTCCTGGTGAGGTTTATCCTCCAGAATTTTTCATCTTTCGTGATAACAATTTGCTAACTCATGCATTTGTGTGTGTGACTTACAGCTATTATTGTACACTCACCCTTTTCATATGCTGGTGAATTTCTTGTGGAGTGACAGATTGTGTAAGAAACTGAATTAGTACTGCATTGTGCTAGCTTTGAATGCATTGTCACTGTGAATGCCATGCTATATCTGCTGCACAACACTCCTTGTGCATTAGAGAACAATCAAAATAATCTATTGTTTATTTGAAGTGGTAGTGCCAGTCCTTAAATTTACACCCACAGCAGCACACAATTTAAATTTAGACGATTGATCTCATTTTCATTTGACTTAATGTTGTATACAAAATTAAAACATTGGTTATTCCTTCATGAAAATTTATCTGCTTATTTGAACATATGTTTAATTCTAAGATTGCAGTATATTGACAGCCAATTTGGAAATATTTTTTTTAATAGAGAGAAAGAAGGGACCAAAAAAAGGAAATTATATGAAAATTTTATTTTCTTATTTTTTGGGAGTCTCCAAAGCTGGTTTTGTTATTGCATTTGTCACCATATGAATTTCATTTCTCGTTAAACTCCTGTTTTATTATCTGAAGTATTTAGTTCTAAGTGGAAAAACCAAATGTCTCTCTGCTGGTCAAATAAATAACTTTAATGTAAGTATAAAATAACATTCCTAACTCAAGGTTGAGCTGACCATTTGAAAGTCCTTATTAGTTGAAGATTGCTTTCTATTCAAATTTATTACTCAGTGTTATAAGATACTCCATATGGCTTTCCATTTTGAGGATTGCCCTTGCTCAGTCTGCTTATATTGTTTTGTAAAATAATAATAGAAATATTTTAGAGAAATATAATAAGCTAATAAACTACTGAAGATAATGTTAGAAATATTCCACACTTTTCAGTGGGTGTGGGTTGGTGATTTTACGGATTCTTTTTTTTTTTTTTTATCAGGTTGCTGACTTATTGTGATATGTGTGTCTTTTGTTTTCTGTAGTTGGTATAAAGTGTTAAAATTTTAGGAAAACTGAGAAAACTATGGTTCACTTAGTAAAACTGATTGCAGGAAAGCATGGGACAGTAATCTTCTGTGCAGATATATAGCAATCTACTTTTAATTCTTTAAACATTGTAAAATGTATATACAGTTTCCCCCCCCCCCACCTCAGTTTCTTTTCTCATTATCAGATGGTCATGAAATAGCGAATTTTGCCCGCTGGCACTTGTGTAAACTCATTCACTATTTGTCCAAAAATATTCAGGAGCTCTCCCCCCCCCCCCTTCACCACACAAATATTGTATATTGTGCCAAAAGTCCCCCTTTGTATGTGCAGCAGCAGTATATTAAAAGAGATCATAAATCAGAACTTACAGATTTCATTAATGATGTAGCATCTGACAAATATCCCACGTGGGATTGTAATTGGATCTGTAATTGGACTTGGCGGGACCTCCCAAAATCTACTATGGCAGGTTCTAATCAAAGTTATAAGACCATAGGTAATACTTAAGCAGAAAAAAGAAAAGGGCTGGACATCTCTTGGATTAGGTTTAAGAGATTATTGGAAACATCCATCAGGATATCAACCATCTTAGAGATGTGCATAGCCTTGAATTCAATGGTAGGGCAGCTGTTCATAAACTCAACATCGTGGTCATTAATGTGATATGGCATTTTCAGTGGAGAGGGTGTTCGTGACATTCATAGACTCTGGAATAATGGCAGAAAAGATGCTATTGTGTGACAAACTTTGCTATACAATTTTTCATTCTGATTGGCTGTGTTTGGGTGTGGATCAAAGTTTAGCTGTCTGCTCAGAGCATTGACTTTGACCCCACTGAATACATATGGGATGAATTGGGGTGCACTGGATTAGACTTTGGCCAAAGTAGCCTTCTTCCAAACTAACTTTAGAAGCTGCTTGAGTAGACGTGAATGCTGGCCAACACATGACAGAAGTTGGCAGAAAGTACACCCAGGAGGGTTAGAGCTGTCACACAGGCTAAAGATGGCTTTACTATGTGTTAGATTTTGAATTAAAAGCCCTATTTTGCAACTACTTGTGTGCTTCCAAATAGTCCTCTGTTCTTTAAAAGGTATTAATACCAAAACCAAATGAAAGATGAGAAATGGCATATTCAACTATTTGTTATTAATGTTAATTTATTGTTGATGAATTACACAGTAATTAAGGCATGTCCACTGGAGTCAATATACAAACACAGTATAAATGCCAGGAATAACTACATTAATTTAACAAACCGGAAAATTAGATGTTTCATAAACTCACAAATAATACTGGTTTATTTCATCAGTGACAAAACACTTTAAATCAAATTAAAAAAATAGTTTTAAATAACGGTTAACTTAAACAGGTTGAAGAAACAGCTCATAAGTTAACAGATAAGGCAAACAATATAATGACACAGAGTTATGGAGTACAGAGATTGTTTCGGTTCCATGCTGCTATCATGTGGTGTGTTGTATTGATTACCTCAGGAGAAAGAGGGAAGCTATCTGAAACCAACACTTTTCAGATGAAGCCAAACAAGCAGTGAAGTTTTTGGTACCAATACAACTGGACCACGTGGGACATGTTGCCAATTTCTGTGGCAGTAGACACTTGTTCATTGGGTTGACTTTGTTAACACAGTGCAACTTCTATTGACTGTGCTCCACATAAACACATTTACAAGACCCACATTTGATTTGATATACTGGATGTTTATTTTCTCTTCAGTTTGTGGGGTTGGGTGGGAGGGCTTTACAAAGTTGCTAGGTGTTCCGGGATACAGAGAATATGATTTTTAGCTTATTTAAAAGCTATCAAAAATGGCTTCGTGGGAGACTGTTCGGAAGGATCCACAAACACAAAAATGATGTGCATTTAAGAATTTTGATAACGTTTTCACTCTTCCCCCCCCCCAATTCAGTTTATATCTTCTCTTTTCAGCTCAAACAGTTCCAATATGTTTCTCTTTCTCTATCAACTTTTGAAATGCTCCTGACATCCAAGTCTAAATAGGTAGAGTCAGTTGAGTCAGGTTTCAAAGAGACAGTAACAGGATCTTCCTTGGAGCAGTCATAATCTGTTGTGAATGTTGGTGTCTTAACGCAGCGTTTCACAAACTGGGGTCCACAAACTAGTTCCAGGGGGTTCGCGAAATGGTGGTCGACCATATATATATAATATATGCATGTTATATATATAGGGGTCTGCAAACTTTTTTTGATTTTTGAAAGGGTCCGTACATCTCAGTAGTTTGGAAACCACTGTCTTAACAGATAACCCAGAGGTGCTCTGCAGAGAAACCTTCCCATGAAAGATCTGTGTATGTACTTGCTAAAGGATCACAAGAAATAATACTTCTTATGCAAGAAGTATCGATGATGACCATCATTGAAGTCATCAGATTTCTAGAATCAAGTTCTGGAGAAGTGTAGGCAACCAGAACCTTTTGTTTCACCAGTACTGGATCAGGAGGTTCTAAATTATCATGAAATGGGTTGCATGATGCAGTTTATTACAGACCCCTTTACAAGTGTCTGAATTCACAATTTCAGCAGTAGAAGATAAAGCTGATCTTTTAAGGTAGATTATTTTGCGAGTTTTTCTTGTGCCATGGTGATCTTATCTATCATTTTCAGATTTGTTAAATCTATAACTTTTTTATGAAATGTCCTGATTTACCACAAACAAAGAAAGACAAAAACATGCTTTTTTGAAGAATGTCTTGGACTGAAAATATCTACAACTTTGTCGGTTGGAGGATGTTTCCTTAAATTGTCAAAGAATTTTTCAGGCAAGATAGTGCCAATCATTTTTCATCTGAGAATCCTTTGAAAACTGAGCCTTCCACTATTTAGCTTCCTGAAGTTTTAATTGTTGTGCAGAAAGATCAAAAGGATCAATGTCTATATGTATTTCTAAATAAGAATTCATTTCTGTCATGAATTTTTTTAGCTTCCAATTTAGCATCAAAGGCTTTTTTTTTTTGCTGTGCCTTTTAAAGTCAGAGCCTGTTTGATATTTCTAATTTTGTTTTCAAAGACTGCTTGTTTCCTGTCTTCACCTATACCTTTTACAAACTGATGGAGATCAAACTGTCTATGAATGGCTCATCAAGCTATCAATATCAAATTGATTTTTCATATTAGCAATGCAGTTTAATAGAAATACTGAATGGTTCCAATAGGTCTTTGGATACAGAGGATTTTATTAAAATGTATTGTTACTCAATTTTTTAAAATTCTTCTAAAGGTCCATTCTTAAATACAAGATATGAATTTTTAGTTTTTAAGACTGGGATTGCTTTCAAAAGCACTTGCCTTTTCTTGCAATCGCTGTTGCAATCATTAATATTAAATGGCTTCCAGGACTTCCATAATCCCATATTTTTTAGTTGCTCAGCATCTAAAAATTCTGTACAGTATATATTCATTGCTCTCCCCTTAAAAATTGCCTAATAAAGACCCAGGGTTATGAGATAGTGAAGATGCATTTGTATTAAAACCACTGTTCCCAACAGCATTTAATGCAGTTGCTTCCATTGTAAAATAAACTTAAGAAAATAAATCTTAAATAGATTTGCCTTTTAAAAAATTATCTTGTCAAAGACTCAGGTGCCAGAATTGTTCACTTCTGGTGTCTTTTAAATCTAAAACTCTAAACAAGTGAGACAAACAACAGGCAATCACCGATACATAGGACAATTGTTTTTCCCGTGATTCTGTGCCCCCTGTAAACATACTAAAAGAAAGAGTATTTATAATATTTCTAACTACATTAAATTGCCTTATTTAGCCATTTCCTCTGTTTCACACAGGTGGGGATTCTGTGGTAGCTCTTAAAAAGATTCAACATAAATTCAGGTATTATGTTGTTTCCATCATGAAAACCAAAACAATTGTTAAAAAAGAAAATAATATATAGTTTAACCAAAAAAAAAAAAAAAATTATGAATACAAAATAGAAAATTTATAGCTTATTTGTTACAAATATAGTCTTGCAGTCTTTTTGAAAAGTGTTACATTTGGCAACTGATGTGGAAGTTTGGAGAGTGGTTAGATAGTGAAGGTTTGTTGTGAAGGTTTTCACAATATGAGATGTAATATAATAACTGGTTAATTTACTGTGTATATAGACATGACATTTGCACTTACTTATGTCACCGAAGAACATTATATTGCTGTTTAGGAAAATTTGATTTCAGAAATTTGTTTCAAAATACTCAAATTTCTGAAATGATAGAAAGTCAAAATTCTTAAGTGTTTTGTGGAGCCGGGAGAATGATAGAGGCAGCAGATGAATTAACCTGGTGGTGGCACAAGACCTTACAGGCACCAGTTTTCTTTTTAATTTCTGGAAAATGTTTTGGCCTTTTTTTGAATTCTGTTTCAGCATTACCAATATTTCATCTTTTCTGAATAGTCTGCAATACTTATTGTGTGTAACGTTTAATTTTTATAATATTATTATTATTTTTATAATTATTTATACAGGGTATCCTCGTTATCCCAGGATAACTGGTTCCAGAAAATTTCACTTGAAACGAATCCACTTAAAACAGGGACCAGATTTTCGTAATGTGTATTATGTACTTGTACATCAGGAACTGAAAAATGGGAATTATTTTATTAGACATATTATATATTGAACAATATAATATCGGTGTAAATACATCATAGTTTACCCTTAAATTTAACTACCTGAGTAGTGTAAAGGCATTGTTTCATTTTATCTCATTGTAGCTACCTTCACAACGAGATACTAGGCATTGCACTACTTCAAATAAATAACGCTTCTCTAGTAGAGGAGACTAGTGTTATTTATTCTCGGTGGGTACCACCACCCAGACGCATTTCGGAGCTTGTTGGCTCACTCATCAGTGGGCAGACAGGTACTCTGATAATGAAGACATGCATGACGGCTGTGATGTTAATTCCACAATATGAGAGATGCCAAATGGTGAAGATAATGATAATATTTTGAAGACTAAATGCACAAGGCATAATATGGTATGGGTTGAAATTAACTATATAATATCGGTGTAAATACACCATAGTTTAACCATAGATTTAACTACATAAGTAGTGTAACGATATCGTTTGATTTTATCTCATTATAGCTACCTTCACAACGAGATACCAGGCATTACACTACTTTGGATAAATAAAGCTTCTCTAGTAGAGGAGACGACTGTTATTTATTCAATGTAGTGCAATACCTGGTATCTTGTTGTGAAGGTAGCCACAATATGAAATAAAATCAAACAATGCCATTACACTACTTATGTAGTTAAATTTATGGGTAAACTATGGTGTATTTACACCGATATTATATAGTTAATTTCAACCCATACCATATTATGCCTTGTGCATTTAGTCTTCAAAATATTATCATTATCTTCACCATTTGGCATCTCTCATATTGTGGAATTAATTTTGCAACTGTGATGGCAAGTCTGCATTATCGTGGTACCCACTGAGAAATAAATAACAGTAGTCTCCTCTACTAGGGAAGCATTATTTATTCGAAGTTGTGCAGTACCTGGTATCTCATTGTGAAGGTAGCCACAATATGAAATAAAATTAAACTATGCAGTTACACTACTTATGTAGTTAAATTTATGGGTAAACTATGGTGTATTTACACTGATATTATATTCTTCAATATATTATAATAAAATATGTCTAATAAAATATTTCCCATTTTTCAGTTCCTTCAATCCATTGTTTCTGATGTACAAGTACATAATACACATTACAAAAATCTGGTCCCTGTTTTAAGTGGAATTTTCTGGAACCAGTTATCCTAGGATAACGAGGATACCCTGTATAAATAATTATAAAAATAATAATAATAATATTATAAAAATTAAAAGTTACACACAATAAGTATTGCAGACGATTCAGAAAAGATGAAATATTGGTAATGTTGAAACAGAACTCAAAAAAGCCAAAACATTTTCCAGAAATTAAAAAGAAAACTGGTGCCTGTAAGGTCTTGTGCCACCACCACTAGGTTAATTCATCTACTGCCTCTGTCATTCTCCCTGCTCTACAAAACACTAAGAATTTTGACTTTCTATCATTGCAAAAATTTGAGTATTTTGAAAAAAATTTCTGAAATCAAATTTTCCTAAACAGCAATATAATTTTCTGGAAACAATATACAAATGAGTCTGCGTTAACGTAGGATCTGTGTTATGTTACTGTAGACTCGTATGTTGTTTTCAGATTTATCTGATTATGAATATTGTATGATCCTTGTTAAATATGTTGATGAGTTTAAGTAGAGTTATGTGGGTTTAAGTGAGATAGACATAATCAAGAGGTTATATTCAATTAATTTGATTATGCCAAATCATTCAATTATATTGATATCATATGAATATCATAGTAGTTATTGTTAATTATTAATATCATTTGATTCATTTAATTATGGTTGATACTTAGTGGATTTATTTTGTCAGCATCTTGATTAGTAAAAATAAATAAATTTTCTGTTTATACTCCGGGACGACCAAACGGTCAGAGGAGTTCACAAGATAGATAGAGTACAAAAAACAGCACCGTATTCAGTAGTCACAGGCTTGAACCCCGGTCACTCAAGGCACGTGTACTTATGCACCCGCACGCCTGACCACTAGGCTACGGCAATGGTTATTCTCCTACTATTGATTGAAGCGGAAGGGCAGGATGAACTAGAACTGGATATTTTAGAGGAAGAGGTAGTATGGGTGCTGTAACAACTACCAAGGAGAAAAACCCATGGAATTGATGGGAATACCATCAGAATTGTTAACAATTTTGGCAGTTACAGTCATCACAACTTTGTGCTGGGAGAAAGTTGACAGCGAAAGTTACGAACAGAGAGGTTTGGATCACATCAAGCCAGAAACATCACCTGAAGCCAAGATCACCAAGCTACAATTGACCTATTTTGGTCATGTAATGCAATTCAATTCATTGGAAAAATCGATAATGCTAGGAAAGGTCAGTGTAACGAGAAGAGGTCAACAAAGAACATGCTAACTTGGCACCATCAAGAGTGACACTGGCATGAAGGACTTGAAAGGCTGGGCAGCATTAAGTCTCCGAAACTCGGCTGCATCTGAATGGATGAGAACAACAACGTTGATCATTTTCTCTTCTTTGAGAAATATTTTCAGTTAATTTTGTCTCATTTAAATTGTTTCGTTTTGCTGTTTGCATATCAAATATAATAATGTATTATAATAGTATGAAAATTTGGTCTTTTAAAAATATTTATCAAGTTGTACCATAGTTCATTAAAATTAGAACAGTAAAAATTTTAGATATATTTGGGCATTTCTTTGGAAAGAAAAGGCAGATTGACACTGAGTTTACAGAATATGCTCTTGTAGTCCTTTGAAAGGTTTCAGGATTGATTCTGAATATGTATTTCTCACCAGCTCCCTTATAGAAATCTATATTAGTGTCACATGTGGAACATTGCTTGAGAGGAAAAGTCAGATCAACATCAGATTTAAGCATTTGGTCTCTTTGAAACTGTTAAAACCAATTGCAATTCCATACTCCTCCCAGTTAATCCCAGCCCAGAGAAACATTGCACTAAATTTGGAACAGTTGTTCTGATCCTTTTTGAAGACTTCAGAACTTATTTAGAATACTTTTATGGACCTTAATATCAAATTTCACATTGATAGGTTAACTCGTATTCCCTGCACCTGTGCCTAAAAAGGAATGCTGAACAAATCGAACATAAAACAGAAGTTTTTAACTTTTGTTGTTTAATAATGAAATATTCCTGAAATGTAAAGCAATTTGTACATTAGCTGATTTGTTTCATGCTGATTTAAAATAGGAGGTGGAAATTTTTTCAGTGCTCACAGTTTTCATGAAACTCTAACTTTGTTTTTCATAAAAATACAGAATTACAAAATTAAACGTTACACTTTGGAAAAAGAATGTCGTTTGAATGTTTTGAAGATACAATAGATTTTTCTTTTGCTTATTATTAAAATGCCTTTTATTTTTTGTACAAATTTTAATGCTGGAGTAACTATGATAATTTTTTTTTTTATGAACCTTCAATTTTATACACTTAAACTTATCTAACCTTTTCAAGAAGATTTTTTTGTAAATAAACAGGCAAAGCTTTCTCAATCATTCAGATTCTGAATGAACTTAACACCGATTTTTAACAACTAAATATTTTTATTGTTTGGATTATTAAAATCTCTTAATTACTAATAATTTCATTATGAAAATCATTTCATTATCAGACACTTGCATACATCATTGTTATTATTTTTCTTTTGGGATTGGCACAGGGATGAAAATTAGGTTTAGGATTAGGGCAGTTCGAACAAATGGAGACTGTGTGATGATAAACATGCAGGCTGCAAGGGCAGCAAAATTTGCTTTCATAATAATGAACTTTCGTCAATAAATGTTTTATCTTAAATTTACATGGCAGTCATATATTACCCTAGGGACAATTCTGTTTTAGAATAATCAGTTATCAAGGGATGGTTTCATTCACTGATATGATCATGCTGCAGCATTTAGCTCTCCCATATCTCTTTATCCATGACATTAAAATATTATCTGGTATTATCTAGCACCAATATTTTTGTGTGGAATATTTCTGGCCTGCTATTTATTATTTATAAACCTTGTTTGTTTAAAACTAGTTCTCAGTTTGATCCTACATAGAATTCTCTACATTCTCCATGTCACTGACTTCACCTTCAGAATATGGAGCATAAAAGATGTTTAAATATAAATCATGCTATTTTGAACTTTTGTTTTTTACTTAAGTGTTTTCATTTCTAATGCTTATCTTGCAATAACATCTCATATTGTGAAATCCTTCACGAGTTGCTTAGCCTTTCATGTTCAAATAAGCAACTTTTCTCAAAGAAAAAAAAAAGGCCTCTTATTCTCAGCAGTGCTACCACTACCACCATTGTGACAGTACCATTTTGGGAATAGTTGTTCCCTCTTTGGTGGGTAGGCACCCTGAGTGAAGAGTAGACAGCCTAAAAGTGAAATATATTCACAATATAAAGGATGTCAAAAGGTGTGTAAATTAGACAGTGCCATTTATGGCCTTTAATGCTTCTGACTGCACGATTTGTAATGCATGTTGAGTAGTGCACTAATGATAACATCTCATTTTGCTTCTTTGAGTTTACTTGTTAATAGGCAAATCTGAATTTACTGTGTTAAAATGATACTTTAGTGCACTACTCAACATGCATTAGTCAATTCTCTCAGTCAAGTCCTTTAAAGGCCACGAATTGAATTTAGGACTATTGATGATTAACACATTTATGTTGTAGCATTTAATTTTGCCTTTGAGTATTGAATTCTAGGATGTTTCAAAAAAGTTAAGCTGTCATGTTTAAGGATGTAAATGAATTTGGAAATGTTTTTCATTGGCATTTTTCATGGTTCATTATTGCATTTTTCCCAATATATCTAAAAACAACATCCAGGTATGGAATCTCATTGCCAAACTGTGGCTTCATTGCTATTGTGTTACCCATGGTATGTGAGCCCAAATAAACAGTAAATTTCTATTCTGTAAATAGGGCCTGAATGTAATAAAGTATTATTTTTTTGTATTTAGTTTGATTGCTATTTGGTTATATTTTTGATTCCAGTATTGTAGAATTTGATATTTTCCCTGATTTAATCTATATACATCTTTGAAGTTATTATCAGAAAACAAATTGATATCTTATAGAAGATTTTTGAAGAGTGTTGCATCAGCATAACTTTTTAACTCTGAAATTTTTAATTTACTTGATTGTTTTTACTTTTTACTGATCTTTACATATTGAGTATAGTAGTTGATTGCTTCCAGAAATGCCTTTTAAGCCTGACTATTCCTTAAATTTTTGTTTAATCTGTAAAAGTTTCATGTTAGTTCTGTTGATTTACTATAAATAACAAATAATTCAAAATTGTCTCATTGGTGATAACGTGTAGGATTCTTATACATTAGTATATAAACTAAAATAGCTGTCAAAGTATAAATTGCTTTTTATTCTGTAAAAATAATGCAAATATTTTAAGGTCTATTGAATATTCTTTAAGATATACTCTATTTTCATTTTATTATCATTGTCCTGTTAATAACTGTGTCTGTGTGTTTGGAATTCAGCCTTTGTAGTACAAGTAAGTATTAAAGAAATTTCTGTGGTATTGTGCACTCTATGTAGTCAAACTTCATTCTATATACACTCATTAGTCAATATTATGACCACCTGTCTCCTGAGTGGTGCATTCCACAGCGATGTCATCAAAAGGAATGGAGTGATGTCATCAAATAGAGCAGCACTGATTATGTCAGCAAACTGATGACATGGGTAATGCTCATCAGTTTGTTGGTATGAAACTATACAATGGGGAAAGGGAAAGACTTGAGGGAGTTTGAATGGGGGAATGCTATGTGGCACCAGAAAGGCAGGTGCCGGCATCTCAGCAACTGCAGGAATTGTTGGCTGTTTAAAGGATGCCGTAGTGAAGGGGTGATGGAATGGTCCAAAGAGGAACACAACCACACAATGTACCAGGGCAAGGACACTACTACTGGTGGGAAAACACTGTTGCCACTTGACTCTAAACACTGTGTACAAGCTAACAGTCAAACTGATTAGCAGATGACATGCTATCTGGGATAACAAATAGCTCACTGTCCCTTAGTGGCAAACTACAACCAGGGTGCACAGAGAGATGCATGGCATCTCTTTTAGATAGGTCTATGGAGTAGACAACCTGTTCATGTGCCCATGTTGACCAACTGTCCTCAACACCTGCAGTAAGCATGGGAGCAATGTTCGTGGACATTGGACGGCTGGAAAACAGTTGCCTGAGCTGATGAATCAAGGTTCCAACTCCCTCATGTTGATGGATGGGTGCATGTTCAACAGCAAGCAGGTGATCAGCTCCTACTAGACTGCACAGTTGGATGAAAACAGACAGGTGACAGTAATAACATGGTTTTGATGATGTTTTCATAGATATCATTGGGTCCCCTCATACTCACTGAAAATACCCCCGCCATCAAATCATACCTCGGCATTGTTTCGGACCAAGTTTTGTCGTATGTGGTGGTAGTGTATCTAGATGGCACTTTACTTTTTCAACAAGACAATGTCGTGTGTTACAAGGTGTTGTGCAGGAATGGTTTGAGTATCATGTCCAACCATTTCATGTGTTCCCCTGGCCTGCCAAAGTTACCTGACACTAATCCATCAAACATTTGTGGGATGTGGTAGAGTGCAGCATTCATCAATCCATGACAATGTCTCACTCTTTTGCCAAACTCTGGGACTTCCCTTTAGTCTGGCTGGTTCAGGATACCTGAGAAGACCTTCTGTGGTCTAGTGGAGTCAAAGGGACACTGGATGCAAACAGTAACAATGGCAAAAGGTGGCCCAACATTCTAGTAAATAGGTGGTCATAATGATTTTTGCTCATGAGTGTGAAAAGGGTAAATTTGAGAAATTTGGAAAGAATTTAAACAAATGCCTTCGATTAGTTTTGTTTCTCACAACACTTCACTGCATTGTAACTTGGTTAAATTTTAGCATTAGTATCAAACCATGGGTGGGGAGGGGATACATTAAATGAAAAAATTATATTTTTTTTTATATCATTTACAAATTAAATTCAAAATACTGAAAGTCATGTGATGCTGGAAATTTTGTTATTAGCCACAAATCATGCAAGGAAGCCACTTATACATAAGCCGAGATAGAGACAGACTTCATCACCGTCTGTCCCCTCTAATAATTTGTCTAATTCTAATTTCTAGCTGAAAGCAAAATTCTGCATATCAACCCTGCAACCATCCTTCCTCAGTTTAAATTTGCCCTTTAATGCATATTGTCTAATAAGGATGCCTTATACACATTCAAATTTAAATACCACAGTCAGAACTTGCAGCTGCCTGGTTTCCAAATGGAGAACTGAAGCCTTCTTGGTATGAGTACCTTTTGTTCTCCTTAATAGTCTTCTTGTTCGTCTAGTAGATCCTTTGTCCTTTCCTAAATGAAGTTTCCAGGCTTGTATGCATTGCTCATGATGTGGCAAACCCATTGTCTTATGCAATGGGGGTAATGTCCTTATTCCTGCTAGCAAAATTCCAGTACATCATTCACAAAATCTGGTGAACTGCCTGCCAGCCTAACTGCTCAGTGAACTTTATATCTCACTGCACAAACTTCAGATGTTTTTCATTCTGTAGTAGCCTGACTGTGGTACCACACATTACTTCAATATAGGATTACCGCTACCCATATGAAGTACATTTGTCAATGCTAAACTTCAGTTGCTATTTCTCAGCCTGTCCTCTTTTTTTTCTAGACCTTGTTCACTAGTATACACTGATTCCTGTCATTAACCACCTGCCAACCGTCATCAAATGTACACTTAGATATTAAGCCTGATATACCTTAATACCATTAATAAATATAGAAAACAACAGTGGGCCAGCACTGAACCATGGAGGGGCTCCACTAAGAACAGTGCCCACTTATTAAAAACTCCCGCTAAATCATCCCTTTATCCGTAGCAAAACTCTCCCTTAATGCCACACTGCTCCAATTTGTACAGCATGCATTTATGAGCAACTGTATGAAAAGTTCTGAAATCTAAATATATGATGTGAAAAATATTTTTTGCATCCATTTCCCTTTGTTCCTGCTTCATAGGATCCAATCAGTTTGGTCAGACAAGACTGCAAACAAACCCATGCTGTGACTGCAGTATAACTGCACTCTGTCTAGATGGTCCCGCATTGCTTCTTTAACTAGTGACTCCATTACTAAAAATTATAGAAATCTTATAATACCGTTTATAATCAGACTAAAATATGAAATAGCAAGTGCTTAAAAAAACGGTACTCACCTTTGAATAAATCTGCAATAATTTTTTTGAAAAGAATGGTAATTAAATCATTTTGGTGAGGTAGAGTGAAGCAAATTAAAGGGGGTGTTAAGGGTGATTTAACGGATTTTAAAATGGGCCAAAGGAAGTAGAAGTGCACATCTCTAATCTTCTAATTAAGAGTCAATTAAAATGAAATTAAAAATTTTTAAAAATGGATAATATAGTATGACGGAGCCAATAGTCATTACGAAGGACTCGTTGATTATAACGTCTTCAGTTGGCAAATTGAGTGGGAAGTGAACGCGTGCTACATTTTAAAGGTTGTCGATGCTTCCCATGATGCTCTTTTGGACATGTGGGAATGTTAACCGTGAGAGGTTCCAAGCCGGGGAAAGGTTGAAGGGAAGTTTCACGTTTGATATTGAGGTTAGAATGGTGCCAGAACCATTCGATAATAAGTGCTTCATAGTGAAGAATTTTGTGACTGGATTTGAGTTTAATAATGGTGATAGCAGAATCAACTAGGGGAATGTGGTTGTGCGTATGAGCATGTAAGTTCTGGATTGGCCTGTTCTAAAACTGTTTTGGTGGTAGTATGCGTGGGTATTGGAGGTTTTAGTAGAGCCGAATTTTGTAGTGGTGCTGCCGATGTAGCAGCCGTCGCAATTGGGCTGGCATTTAATAAGATATGTAATATCTATTATAATATGGTATATAATATAATAACACTAAACTAGGATCCTTTTTTAATTCCTATAAAGACACATAAATACCCCACTAGTGACCTTAACAATATTATATATCTTGCAATATAGAACAATCCTGCAATATAGAACAGCTGATTCTCTGCATATTTTGCCAGAGAATCCTTGTAACCTCCCTTAACCTGTGACAAAAACAGAATCTTCATACACTGGGGCAGCCACCGCTTTAAAGAGTACATATCTGTCCCCAAGTGTTACGTGTGCTGCCATTTTGAGCATACCACACACACACACCTGTGTCCAGACGGAAGCTACCTGTGGCCACTGCGTGGAGAGGAGCCATGAGTTCGGCACATGCCCCAAAAAAGGAGGAACTGCCAATCTGCGCCAATTACAAATCACAAGCTTCCAGTGGAGCACTCATTTAGGGACAAGTGCCCTGTCTACTGCAAAGCTAAGGGTGCATATCAAATGAGAATTGATTATGGCCATACGCTTTAAACTATTCAATTTCAACAGGGTCAATTTGGCGCAACTAAACACGCAGCGATCAAAAGTAGTAGCTGGACAACTTACCAAAAAAGCAAATGAAAATTTAAACATTCTCCTTATCCAAGATCCATATGTACACAGCAAGGAAATAAGAGGATATCCCCTGGCTTACAAAATTGTACACGACAACAGAGACCCCTGGGCATGCATCATAGTCAGAAATCTGGACATCGCAATCACTAAAATCCGCAACTAATGTACATCTTGCACCCAAGATGTACAATAGTTGGTGAGTTTTATGCAGTCTTGCTGTACTGCCACCCGGGGGGATATCCCAGCTATCAAGTACCTGCAGAATATTCTCACTGATTTCCAGAGCGCTAGGATCGTGGGTGCTGACGTTAACTGTCAATCTCCGGCATCCAGGGAATGCTGGATCATAATTTTTGAACTACGACTGCAACTCCACTGCACCATAGCTAGACAAGAACCTGTTCGACAACCCCAACACAGCTATGCCATACAGAAAGCAGATGCCATTGTTCTAGACGCTGAGCGAAACAGCCCAAACCCTTCAAATGGAAGAATTAAAGCCTGACCAATGTCAAGTTGCTGTAGTGGGTCTGATCACCGCAGCTGCAAACCACTGCATTAAAAGGAAAATACTATTCCCTGGTGGTTTTTTTTTTTAATGAAATCCCCAAACACGAAAGGTATCAAAACCTATAATACTTGGTACCATGCGTGGGTTGAAGGATAAGTATGGGGGGGGGGTGCCAGAAACTACTCTAGAGACTAAACATGGGTTTCACCACTTCAAGCCTCCAATAAGCAATGTGGTGGTGTTGCACCGGTTGATGAGAGTCATGTAACTACAGCTGTGCAGACATGAAGCCAACAGGAGAGCTATTCCAGCGAGCATGGTGTTCCTGGCCTGCAGCAGAAGTAGACCAACTCTGAGAGCAATATCGCGAAGCAAGAAACCAGTATACTGCCCTGATCCATCGGCGGAAGTAGCACTCTTGGGAGCAATTAGTCTCTACAATGGGTAATGGCGACCCCTGGGGGGTCGTATACAACGTTAAAACAAATAAATTACCTTGGGGAGACGTCATCTCTGCACAATGGACTTACACCAAGATGTGGCAGGAGACAAACAATATTTTGGACAGCATGTTCCTGGGACGCCTCACCCCATCTACTCCGGAACAAATATCATTATACCAGGGTAATGACACCTATTCCACCATCAACATGGTAGAGACCAGAACTGAACTTGATATAGCCACTAGGAAGATACGAAACAAGAAATCACCAGGTGCCGACCTCTTGGAGCCTGAGATTGCTAAGAAGGCCATCGAGACCATTCCCAAGGTAATACTTAACCTATTTAACCACTGCCTCGAGGAGGGATAATTTCCACAAGCCTGGAGGGCTGCCAGGCTACGCCTTTTCCTCAAAACTCTGGAACAAATATTATGCCAGGGTAATGACACCTATTCCACCACCAACATGGAAGAGACACTCACCAAAACTGAGCTTGATGTCGCCGCTAGGAAGCTACGAAACATCAGGTGCCGACCTCTTGGAGCCTGAGATTGTTAAGAAGGCCATCGAGACCATTCCCGAGGTGATACTTAACGTATTAACCACTGCCTCAAGGAGGGATACTTTCACAAGCCAGGAGGGCTGCCAGGCTGTGCCTTATCCTCAAAACTCCAAACAAGCAACAGTACCTCCCAGAGTCATACTGACCAATAGCGCTTCTCTCTGTGTTAGTAAGCTCACTACTCGACCTTGGCCGCATCACATCCCAGGCGTATGCAGATGATCTTTTCTTGGTACTGAGGGGGGATACCAGAGCCATGCTGGAAGCTTCAGGCACCCATGCCATTACTGTCCTGCAGGAGTGGGCTGACAATAATAACCTCGGCATATCTTTTACCAAAACCAGTTCAATACAACTGTAAGAAACCCTAGATATAAAGAGACCTTAAATTTGCATTCATGGAACCACCATACAGCTCACAAAGGAACTAAAACCCACGTTCTTGTCATATTAGACAAGAACCTTTTCATTTACTCCCCACCTGACCTTCATTCAAAGAAAGATTAGAGGATACTCTGCCCAATTTGTGAGGGTTGCCTGCAAAGGAGAACCCTCAAATTGTTCTACAAAACTGTTCCTGCCCGCCATTATGTACGCTGCCTGGTACCGAAAGGCCAATACCGCCATTAACAGAGGCGCCTCCGTAGCCAGGTGGGAAGGAGCTGCAGTGTGTAGCACACGCTTCTTGATTAGACAGGGGTTCGAGCCCGTCACCACCAAATACGGAGGATGCGGAAAGGTCAGGGAATGACCACCGCATATCCCCTGAGCAATATGGCCTTAGTTGCTAATGCTCCTAAAAAAAAAAAAAAAAAAAAAAAAACCAAACCAAAAAGCCATTAACAGAAGAAAATTGGACATCACGCAGTGGTACATTTTACTCAATGTCAAGAGCTTGCAACACCGTAAGCACAAATGCGCTCCAGGCCCTAATGGGGCTCTCTTCGACCTGGAGATTGCCTACCGTATACCAACTCTCCATAGGACGAGGAGCTACCCATTGTGGACCCTGCAAACGACTCCAAATCAGAACGTAAACGTTTCCATATACTTCAGCAGAATTGGCAAAACCGCTGGCAAGCATTAAGTAAGGGTGAAATTACTAGAAAATTTATACCCAATATACAACTAGTGTTCCCAAATTATCCAACTTGGCTCTCTCCTGGACTCCCTGTTACCTATCTGCTAACTGGACATGGGGCTATAATAGGCAAACTCCAAGGATTCAGACTTAGCGACTTCCCCTTATGCCATTGTGGTCAACGGGAAACATGGAGACATCTAATGTACAACTACCAGTCTGCACAGTGGTATCGTCACAGTCCCCACATTGGATGGAAAAGGCCCGGGTTCGAATCCCATCGATGACGCGAGGAACTTTAATGGGTTTTTTCACTCCGTGGCGGAGTTAGTCGATCTCAGGCGTAGATAGTAAGGTTTTTCCCTCCAGAAACGAGTTTTTTTTGTCCAGCAAAACAGGCAAATCGACCAGACAACATACGCAATTTACAGACGAAATACATATATATGGGTATATATTAGAAATAACTGGTGGCCCTAATATAATAATTTGAATTTCATTTGTACGACCACCGCTGCCGAATCATAACCAACTCCCAACAATTATTACAAGACCGGGAGCACTTCCTACTAACTGAAGAACACCTACAATGCTTTCACCCAGTTCGCACAAGATCTCTTCACAAGAAGAAGGATGTTTCCCCAACCACAACTGCAGGCGTAAAGAGTCTATCCGCCATGAACGAAGGCAAACCATGGCATAGACCTGATAACAACATAGCCCCGAACTGCATAAACTGTCCGCAAACAGACTACACCACCAACAGTTGCCAACTGTAGTGAGTACAAGAAGCAAAAAATTACGACGATTTGGACGCGACTAGTCCCATGAATGAATACTAAATAAATTGGACCTTGGGATGACATTTCATAAATGACTTCCACCGACTGATGTCACAGCACAGTTTTCCTTGCATAAGCCATGTTGGTGATCTGAGCTGGCACTCTTGCCTGGCCCACCTTTATCCTGATGGGAGGGGGAGTAGACTGTCCTCCTGTTTCCTTGCCACCCTCACTTTCTCTTCTGGTGGAACATGTGCATGCTCCATTGAAATTGGAGTCGTCTTCCCTGTTTACTCCAATATTTCTGTCTATCACCACCAGCCTTCAGTCCCTCCCCCACTCTATCTGTATGCAAGCGAATGCCCCACACTTTCCAAAATCTAATTACATTCGCTCATTAATACTTCCGGCCTTTCAAATCCTGGCATTATCCCCACTATGCGATTATTCCCTTTTTATTTAAATTATTAAAAATTAAAAAAAAAAAAATATATATATATATATATTTTTTTTTTTTTTTTTTTTTTTTTTTGGTCCTAGTTGCCGAAATCTCAGGAAATTAAGTGGGAGGACCTACCAGAGTAAATCTTAGTCTACTGGGATTTCCTGCTCTGCCTCCATGGGGCTAAAGTAGGGCAACATTGGGCCTCAGCAGGGTCCAGTGGCTAAATGACCAGAAGAACAACCACTACACAGATACAATATTTGCACACATTTAAATCTCTAGTTTTTCCAGTGAACTGGTACACCCAGAATTAAAAGAATACGGAGAAGGGGGAAACCCCTGGTTCCTTTTGCCCTAAATACACTTTACTTCACTGAAATTGGGTCCACTTGACTTGAGTGTCACCCAGGTAGTATTTTGAAAAATCCTGGGTAGTAAGCACAGTTTGTCTGGGGTCACATCTGGTGAGTATGGGTTTGGCACACCCAGGGTCCTGAGCTGGCTATCATCATTCTTCTCTTTCTTGGTGATTCCCTTGTACTTTTTACACTCTCTCTCTCTCTTTCTCTCATGTTAACTTGGGAATTTTTTTTGACTGGTGCAGCATAAGCCTCAGGCTTCCTTGCACCTTACAGATAATAATAATAATAAACACCTATGCAGTTCCAGTAATAACATATACATTTGGGGTCATAGTATCCATCATCATGTCAACCAACGGTATGGTACCAAAGACTCTACATAGCAGCCTAGCAACAATAGGTCTCCCAGAGAACACCTACCTACAAGGAACTCCAGAAAGTCACAATCCTGAACACCTGTAGGACAGAGATTTCGATCGACAGTAACACCAGACATTACAACCACCCTGTGTACTTGGTAGCAGTACCCGTGTGGAAACCCCCGAATCAGGGAGAAGAAGAAATAATAATAATAATAATACAATACAATTTTATTTATCAAGAGAATTTGTTTACAATAAATGAACTTGTTAAGAAAAGTAAATTTCTTGACAACAAGTTGTAATTCTTCCTTTACAACAGTTTTGTACAAATTTGTTATCTTACAGAAAAGACTATGAAGTCACTACACATAGTATATTCCACACTGTAAACAGAGGTAGTAGTTTATATGAATATCAATTCTAATCTACTGTGTCATTGAGTATCAAGAATTTTCTTATTAGGAATTTTAATTTGGAGATGGGGTAACTTCTCGTGAGCCTGATATCAATGCTAGCCAACAAGTTGTTTATTATATTCATTGTGTGCCTATCTCCAAATCTATTTAGTATCCTAGGGTGAGGCAAAGTAATTGCTTTTGGGTTCCTTAAATTTTGTGAGACATTTCTTTGCAGATTCGACTCTTCAAAAATAGTGTTAAGATTTTTTAAGAATAGATTTAACTTCAGTTTTTGAACTGGATACAGTTCAAAATGAATACGTATGAATACGTACAGTATTTTATGTTTCAACAAAAATTGCCTTCTCTTGTTCAGGTCATTCCAAGAGTTTATCCCATTAAAAGTTTCAGAATCCTATTCATTAAGTTGTTTATTTCCCTTATTTCTGTTTTATTTGCTCGTGCCCATATATTTACTAAATAATTGAGTTGGGAGTCCACTAATGCATAAAATAAGGTAACTTTTGTTCTAAGATTTAATTTATTCTTGATGTAGTAGAAAAAGTACACATAAAATCTTATTTTTTTGTACAAGTTTGTTACATGCATTACCCAACTTAGACTGTAGTCAATCCATAACCCAATGTAACAATGATTTGAAACTTCTTCCACAGTTAGACATTTGCAATTCTTGAAATTCTGATCATGTGGGCAATCATGTTTGTGCAATTTGATAGAGGGTTGAATGTCCAAGGTTTGATGAGGAGGTCTTATTACCAAAAATTTCGTTTTGTCAAAGCTGAGTGCTAATTTATTATCGTGCAACCAAGTTTGTAAATGAATTGCATCCTGTTGTAAATCATTCTCCATTTTTGTTAGGTTCTTTCCTAACAAAAATGGAGAATGATATAATCTTATATTGCAGATGATATAATCTTATATTGTATATAATATTATATCATCTGCATAAATTTTTATAAAGGAGTTCTTAATTACTTCGAATATGTCATTTATATAGATGTTGAACATGATTGGCCCAGCATCAGTGCCCAATAATAATAATAATAATAATACCAATGGGCGCAATGGCCCAGTGGTAACGATACTGGACTACCAGGCTGAGAGACCCGGGTTTGAGTACTGCCTTGGCGGAAGCGAACGCGGCTCCATCACGCTGGGAGACCGGTATGATAGTAGTAATAAATTTGAATAATAATTATAAATAAATTAATAGTAATAAAAAAAATAACAATAATAAAAAATAAACATCGTAAAAGCTGATCCAAGGGGCCTACTGACCCCAAGGTCGGAGTGGCGGCTTAGGCAGATTGTGGCGCCGTCTGGCGTCACTTGCGAGAACTGCCACTGGACATAAGCCGAAGCTAAACAGGTCCTACGCCAATAATTCATGATGTTGCAGAGAAAAATTAATCATACTGCATCGAGTGTGGCGCAGGATAGTCACTCGCGCTCAGGCCTTAGGCAGAGGGGTCGGTTCGAAAAGTTGGAGACATCCTCACGAGGAGGATAGTGGAGCGAGTGGCGCTGCCCCGGTATGGCTACCGCAAGAAAAGGGCAAGACCATCAGCCCACCAACTGGAAATGCTTCCTGCGCTAGTGACCACCCAGGAAGGAAGAAAACGCCAACACATGAAGTGGAGCATCGATATGAATACGTACATCATGCAAGCATACTACGAAATAACGAAGTTGGAGACCGATATGACAACTTACAGGGCGAGACTGCATACCAAGTGGCTGGAACGATTCCCAGATATTCAGGTAACCGAACAGCATATAGCGGACCAAAGAAGGACCATCGTTACAAAGAACCTGATAGCTCCTGCAATCTTGGAAAAAATCAAGCAGGATGTGAGCGATCAACTGCAAAGGATAAAGAATAGGAGAACCAGAGGAGGAAGAACATGCCACCACCGATCCAGAGGAGAAAGTGCAAAAAGAAGTAGAAGCAGACGAGATCATGATATCCAGAATAGAGGACGAGAGGAAAAAGGCCCTAACAGAATTCGAAGGAATGGACCCCCACAAAGACTCACGTGATACCGAAGCAGAGGCCGAATAGAACCTTGTGGAGAGTCACAGACCACCTGAACCGGCACATAATACCCCATTACCTGGACAGCAATGGTGCAACACTGGATGCCATCCACACAGCCGTGTGAATGGCCTTCAGTGTTGCATGGAAGAGATGCGAGAGACCAGCACGAGAAGGAACCTCCAATTTGGGAAAGAAGACTTCAACAGAAGATAGAAGAATTAAGAGTCAAGATAGGCCAATTAACTCAGTACCAACGGGGTAATAGAAGTAAGAAATTGATTGTAAAAGTGAAGAGCACCCTCAAGAGAGACAGCGTCCAGAGCAAAAATGAGAGAATAGGGGAGTACTTGGGCACATTTAAGCAGAACCTCCTTGTACTCAGCAAGAGACTACGCCGATACAAAGAGAGCTCCCAGAGGAAAATAACCGAATCTTTGATGAGGATCAAAGAGGCTTTTACAGGAATCTCGGAGAAGACGGGAAAGAAGGGAACTGACCACCCGAGAAGAAGACGATCCAGGAGTTCTGGGGAAATATCTGGAGCAGTGAAGTAAGACATAACAGCAGAGCACCCTGAACAGAAGTAGAACGGAAGAAAACCAAGGACGTTCAAGAATTGAGAGATGGGAGATTCGCGAAGAATAAGTAAAACAGACGATCAAGAACTCTCACAACTGGCGAACTTCAGGAATAGATAACTTCCGCAACTACTAGTACAAGAAGCTCACTTGCATACACAAGCACTTGGCAGAGCAGTTCACCCGAATGATAAGGCACCCAGAGACAGTTCCGAAGTTTCTCACTCAAAGAATCACATATCTGAAGCATAAAGACGATACAAGAAACTCAGCCAAATACAGGCCAATCAGCTGCCTCCCAACAATGTGCAAGATCCTGACCAGCTGCATAGCCAGGAAGATATTAGACCACTTGGATAGCCAGAACATAATGGCCGAACAGCAGAAAGGATGCAAGCGGCTGAGCAAAGGATGCAAGGAGCAATTAACCATGGATGCCACGGTTATGGAACAAGACTACAAGAAGCGCCGCAACATGTACGCAGCGTACATCGATTACCGCAAGGCCTTCGACTCCGTACCTCATACCTGGCTAATAGAGGCGCTGAACGTCTACAAGGTCAATCCGATAGTGACAAACTTCCTAAGCGAAATGGAGTACCACCATTAAGGTCGGAAACGTCACAACCAGGCCAATCCCCATTAAGAGAGGAATCTTTCAGGGGACGCCCTGAGCCCATTGTTGTTCTGTTTAGCACTTAACCAGCTATCTACCATGCTCCACGGCAGCAAGTATGGATATAACCTCAAAGAAGGAAGAAAAAACCTGTACACCTTCACCCACCTGATGTACATAGATGATATCAAACTCTACACGAACTGAGAAACACCTCAGCAACTACTGCAGATCACAGAAGAATTCAGCAATGATATTAGGATGGAATTTCGTCAGGGAAAATTACTCAACCGAAACTACCAGCTGCAAACTGGTAAAGAGATCGAAGACATGGCAGAGGGAGAGGCCTACAAATACTTGTGGATGATGCAGGCTCAACAATTACAACACAATGATATTAAGACGTGCCTGACCGAAAAATACCATCAGAAACTCAGAGGCCTGCTGAAAGCAAAGCTGAACGGAGGGCACACAGTTAAAGCGATAAACACCTATGGAGTTCCAGTACTGACATATACCTTCGGGGTTATAGATTGGACTAACACCGACCTGGAGGATATCAGAAAGAGAAGGACAATGATGACCAAGAGCCGTCAACACCACCCGAAATCTGCCGTGGAGAAACTGACAATTGCCCGGCAAGAAGGAGGAAGAGGCCTGATAGGCCTGATAGCGCAACAGAAAACAGCGATAGTTAACCTGAAAGATTACGTCCAGAACAACGCAGCACCAGGCCATAAGGAAGATAAACAGTATACCCCACTGAAGTAAGTAAGGAATCCCCCTCCCCAACCGTGAGGTAAAAACGAAGGTAGAAAATTGGGCAGAGAAGACACTCCATGGCAGACACTTCAATGATCTCCATCAAGATCACATAAAATTGCATGGCTCACGAGCGGGACGCTCTTCTCCGAGACTGAAAGATTCATGCTCGCCATCCAAGACCAGGTAATCAACACCAGGAACAATAGAAAACACATCGCCAAGCAGCCTGGAGTATTCGATGACACATGTCGACGATGCCACCTGGCCTTAGAAACGATCCAACACATCAACGAGGGATGCAAGGTGATCACCCAGACTGAGTACACGCATAGACACTACCAGGTAGCCAGGATAATACATCAGAAGCTAGCAAGGAAATACATCAGAAGCTAGCAAGGAAATACCAGCTGGTCGAAGAAACTGTACCGTACTACAAGTACGAACCGCAGGCAGTACTAGACTCAAACCCACAAGCTGTACTGGGACTGCTTCATAATAACGGATAGGACAATCCCGCACAACAGACCGGACATAACCTTTGTGGGCAAAAAAAGAAAAGACTACCTACCTGATTGACATAGCGGTATCCAACACCGGCAACCTCCAGAAAACCCATGGCGAAAAAATAAGACAGGAGATCAGAGAGATGTGGAATATGCAAGAGGTAACGACCATCCCGATCATCGTATCAACCACATGTATGGTGTCAAAGACCATAAATAGCAGCCTAGCAGCAACAGGTCTCCCAGCGAACACCTAGGAACTCCAGAAGGTAGCAATCCTGAACACCTGTAGGATAGTCAGAGAGTTCCTCGACCAACAGTAACACCAGACATAACAACAACCACCCTGTTTACTTGGTAGCAATGCCCGTCACGAGGTGGAACTCCCAATCAGGGAGAAAGAATATAAGGTATAAGAATAATGCCGCAGTTATGGAGTAAGCCTTCAAAAAGCACCGCAACCTGTACACGGCCTACATTGATTACCGCAAGGCCTTCGACTCCGTACCTCATAGCTGGCTAATAGACACCCTGGAGATCTACAATGTCAATCCGATTGTGACAAACTTCCAAGGGGCAATAATGGCGAAATGGAGTACCACCATTAAGGTCGAGAACATCACAACCAAGCCAATCCCCATTAGAAGAGGAATCTTTGAGGGAGATGCTCTGATCCCAATATGGTTCTGTCTAGCACTCAACGCGCTATCCACCATGCTAAACGGTAGCAAGTATGAATATAACCACAAAGAAGAAAGAAAGAACCTGTACACTGTCACATACCTGATGTACATGGATGACATCAAGCTCTAATCGGAAACGAGAAGCAACTCCAGCAACTACTCCGGATCACCGAAGAATTCAGCATGGACATCAGGATGGAATTTAGTCTAGAAAAATGCAAGACCCACACACTGCACCAGGGAAAATTTGTTGGCCGAAACTACCAGCTGCTGACTGGTAAAGTGATCGAAGCTATTACAGAAGGAGAGATCTACAAATACCTAGGGATGATGCAGGCTGAGCAGTTGGAACACAAGAAAATCAAGAAGTACCTGACTGAGAAAAATAACCATCAGAGACTCAGAAGCCTCCTGAAAGCAAAATTGAAAGGAGGGAACACAGTTAAAGCCATAAACACCTATGTAGCTCCAGTAATAACATACACATTTGGGTTCCTAGATTGGACTAACCCTGAACTAGAAGAAATCATGCGAAAGAAAAGGACAATGATGACCAAGAGTCATCATTGTCCTTTACCATTGAGCCAACACCACCTGAAGTCAGCAGTGAAGAGAATAACAGTACATCGAAAGAGGGAGGAAGGGGCCTGATAGGCCTGGTAGAACAACAGAACACAGCCATAGTTAACCTGAAGGATAACTTCGAGAACAACACAGCACTACTCCAACAGGCCATAAGGAAGATAGATAAGTGGTATACCCCACTCAACTTAAGCGAGGAAACCCTTCCCGCCCAGACGGTACAAGAAACGAAGTTAGAAAGATGAGTAAAGAAGACACTCCATGGTAGACACTACAATGACCTCCATCAAGATCACATCGATAACCTTGCTTCCAATGCATGGCTCACAAGCGGGACGCTCTTCCCCGAGACTGAAGGATTCATGCTGGCCATCCAAGACCAGGTAATCAATACCAGAAACTATAGAAAATACATCGCAAAGGAGATCGGTATGTCAGATGACACATGTCGACGATGCCACCTGGCCTCAGAAACGATCCAACACATCACCGCAGTGTGCAAGGTGATCACCCAGACTGAGTACAAGCATAGACACGACCAGGTAGCCAGGATAATACAACAGAAGTACCCGTCACGGAGTGGATTACCCCCAATCATGGAGAAGTAATATAAGAGCAACAACAACAATGATAATAATAATAATATCTGAGATATTGTCTGCGAGAGGCCCAAAGACCATTTTTTTTGTGTATATATAATACGTTTTATCTATTACGGGTGCAAATTGCCTTGTTTTCTGGTCGAATTGCCTGTTTTGCACGATGAAAAAATCCGTTTCTGGGGGGGGGGAAACATTGATATCTGACTTAGACAGACTAACTTAGCCATAGAGTGAACAAAAGTGTATTAAAGTTCCTCGCGTCATCTAAACCTCGGCTTTTCACACCGGGCGTTTGGAGGTCGATGTGAAACTACTGTGCTATCCGCACAGATAATTCGTTATATGGAAATTTTCTTCGTTATGTGGAAACTATTTTCAATGTAATGACTAAGGTGAAATTTAAAAAAAAAATCGCTATACGGAAGTTCGTTAAAGAGGGATCCGACTGTATGTAATTCGTGTATAATCGGTGTTGTAGGTACCGTTAAGCTGGCTGGGAAAGCTGAGTTTGAAAAAGAAATGGAATTTGTGTCGTGAGGTGGCGCATTCATATGTTTACAGTAAGCAACAGTTAGATAGTTGATACTTCTTTCCTGTGTTCTAAAGCAAGCGAAGTGGGTTTTGTTCCTTTGGTGAGTTATTATAATGGTGAGAAATTAGAAATATCAACTTAATAAGATTCGGTTTGTTAGCATGTACGTGATTTGCTGTGGGTAAAATTGTGCCTAATGAGAATATATGATTTCTGATCTTTACCACAAATTAAAAAGGTTTTATTTTTACAGTATATTGTTTTGTGATGTTATGGAAGTAACACCAATAAAAAAAATTCGAAAAAGTGAAATTGACTTTCATTATGTTTTTTTTTTCTCATTTCTGTGGCCGCTTTTCTTTTTTTTTTTTTTTTTCGAAAGGATTAAAAGTTTATTTTTAATGTAAGTTTAGAATTGTTTTGGCGGGACTGCCGCCATTGTTCATACATAAGTGGAGCAGAAGCTGCAGTAACGGAGAACTGTTGTTGCAACTTATGTGCCGTTTTGGAATCCCAAGTCATAATACTACAATATTGATATTCTATTTTTATTCTCGTAGTGTATGAATAACGTATTAACTTCTAATTAATTGAATGTACAACCGGCCTATTTAGTGAATCTGATAACTCGCGAGTATCGGATAAGGTCTAGCCGTTCCTTAGTTATGTCAGTTCCTTTGTATTTCAACTGTATTATTTATTCAAAAAAATAAATAGTGTTGGTAATGTAAAAAGAAAAATGACAGTGAAGCGATTGGAATTGATATAAAAACTTTTGCATACATTGTCTTCTGCCCCTTGGCTATCTACCTCCCGCCGTTTTTCTGAAATAAATATAGGTGGCAGAGATAAATAATATATACCGTATTTCCCTATGTATAAGACGCACCTTTTTTCGAAAAAATTGGGGTCTAAAACTGGGTGCGTCTTATACAGTGGTTGTAGATATTTTTTACTTGCATTTCACGCTTTTATTGCGCTTGTTGTCTTTGCGCTCATTGTTTCGCACTTGTTACCGGTATATTAGGTTACAGTTTGCCACGTTCTGCCCAGAAATGGCTCAGAAAAGATTTTCGTACAGTGCTGAATTCAAGTTAAAAGTGATCCAATTTGCATCAGGATGGGATGAAGATCTGGTTTGAAAAAGTTTGGAGCAGGAGACCAGGTGGGCCCTTACGCAAACCTTCCCTATTGGTGCTTGATCAGTTCAGGGCACACATAACAAAATATACAAAGAAGATTGCTGCAGAGCAAAAAACAAAACTTGCTGTCATACCTGGAAGCTTGACATCCCAGCTCCAAACACTTGATGTCAGCATTAACAAACCCTTCAAAGCTGTCATGAGAAACGAATGGAACCATTGGATGAAGTCTTCTGGGGACAATTTGACACCATCAGGAAGAGTGAAGAAACCAACTATAGGAGAAGTTTGTACCTGGGTGAAAAGATCCTGGGATAATATCAAGATTGAGATTGTTGTCAAGTCATTTAAGAAGTGTGGCATTTCAAATGCCATAGATGGAACTGAGGACGAGGCAATATATGAAGACAGTGATTCGTCATAAGACACAGATGAGGACAAGCTAATGGATGGGAGTTTTGACAGTGATGAGTTGTATGAATTTTATGATGAATAAAACTTGAGTTCAATAACTTTATGTAATACATTTTTTTTTTTTTTTTTTTTTTTTTCAAATTTTGGACCCCAAAATTAAGGTGCATCTTATACATGGGGAAATACGGTAGTTTTGTTAACGTTGATGTTGAATTGCAAAGAACTTATATTCTATTGATGAATGTCGAGTATCGGGAACCCACTGGATATTTAGTATTTCACTTGCATAACAGTTATGTAAGTGGGCTACATTCCCTGATTTTTATGAATTCCGGAAAAAATATCCCATTTCTCAAGGGCGGCTCGTTGGTAGGCACTGCAGAACTGCAGCATCTCCAGCTTTTTAAAATCTAAATATACACTCCACAGAATTATAAGACATTTTGTGAAGAACAATGCAAGCAATGAATACTTTTATTAACAGGTCCCGCATATAGTATACTTATCTTCTATTTTTCCAATATTATTATTATCGGCCATATGGTGCAGGGAAGCCTGAGGCTTATGCTGCACCAGCCAAAAAAAAACAATTCTGAATTATCCCAGAGAGAGAGAGAGAGAGGCCCCTGGGTGTGCCAAGGCCATACTCACCAGATGTGACCCCCCCTGGGGGCATAACACTAATCATTTCTATAATAAACAAATAAAAACACTAAATCATTTTCAGCTTTGAAGTTTAACATTAACTGGAACTGTGTGCTACACAGTTTCACATTTTGTCCCCCAGTGGTTAAGTCAATGCTTAGTTGGCAGTTTGTCAATATGCATTTTTTAGAGGTGATAAAACAAGTCTAAGGAACTGCCGAGTGAGCAGTGCCGATTTGAACAGTGCACCAAACCTAAATGAAAAAGTTAATCTATGTTTAACAAATAAAACCGAAGAATGGATTTTATTTTTAAATAAAATTTCGAGATTACCTAAGTCTGTTAATGGTAAGTGTCCAGTTAATGTTTTGTAGTATTTTTAACTTGCTTATATTATTATTACCATCTGTGTCTACATGTCTTATAACCAAGTCAATTTAATATAACTAAGAAGCAGCACTCCCATACATCAGAGTCATGAGCTGCCACTGCCATTTCCTTGTTATTATTATAATCATCATCATCATCATCGGGCATTTTCAATCCACTGCAGGATGAAGGCCTCTCCAGCAACTTTCCAGCTCCTTCCTTCTGTTTTGTGCAACGACCATCCATTTACTACCCACAAACTCGTGAATTTCATCTGTCCATCTCTGTTGTTGTCTTCCAGGATTTCTTCTAGCTCCTCTTGGGTACCATTCTGTTATTTTCTTAGTCCACCTGTCATCATATCTTCAATCTATGTGTCCTGCCCAAGACAATTTTAGTTCTTTAGTTTTGATAAGAGTGTCCTTTACTTGTTTTTGCTGCCTAATCCATGTATTTCTCTTCTTATCGAACAGTCTGATTTCCAATATAATTCGTTCCATTCTTCGCTGTGTCATTCTCAGTTTCTCTTCCATTCTTTTGGTGAGTGCCCAAGTTTCACTTCCATAAGTCATGGTGGGGAAGTATACATTGGTTCATTATTTTATGTTTCAGACAAATTGGGATATTGCTCCTCAGTATGTGACTATATCCCTTTCTGTGGCATACTTCATGATTACTTTTGTTTTAGCCATATTCATCTTTAGTCCAAAATCCTTACTAACTGCATAACTGATTGATTTTCCTTTTAATTCTTTGGGATCGTGGCTTATGACTACAATGTCATCTGAAAATCATAAATTGTTTAGATACTCTCCATTCACTGACTCCTTTCTGCGACCAGTCCAATCTTCTGAAAGCTTCCTCAAGGGCAGCAGTAAACAACTTTGGGGATGTTGTTTCTCCTTGTCGAACTCCTTTCTCAATTTTAAATTTACTACTGTCTTTGTGTAGTCTAATAAAGGAGGTAGCATTCTCATATATTTTCTTCAAAATCATAATATATGGGGTATCTATGCCATGTCTTTCCAGTGCCCGAAACATTGCCTTATGCTGTATGGAGTCAAATGCCTTTTCATAATCCACAAATGCCAGGCATAATGGTGTTTTATATTCATTTGCTTTCTCCATTAGCTGTGATATTATGTGAAGGTGATCCATAGTTGAGAATCCTGTCCTAAAGCCAGCTTGCTCTTTCGGTTGATTCTCATCAAGTATTCTTTCTAACCTGTTAGTAATGACCGTTGTGAACAACTTCTAGATGTGGGATAACAAGCTAATTGGTCTATAATTTCCAATTTCTGATTTATCTCCTTTCTTATGCGGCAAAACTATGATTCCATTATTCCACTCCATAGGTGTCACACCTTTTCTAATGCATTTTGTGAACAGTCTTGCCAGTTTTTGTCATGTTTCTTCCTCCCAATTTTAACAACTGTACAGTAACTTCATCTTCCCCCTGGGATTACTGATTCTTCATTTTCTTTAGCGCATGTTCCACCTTATCAGGTATGTTGTATGTGTTACTAATTTGCGATCCATCTTCCCCACTGCTGACATCATTCCCTTGCTCCTTGTATAACTCTTTATAGTAGTCTTCTGCTATTTGAATTATGCCTTCTCTGCTATTTATAAGTACCATCACTATTCTTCAGTTTCAGTATCATTTGTCTTTCCGTTTTACTGCTCATGGCTACTGATTTAAATCCTTTGTTTTCCCTTAATGCTTGTTCTACTTTTCTTGTTAAATCTTATGTCCTCTCTGAGTATCTTTTTAATGGCTTTGCATAACTCAGTATACTCAATTTTCTCCCTGTCAGTGTTTTTCTTGCTCTTCATTTTTCGTCTTCGGTTCATCATGACAAGTGTTTCTTGACACGTTTTTTTCTTCTTTGGATTTCTTTTTACCTATAGGTTTCTTGGGCTTTATCACTTTCAGAAAGTTGTAATATTCCTAGTCGATATCTTGGTCCTGAGCAGTCTGCAGAAGCTCAAACTTGTTCTTAAGTTCCAGTACATACTGTTTTTTCTCCTCTTCTGTTATCTCAAAGACCTTCATATTATTTACTCGAGTCAGTTTTTTCCTTTCTTTTCTTACATCGATATCAAGTGTGCATCTTACCATTCTGTGATCACTTCCAACATTTACCTTGTTCAGGACAGTAACATCATTCATGATATATCTTCTGTTAGTGAGGATGAAGTTGATTTCATTAGTAGTTGTTAATCCATTTGGGCTCTTCCATGTCCACTTTCTGTTCACCCTTTTCTTGAAAAAAGTGTTCATTACTGACATTCCTCGAGATTCTGCAAATTCCACAAGTCTCATTTCTTTCACTAATTCCAAAATTTACTATAGTTCTCCTTTCTGTGCTGTTTTGTCTCTTTCCAACCTTAGCATTCAAGTCCCCCATAATAATAGTGTACTGAGTGTTCTGTTCATCTAGAAGACTCAATTTCGGTGCACATTTCTTCAACCTCTTCTTCGTCATGGCTCTATGTTGGTACATAAATCATTATAACCTTCAGCTTATACCTCTTGGAAATCCTGAGTAGAATTCTTGCCACCCTTGGTGATGTACTTTTGAATTCCAAAATGTTGTTTTTTATCTCTATGGACCAGAAAGCCAACTCCACCTTCACTCCTTTCACTGTTTCCATTGGTGTAGTGTACAGCAGATTTCCACTTGATAAACTAGGTGCCTCCGTAGCCAGGTGGGCAGGAGCAGCAGTGCGTAGCACACTCTTCTTGATCAGACCGGGGTTCGAGCCCATGACCACCAAAGACGGAGGATGCAGAAAGGTCAGGAAATGACCATCGCATATCCCTGGAGCAATATGGCCTTAGCTGCTAATGCTCCTAAAAACCAAATAATAACAACAACAACTTGATAAATTTATAAGTGATTCATTTCTTCTTCTTGTTTCAGCCAAACCTATGATATTCCAATTGACATTTTCTAATTCCTTTGCGAGCTCTAATATCCTGTCTTCACCGATCAGCGATCTTATGTTGTAACAGGCCAAGTTCAGTTTCCGTGCATGGCAGCCTGGTCGTACTCAGGATTCCTAGCACCCTCTGCTTCTCTTGCTGCTGTAAGAGGAGGAGTGAAATCTGCTGGGGACTGAGGGCCATTTGTTTCGTCTTATTGTCATATGCTGGAGGGTTTGGTCTTTTCCTCTCCACACTGACCAGGTGTCTTGAAGAGAACCACTCTACATGTTCGTTGCCACCTAAGTGACTTTTATTTATATGAACCCCAAACACAAGAGGTATTAGAACCTATAGTACTTAGTACCGTGTTTGGGTTGGAGGTTGAGAAGATGAAAGAAGATATTTGTTGACATTGGACTTGAACTTCTGTAGATTGTAATTTTCAGGAAATACGTATGAAGGAAGGCTGTTCCAGAAAACAACAGTTGAATGAATAAATGAGGAAGATGAAAAGTTGGTTCTGTGGGTTTGAAGTTGGACAGTAAATGGATGTTGGCTGGTGGCGGCATGTGTTTGGACTGTTTTGAAAGAGAGAGCGGGAATTATAGAAGCCAATTCAGAAGAACAGTGCCCATGGAATTATCTGTAGAAGAGGCATGCAGCAGAAACAGTAAGTCTGTGAGAAAGCGAGTGGAGAGACTCTGTTAAAGATGAATCATTAATTAACCTAACTGCCCTCTTCTGAATGGAATCAAGAAGCCTGAGAGAGGTTTTGGGGGCACCACCCCATGTGTGGGAACAATATTCCATGGCAGGGCGGATTTGCGATTTATACAGAGTGAGCAGCTGTTTGGAAGAAAAGTAACGTCGAGAGCGAAAGAGAAAACCAAGTTTTTTAGATGCAGAGGAAGCAATATTTGTAATGTGCTTGTGCAAGAGAGATTAGAAGTCAGGGTAATCCCCAAAAGAGATATATCATTTTGCCTAGAAATCAGAGTGTCACTAAAGATAAGCATAGGAGCAGAAGAATCCTTTTTGCAAGATATAAGACAAGACTGAGTTTTAGAAGGGTTGAAATCAACTAAGTTGTCTTTGCCCCACTGGAGAATTACCTGAAGATCGGCATTTAAGGAATTGGTAGCAGATTTTCGAGAAGTTGAAGCTGATTGAGCAGGACAAGGTTTCTCAAAATGAAAAGTGGAATGCAATGTGCTATCATTGGCAAAACTATGGTTAGGATTTCCAGTCAATGGAAGAAAGTCCTTAATATACAAGAGGAAAAGAGTGGGGGAAAGAACTGAACCTTGGGGGACACCGGCATTAGTGGAGAAGTTAGAAGACAGGGAGCCATCTACCATCACCCTCAGTGAGTGATCAGAGAGAAAACTGGATAACCAATTACTAAAAACAGTTGGCAAGCCATAAGATGGAAGCTTGTTTAGAAGACCTTTATGCCAAACACGATCAAAAGCCTTTGAGATGTCAAGAGCAACTACTTGTGTTTCACCGAACCTTTCCATTGAATTAGTCCATAAATGGGTAACATAAGCCAGAATATCATCAGTGAATCGACACTGACGGAATCCATACTGGCGATCGTTGATCAGACGGAAGGTTTCTAGCTAGTTTGAGAGTTGGCGGTTAATTGATTTCTCCATCACTTTAGAAAGAGTAGAAGTAATTGCAATGGGATGATAACTGGATGAGAGGGATTTGTCACCCTTTTTAGGAACTGGCGGGATATGAGCAAATTTCCAAACAGAAGGAAAAACACCTTTGGAATAAGGAAGTGAAAAAAGGCGGCAAAGAATAGGAGTAAATTCAGGAGCACAGGTTTTGAGAACATGTGGAGAAATACCATCAGGACCTGGAGCTTTCTTAGCATCAAGATTCATTGAAATCCTTCTGACATCCTTTTGACGGAAGACCACAGGAGGCATTGAATGGAGCGTGTTGGGAATTGTGGGAGGTGTTTTACCAAGATCATTAATACATGAGCTGGAAGAAAAATGGGATGCTAGCAGGTCAGCTTTATCCTTGGCTTAAGTGACAACAGAACCATATGGTTTGGACAGACGTGGGAGCAGAGATGGGCAAAAGTTGCGGCCAATAGCTTTGGCAAGAGACCAGAATGCTCGGCTACCATTAGGGCAAGAAGCAAGTTTTCTACTCTTAGTCTGTTTGGACTGATTAATAACTGCTTTACAATTGTTGCGAGCTTTGGTGTAGGCAGAAAATGAAACTGAAGAATTAGAAAGGCTTACCATCGAGAAGGTGTGCTTGAGTGGATTTTAGGGAGGCAGGCCCACCGGACTTCTAAATCTTCTGAAATAGAAAGATATTGGATCCATCAGTGTTTTAGACTGAGTGTCTGATAACACAGAATGCCTGTTCCCCTCTAAGCCACTGACATATTTAAATTATAATAACATATTTAAACTAAAAATAAAATACTTTAAATGTTTCATTATAATTTGTATGATTTTTTGCAAATTTTAATCTGTGATTTTGTTATCATTAGACTGATTATTGTCAGTAGTGTGATATTTATGAACTAATTGTATCGGGTTAAAAAATAAATATTTCCTTTTGTTTCCTCATATTGCCTTATTACACTGAAAATGATGAATATTATATGATATAAATTTGAAAATGTGAACTATTCATAAATGAATTGGTTTATAATTATCTAATAACAGCAAGATATAAGAAGTCTGTAATCAAGTCACTGACAAAAGAGGTTAGCAGGGTGGCCGTATTTTGAAAATTGGTAAGTGGGACATCTTGAAACAATGTGTAGTACAGAATTTTTCCCTTCAAAAAGTAAAAGAAAAAAAATAAAATAAAAAATAATAGAAAAAACAAGTTTTTCAAAAATATACCTTAATTCTGATAAATTCCTATAAAATGTAAGGCGTGGCTTTACCGTTTATTAAAATGAGGCATTTTATGTTGCAGGGGTAAAGGCCACACCTTATATTTCATTGGAAATAAGGTATATTTTAGAAAAACTTGTTTTTTAAATTAATTTTTATTTTTTTATGAATAGAAATTTTCTTACATTTTTTATAAACAAAGTGATTGAAAATTTATGTGAAAAAATTTTCACCAACAAAAAATCTTTACACAATGCAAGGATAGATGATAAAATCTTGCATGCTTTATATGTATGTATTACGTGCATACAACCATGTAAAGCAGATAGCTGTGTGAGGCATATAATAGCTGCATGGCGGACCCTGCAATGGATTAGCTCAAATTTAATTGGAAACATTATTACGTCAGAAGAGATTGTTTACAAATTTACCCCCTTCTAACCAGATATGAAGTGGAGAAAAGGCCCAAAATCTGGGTCAGGTATAAATCCAGGTAGCTGATATATGACATGCACTATACACAGGTTGATAAATTGCATGCTCAAATTTTGATAGAATGCATTGTCACACGAATTAGGAATAAGTACAAAGTTTCAGCCTTCTTTCTCTATTAAAAGTGACTGAAAAAGTGATCGGCAAATTTGACGACAGTCAGTGACCTTAATATAAGGTACATAATTACGGTTAAAATACATTTTTTTATCAGTCAATCAGTGGGTAGTATTTATTTGTTATACGATTGTTAATATGTATTTGTCCTATATGAACTATAATATTATTTATAATAGTTATTTAAAAATAGCGAGGAAGACTACTTTTACTTTATATAATTTTCTTTAGGTTTTAAAATTTCTTCTCCTTCCAAAGATTTTAAAAAGTTTTTAGATTTTGAACAGGACATTTTAGTTTTCTTTCACCATAAGTTTGGCTTCTAAATTTCTAATAAAAGACAGTTTCTGTCTTTCCACCAAGCAGTTTTCATTAAGCTGAAAACTCTTTCTGATGAAGGATCTGAATGTGCAATGCTTAATACGGAGCTTACAATTAGACATTTGTCTCCAGGAATTTTTAGGAAAATTGCATCTATCAACACTCATTTTCTTTCTTCGTTACTCATTGATGAAAAAATGCCTTTGGACTTTTTCATTTTTCTTTTGTTATTTATAATGTTTAACACATCTGTTAGATTCCAGTAAGAATTAATTAAAATTACATAAAATCAATAAATTAAGTTTTTTTTCCTCTTATCGGGACAAATGATGGTATTATCAGGAAGCTGGACTTGAAGTTGTAAATCGGGACAATCCTGGCTATATTGGGACAGTTGGTAGCCACCCTGGAGGTTAGGCAAGTGAAGGCAGATTATGGGAAATCTTTGGCAAAGGATGCAAAGAAAAACAGCAGACTTCTTTACTAAATTCTAATAAATTTAATAAATTCTAGATTGAAGGGGATGAATTAGGTTGCCCACTTGATATTGATGATCCTGCTCAGATAGCTGACAAACTGAATGAGTATTTTGCATCTACTCAGAGGTGTATAATCAAAGGTTAAAGAGGTATCCCCTCGAACCTCATAGTTTGCATGATTTTGGTTTTTCGTGATGGTTGGTGCTCCCCCTCTTTCATCGGTTTCTCCTTTGTGATAACGGCCCTCACTCCAAAGAATGAATTATGATTTTTGCAACTGACCAGTCTTTCTTATTTATCTGAATCTGAAGAATGATTTACGGATAGCGATTTTCCTGTGGTTCCTCATCATTTTCAACATCTTTACATAATCAGAATTTTGGTTTGAAAAGTTTTCATTACTGCAGTGTTCTGTGCTTTGCAGCGAAAAACAATGGACATAAGAAAATATGTTCCGTATGATTACAGATGAGTGTCTTGCCCACAATATACATCCTATTCCCACAGGAATTCACATTGATTTTTGCACAGTCCGTCATTAACGCCATTAAAAGTGTTTTAGGTGATCCTGTTTCCGTTTGTTGATGCTTTTACCATTTATGCCAGAATACCCACCGGAAAATCCAGTCTTTGGGTTGAAAGTTATGTACAGAGAAGACTCAGAGTTTAGCTTGTCTTGCTTTCTTGCCCACTTCTGATGTTTCTCGTGGAATGGATTTTTTAAGAATTATGCCTGCTACTACTGTTGAACTCAGATTATTTCAATAGCACATATATTAGTGGCGGTTTCAGACGAGAAGACGATATTACTTCCCACAAGTTTGTAAAATTTCGTATAATTTCTGCTCTTTTTTCCTGCAATGCTTTGGAATGTACATGATTCTACTCTTGCCGAGGAAGAAATAACTGACAACCAATGTGAAGGTTGGAATCATCATTTTTCCAAACTAATGTCTTGTTCTCACACGTCCCTTAGGGCCCTTATGCAGAAGTTGCGACCAGAGGTAGCAGCAGATGAAACTAAGGTGGCTCAGCGTAATTCAGGTTGTTTGATTTTAAAGAAGTGAGCCATGTATTACGTAATGCATCATAAACTAAAAATGTTATGCCAGGAATATGACTGCCTTTTACCAAACTTTTTAAAAGCAGTAGTACACTGTGTACGTTGCATGGGAATTCTGATGCTTTCATATATTTAAATCTCTTTTTGTCCATATGTAGTTTTCTTCTTTTTTTTTTTTTTCCTTCTTATTTGAATAAATATATAATTACAATTGTCTTTGTTGTTATTAGATATCTGTATAAATCAATTCATTTACAAATTGTTCACCTTTCGAATTTATACTATATATAATATTCATAATTTTTAAAATTATATGAAACATTTTTGTTAATGTCATCACTGTAATAAAAGAATATGGAGAAACAAGGAAATATTTATTTTTTAATGCTTAAATGATAACAATATACAGTCAGTTCACAAACTCCACATTACTGACAATAAACACAGTTTAATGATATCAAAATCACATTAAAATTTGCAAGAATCATACAAATTATAACAAAACGTGCAAGTATTATAATAATCTTAATATATTTAAATAATCTTAAGTATTATAATAATAAGAAAATGGGATATTTTTTTCAGGAGATATTTTTTCCTGCTATCGATTTTTATATAGCTGCTTGAGGGGAAATATTGTCCCCCCATGAAATATTCGTTTCAACAGCGAGATATGGGAGTGTGTTATTGCCCCTTTTTCTTTTGTATAAATGTCAGAAACTAATTCACTTCAGTAAAACCTCTCTAACCAACTGTCTCCTCAATGAGATCACCTTTTCAAAAGAATTTCATTCATTTATTTTGATTTATCCATTTTGATTATAGACATGATAGCAGAACAAAGCAAAATGAAGATTTAAATTTAGAAATGAAAGTTAAAGTTATAGAAGGTGCAGCAAAGATTTATTGCAAAGACAGAAAAGTATAGTTATGGTAAAATGCAAATAAAAAAAAAAAACATGAAAAAAATAATGTTATTTTCATGTTATTTTATAACATTGTTTTGAAGACTGTGAGGTTGAAAGTGCATCTGTGAATGGAATTGTGGAACAGTGGATTTCACATTTGCTGTATTGAATAAAACAATATGCACCCAAAGACATCTTTAATGTAGATGAAACTGGCCTCTTTTGTTGTGCTTTACCAAGTAAATCGTTAGTGTTTAAGGCTTCTAATTCTTTGGGTTATGAAAAAGAAGGTAAATCAGCATTTACTGGAGCAATTTGGGTGACTAATCATGAAACTAAGAGACCTGCTGTTTGTGTCGTTGACGTGTGACACCAACATTGATTGACAGAAACAAGCCACATCCCACACGATAGATCTTTCTAGAGGATGTCACGTGATATAATATGTAGGAGCTGAAATGAAGAAAAAGAAACGACATTTTTTTTTTTTAACAACTAACAAAAAATTTATATCATACAACCACTGAAATTTATATCATATACAACCACTTCTCACCCATACAGAAATTTTGTTTTGTTTTTTTTTCTTCTGGGATCCATGCAAAAAAAAATCAGATAGTCAAAAAAACAACTTAAACTCACCTCACGAGTCCTCGCATGGCAGCCGGTACACTCCATCAAACATCCACACTGAAAACACTTGTATTCCGAAGCTATCAAACCCACACTTGTGCAGCCGTACATTACTATGCGATTTCGTAAGCATTAACAAAAAATGAATTGCTCAGCTCATGCACACCAACAGAAATTACTTTTTTTTTTTTTTTTTTTTTTCCTGGGGGCTGCTGTCCCCACACCCCTGTTGTGGCAACCTTTAATTCTTCCTGAAATGTCCAAAGTGCTGCATATGTTTTGTTCCTAGTTTGGCAGAAATGTTCCTAAAATTTGAATTTCTCATCCCAGACAAAGCCAAGGTCTGTGTGGGATAAGACTTTTTACTAACTTGCCATTGATGAACCTCTGTATATTGTTTTTATAAAGGTTTTTTCATGAAAGTCTGCATTATTTTATAATGGTTCACAGTTGCAGCCCTGCCATTTCAAGATCTCACTCATAAAACAAATAGTCTGTGGTGTGAGGAAGTACTATTTCTATCATATGCATTATATAAAAGGGGGAGAGGTTTCACTGTATATTAGCATTACTGGATGTATATAAAGCAAGCTTATAAAGCATCATCATTATATTGTTGGGATATCAGAGACATGGTGTCACACAGACATAAGAAGTGCAGAACTGGAATTTTGGGAGTACAATGTAGACAGGAAGGGAGGAGGAGTTATGCTATTACTTAAGGAACACATAAAATCTAAGAAAGTGCATCCAACAGATGTGGGGGTGACAATACAATGTTGTGTATGTTTGGTGTGACATAAGCACTGGGAAAGGAAAAATGAGAGTAGGTGTGTGTGTTATAGGCCTAATGAATTTGATGAGCAACTATGCAGAGAAATAGTGGGCCAGTAAAATTAGTGTCTTATAATGGGGGATTTTAATTTCCTGGATATTGAGTGGAATTTGTGGGTTGGCCATTCACATACTACCAAGGCTTTTGTGGATTTATTGGATGATTGTTTTCTACAGCAGCAGCAGCATGTTCGGGAGGCAACTAGAGGGAGTAATACTCTTGATCTGATTATCAGTAGTGATTCTTCATGCTTCAAGAATCTGCAGATAAAGGAACCACTAGGTGGCCGTGATCACAGTGTGCTGAAGTGCGATTTATTCAGAGGTAACTACCATCAAGGGTAAAGGGAAGGGTTTTTGCTTTCGTAAAGGTGACTACGGTGGTCTGAGACTGTATTTAAATTCTATACAGTGGAACCAGCTGATGATGTTACCAACAGCAAATTCAAAATGGAAAGCATTCAAAGAATTAATCTTGAAAGCTACTTGGCTTTTCATACCAACAAAGAAATATTGTTCAAGATTTAGTCCTAAATGGATGTCAGATGAACTAATTAGACATGTGATAGAGAAGAAAAATGCATGGGATACATATAAATTAACATGTGACACAGACGCCCATGATAGATATAAGCTGGTCTGTTACAAAGGAGGTTAGGCAGGTGAAGGCAGATTACGAGAAATCTTTGGCAAAGAATGCAAAGAAAAACAGCAAAGAGTTCTTTACTTATTTAAACTCTAGAAGGAAGGGGATGAATCAGATTGGTCCACTTGATATCGATAGTTCAGCTGTTGATGATCTTGCTCAGGTAGTTACCAAACTAAATTAATATTTTGCATCGACATTCACACATGAGGAGTTATTCAGGGAAGGGAATGCCAGAGGTGTATTCAACTCTGGCAGTAAGCTAGATAATCTTGTAATAACTGAGAGTAAAGTGAAGGAGAAATTGTTGAAGATAAACACAAGAAAGGCACCTGGGGTGGATGGACTCTATCCAGTTATATTAAAGGAGGCGGCAAAGGAAGTAAGCAAGACTGCACATCTCCAGTCCATGGGTACCACACCCGTGGACTGGAGATGTGCAAATGTGACCCCAATCCACAAAGGAGGATCAAAGGGAGAAACAGGTAATTATATACCTGTTAGTTTAACTTCTGTTCCAGGGAAATTAATGGAGGCACTGGTTAAAGAAGCATTGCAAGATCATCTAGACATGACTTCAGTTATAGCTTGAACACAGCATGGATTTGTTAATGTCATGTCTGACAAATTTGATTGGATACTATGATGTAGTCACAAAGGAACTGGATGCAAAGAATAACTTTGATATCATATATTTGGATCTTAGAAAGGCTTTTGATACTGTTGCACATGGAAGACTGCTGCACAAGTTGGAACAGTGTGGCATTGGAGGTAAACTGCTGCTATGGATAAAGGGATGGTTGAGTGGGAGAAGACAGAGAGTGGTAATCAGTGGACACTGCTCATCGTGGACTAATGTTATTAGTGGAGTCCCTCAGGTTTCAGTGTTGGGTCTATTGTTGTTTTCTGTATTTATAAATGATATTGATGGTATATCAGGCTTAATGTCCAAATTTGAAGACGATACGAAGGTTGGCAGGGTTGTTAATGACACTAATGACAGTACACTGCTTCAACAGGATCTAGAAAAGTTGAACAGATGGGCTGAGAGGTTGCAAATGAAGTTTAACATTGACAAATATAAAGTACTACATATGAGAAGCAGTAATCCCAGAGTAACGTATCAACTCTGTGGTACCACACTGACAGTGGTAGAGAATGAAAAGGATCTGGTGTTAATTGTGCAGGCAGATATGAAGTTTTCCGAGCAGTGCAGATGGTTGGCAAGAGTAGTTCATGGTGTCTTGTCAATGAAATACAGGAATTTTTCTAGCGGGGATAAGGAGGTGATTATCCCCTTGTATAAGGCAATGGTCGGGCCACACCTTGAGTACTGTATACAGGTCTGGAGGCCTCATTTTACGAAGGATGTAGAGCTGTTGGAACGAGTACAGAGAAGGGCAACAAAATTAGTGTCTGGAGACTAGGCACCTGCGAGGTGATCTGATTGAGGTGTATAAAGCCTTGAATGGTTTGAGTATGCTCAATGCGGATGGGATTCTTCCTCTTGCACAGAATAATCGCCTGAGAGGGCATAAATTCAAATTGAGGAAAGACAGTTGTAGGATAGATGTGTAGAAGTTTGCCTTTAGCCAGCGGGTGGTTGATTGCTGGAACAAACTTCCATCTGTTGTTGTAGAATTTGATAGCTTAAATAGATTCAAGGCAAAACTTGGCAAACATTTGGAGCAAGTGGATGGGTGAAATAAGGTGTTTTTTTTTTTTTTTTTGGCTGATGCTATATAAGCTTGCTTTCTTGCATCGTGTGCCTTTGCAATGCTATTAATGCTAATCAACCAAAAAAAAAAAAAAAAAAAACCCCTTCCTATTTTACCCATGCGGTCACTTCAAATGGTTGTCTAGTTCAGCTTTAAATTTATTTAAGCTATTAACTTCCACAACAACAGATGTAAGTCCGTTTCAGCAATCTACTGCCCGGTGGTAAGGTCAAACTTCTGCATGTCTATTCTACAACTGTCTTCCCTCAATTTGAATCTGTGCCACCTCAGGTTCTTAATCCGAGCAAGCGCAAGTATCATGTCAGCATTGAGTCTGCTCAAACCATTCAAGGCCTTATACACCTTAATTAGAGCACATCAGAGGTGACTAGTCTCCAGATGCTGCAACTTGCAGAACTTAAGCCTTTCTTCATAAGCACACTCCTTTTTCCTCTCACCAATCTTGTTGCCCTTCTCTGACTTGTTCTAGCAACTCTACATCCTTCCTAAAATGAGGCCTCCAGGCCTGTATACAATACTCAAGGTGTGGCTTGACCTTTGCCTTATACAAAGGGATAATCACCTCTTTGTCTCTGCTAGAAAAATTCCTATATATCATTGACAGAACTCCATGACCTGCTGTGGTATCCCACCTGCGCTGCTCAGAGAACTTCATATGCGACTGCACAATTACTCCCGGGTCTTTTTCATTCTCCACCTCCCTGAGTGTAGTACTACACAGTTAGTACATTTCTCTTGGTTTACTGCTACCCATATGGAGTACTTTGCATTCAATGCTAAACTTCAGTTGTCACTTTTCAGCCCATTTGCCTAACTTTCCTAGGTTCTGTTGCAGTAGCATACTGTAATTACTGTCATTAATAACCCTGCCAACCTTTGTATCATCTGCAAACTTCGACATTAAGCCTGATACCTAAATCGATATCATTGATAATTACACAAAACAACAATGAGCCTAGCACCGAACCCTGGGGAGCTCCGCCAATAACATTAGTCCACGTAGAGCAGTGGCCATTTATTACCACTCTGCCGTCTCCCACTCAACCATCCCTTTATCCATTGCAGTAACTTCCCCTTAATGCCATACTGCTCCAATTTGTACAGCAGTGTTCCATGTGCAACAGTATCAAAAGCTTTCCTGAAATTCATGTATATTTTTTGCATCCAGTTCCTTTGTGACCACACTATATTATCCAATCAAATTGGTCAGATAAGACTTCCCCTTTACAAACCCATGCTGTGTCTGAACTATTACTGCTGTCTTGTCTAGGTGATCCCGTATCACCTACTCAACCAATGATTGCATTATTTTCCCCAGAACAGAAGTTAAACTAACAGGTCTATAATTATTTGTGTCACCCTTTGAACCCTCTTCGTGAATTGGGGATACATATCCACATCTCCAGTCCATGGGAACCTCCCCTGACTAAGGATGCTCTCATAATTATGGCTAAGGGTTTCCTTACTTCCCTTGCTGCTGCCTCCTTCATTATAACTGGATAAATTCCATCTGCCCCAGGTGCCTTTTTTTCTGTTTAATTTCAATTTCTCCTCCACTTCGCTCTCAGTTACTACAAAATCACTTATCTCCATGTTAGAGTTTGATGAACTTCTGGCATTCCCCTCCTTGAATAACTCCATGTGTGAATGTAGATGCAAAATACTCATTCAGTTTATCAGCTACTTGAGCAGGATTATCAATAGTCGAACCATCTATGTTAAGTGGACCAATCTGATTCATCCCCTTCCTTCTAGGGTTTACATAAGTAAAGAACTCTGCTGTTTTTCTTTGCATCCTTTGCCAAAGATTTCTCGTCATCTGCCTAACCTCCTTTGTGACTTGATTACAGACTAGCTTATATCTGCTGTAGGCTTCTGTGTCGCCTGATAATTTATATGTATCTCATGCATTTTTCTTTTCTGCCACGAGCTTAATTAATTCATCCGACATCCATTTAGGCCTGAATCTTGAACAGTATTTCTTATTTGGTATGAAAAGCCTAGTTGCCTCCAAGATTAAGTCCCTGAAGGATTCCCATTTAGAATTCACCGTTGGTAACATCAGTTGATCCCATCAGTTGTATAGAATTTAAAAACTGTCTGAGACCACTGTAGTTACCTTTACAAAACCAAAAACTCTTTCTTTTACCCTTGATGGTAGTTAAATCTTCCCACATCAATACACTGTGAACACTGTTACCTAGTGGTTCCTTTATCTGCAAATTCTTAATGCATGAATAATCACTGCTGATAATCAGATCAAGGGTATTACTCCCTCTGTTGCCTCTCAAACATGTTGGTGTAGAAAACAATCCTCCAATAAATCCACAAGTTCCAGTCAATATCTGGAAAATTAAAATTCCCAATTACAAGACATTCTGATTTACTGGCCCATTCTATTTCTCTGCACAAATGTTTATTATATTCATCACAGTCACTAGGCCTATAACATATTCCTCATTTTCCCTTTCCCAGTGTTTATGTCACACAAAATAGACTCAATATTGCACTGTCTCCTGTGTGAACTGGATGCACTTCATTAGATTTTGTTTCTTAACTAACAGCATAACCCCTCCTCCCTTCCTACTGTCTGTACAATGTGTACAGACAGGGAAAGGCAGATATTCAATGATATCTGCCTTTGATGTTTTGATCAATGCTTCAAATTCATTAATTTTATTTACTACTAGCATTAATGTACATGCAAGTATACATGCACTTGTTCTTATTCTAACACAGCCCGTGTATTTACTTGTTCCATGATTACTCCCAGTAGCTCTTGAAGTCCCCAGTAACTTGCTCTTCAGGCTGCTGCTAATTACAATAGAAGCAGTGCAAGAATCATTTTCGCCTCTGCCTGCAATTACCATTAATCTTTTAGTCTGTGAATTCCCTCCATTCTAGCAGTTTTCCGACCCACCTAACACTGCCTTGATAGCATCAGCAGATATTCTTGTACCGTTTCTATTTAAGTGTATCCCAGCCCTGTAGAAGCAGTCTCTCCTGTTAGCAAGCAGAGACCATGCTAAAAAAAAAAATTCTACCCCATGAGCCTTGCACAATCTCTCCAGGGCCGAATTATGGACAAGGCTCTCATCATATACTCCCTCGTATCGTGTCTGGGCAGAATTGCAGTCACTTTCAAATTTAACCATAACTTGCAACTTTTTTCCAGCATTGACCTGCACTTCTCTTACTCTTCAGGTCATTTGTGCCAACATGTACAAGAATATCACCTTTTGTGCCCTTAAAAAATAATACCTGCCCTACAACATCATCAATTTTTGTCCCTGGCAGACATACCTTGGTCTTGTTCCACCTATCCTTTTTGCATAATATGTTGCTCGTCTCCCTGAGAATAAAGTCACCGACAATGACTAGTTCCTGTGGGACCAGCGCATTCTGCCTTGGAGATGGCTTTGTTTTGTTTGATGCACAGGAGTGAGCTCTGGCATTGAGTTGGGCAGCTGAGAGCATAATGTGCCCCTCATATTAATTTCTTCCAGGACATTTGCCCTACAGCTAAAAATCTCATAGAAGCCCATCAGAACACTGAGTTGGCACCTAATTACTTCAGTTTCTGCATCTAGCACACACGACATCCTCCTTGGCTAGATCTCGTCCTGTTCTAGACAGGTCTGCAAACACACATTTCGCACATTGTTTTAGACTGATGCGTTTCAGAATTTCCCCCTTCGGTTCTCCCGGGGGCTACAGCACTCTGGCTATTCTGTGAACGCTGCTTTGCTGCTCTAGTCTGGATCATGATTCTGTTAAGTATAATTTAATTAACAATGAACTTTAATAAGACTGATAATACTATAGTAATATAACAGATTTCTAACACAGTGCTACGTTTTTCGCTATCTAGTTTTACGTTAAGCTTACACTATTCTGTATCGTATAACAATGAAACGGAAGTGGTAATAATCTCATTCAACGTTAGATGATTGACATAGGGAAATAAAACTGGAATTTATAATTAACATGGAAAAAAAATGAAGAGTAAAAATAAAGTAGAATAAAAATTGTAAATTAAAATCAGAAATTAATTCAAATGAAATAAGAAATTAAACCAAAACTGCTTTGTCAATTCCTGTGGGGTTGTACTTGGTTGTCCTATAACAATTTTTACTGGTTTTCCTGGATGGTGGAGTTGTCACCTGTTGATTATGATTATTTCCTTCTGTGTTCATTCTATTTTATTCATAATAGAATGATGTTGCTGGAATACTGGTGTTGCTTTTAGTTCCTTTGTTATTGTGGAGGATCTCATTTTTTAACAAATGGAGGTACTCAGTCTGGCCTGAAGTATATATCTTCTTTCTTGGTTGTTGACTTTTTTTTTTCTTTATCTGAAGAAAGGCTTCTGATAAAAAGAGATTCCCAAAATATCTCTTGGAATCTGTAGAGAGTATGGAAGCAAAATTAATGGAGCAAAAGTTAAAGGAGCCCAAACAGGTTTTTTTTATGTAAACCCCAAACACGAGAGGTATTAGAACCTATAGTACTTAGTACCGTGCTTGGATTGGAGGTTGAGAAGAAAAAAGAAGATATTTGTTGACATTGGACTTGAGCTTCTGTAGACTAATTTTCAGGAAATACGTATGAAGGAAGGTTGTTCCAGAAAACAGCATTTGAATGAATAAACGAGGAAGATGAAAAGTTGGTTCTGTGAGTTTAAAGTTGAAAATGGGTAACATAAGCCAGAATATCACCAGTGGATCGACACTGACGGAATCCATACTGGAAATCGTTGATCAGTCGGAAGGTTTCTAGGTAGTTTAAGAGTTGGCGGTTAATTGATTTCTCCATTACTTTAGAAAGAGTAGAAGTAATTGCAATGGGACGATAATTGTATGGGAGGGATTTGTCACCCTTCTTAGGAACTGGCTGGATATGAGCAAATTTCCAAGCAGAAGGAAAAACACCTTTGAATAAGAAAGCGAAAAAAGTCGGCAAAGACTTTTTTTACTCCTAAACTTACAGGAGTAAGTTTAGGAGCATAGGTTTTGAGAACAAGTGGAGAAATACCATTGGGACCTGGAGCTTTCTTAGCATCAAGATTCGTTAAAATCCTTGTGACATCCTTTTGATGGAAGACCACAGGAGGCATTGAATGGAGCGTGTTGGGAATGGTGGGAGTTGTTTTACCAAGATCATTAATACACGAGTTGGAGGAAAACTGGGATGCTAGAAAGTCAGGATGCTGAAGTGACAACAGAACCATCTGGTTTGGACAGAGGTGGGAGCAGAGATGGGCAAAAGTTGCGGCCAATAGTTTTGGCAAGAGACCAGAATGCTCGTCTGCCATTAGGGTAAGAAGCAAGTTTTCTACTATTAGCCTGTTCAAACTCTAGTTTGGACTGATTAATGCTTTACAATTGTTGCGAGCTTTGGTGTAGGCAGAAAATAAAACTGAAGAATTAGACACAAGCCAATTACGATATGCAACGTTCTTCTCTTGAACAGCCTTAGCATATTTATTGGAAAACCAAGGTTTAGATAAAGGACAAGATTTTAAAGTGGGGTGTGGGATAAAGGATTCCATTCCTGCAAGAATAATTTCACTGACACAATCTGAGCAGATGTCGACATCATCAGAAGTTTTGAAACAGTAATCCGACCAAGGAAAAGAAATCTTGCAGGTCATCCCATTTTGCGTTTTTGTAATGCCAAACAGTATACGATTGGGAATAGCCATGAGATAGAGGCTCCATAGGAGAAGAGACAGTCACCAAGTTGTGATCTGAGGTGCCCAAAGGACCTCTCACTTCGACCGTGTACTTAGAAGGGTTGTTTGTGAGAAAAAGATCAAGCATGTTGGCTGTATGGTTAGGATTGTCCAGTATTCTTGTAGGTAAATGAACAATCTGTGCAAGGTCATTAGTAACTGCAAAAGCCTCAGCATCTCGACCAGCTGGGTCAGTGTGATTGGAAAGCGGAAGCCAGCTGGAGTTGTGAACCAAGGAAAATCACCAAGGAAAATTACCTCACTGTTAGGAAAGTTGGACTGGAGAAAGTCAAGTTGCAAAGAGAGGAACTCAGAGCTCAAAGTGATTAGTAGAGTTGGGAGAATGGTAGAGACAACAGATGAATTTGACACAATGAGGTAGAGAGATTTTAAGCCAGAGAAGATCAAAAAGAGGAGATTCCAAATTGCCAAGTCACTGACAGGGAATATCGGAACGGACATATGCACAAGTGCCACCTTTGAGGCAAAAGCAATCATACAGTGAATAATTTGGGCAACCGAGATGAGCAGTAGTTGAATCAACTGATAACTGAGATTCTGTCAGAAAAAGTACATGGGGTTTGGCAGACTGCAAGTGGAAATGGACATCGTTTAGATTGCAATTCAGACCACGTATATTTGTGAAATGCATTAGGAAGTGTTTGGGAGGTTTAGATCTTTTTGCAGATAAGCTTACTCCATTAGTTTGGCAATTCATGGTGTATTCAATATTAAGAAAAAGGGGGTGGGACATGCTGTATGAAGTAATGAAGGTTTTGGATATGGCATACACATGGTAAGAATATACCCAGATCCTTGACATAACGTGGCCTCGACAATGCTCCCTGCATACGTACTACTCTGACTCCCTCCAGTCACTATCTGGCAGAGTAGAGGTAGCAAGATTATATATTAGCTGATCCTGAAGCCTCCTAGAGAGTTACCAATAGGTTCGGTCCAGTGTACTAACTAGTGGACACCGTTTTAGAGCTGTACCCTCGAAATGTAAGGAAAATTGGATCTCGCCGCAATGTTCATCATAACCTCAAAAGTCACCAATCATACTGCATGATGGAAGAGATGGGGAAGGGTTGACCAGAACTTTGCTCTGGTCAACTCTTCGACTAAACATGGGTTCCTCCAATCAGCAAAGTGGTGGTATTGCACCGGTTGGTGAGAGTCATCTACCACCTAGTACTGCTTGGTACCACAGAGGGGTGGCATTCCTCCATGTGGCATGGGTGCCACAGTCCCACCATCGTGAAGGTGCAAGCAGAGGATTTGGCTGTCACAGACCGTCTGGAATTTGCCGAAATTGGGTCCACTTGAACTGAGTGTCACCTGAATATCAGTTCCATCAGCGTTTTAGACTCCCAGGTAGCAAGTATAGCTTGTCTGGCATATCTAAGAGAATGTCTGTGACAACCTCACGGACCTAGGTTCTGAAACATTGTCTGAATTAGAACATAAAACCTCAGGGGCTCACATCTAGTCAGTATGGGTTTGTCACACCCAGGGTCCTGAGCTGGATATCACCATTCTTCTCTTTCCTGGTGGTTCCCCTTCTACTTTCGACACTCTCTCTCTCTCTGTAACTCTTTTTTTGGCTGGTGCAGCATAAGCTTCCTTGCACCATAGAGCTAATAATAAAAGATTAATCTTCTGTTTAGAACTTTTGTAGTAACTACTACTCCTAGGTACCAATAAACCGATTGTGCCTGTTTATCATGTGGAGCTGTTTTATTACTTTAGCCATGCCTTTAGCACAAGGGGGCTTAGAGGGGAACAGGTATCCTGTGTGTTATGACACTCAGCCTAAAACACTGATGGATCCAATATCTCTCTATTACAGAAGATTTAGGAGAAGTCCGGTTGGCCTGCCTCCCTAAAATCCACTCATGCACACCTTCTCGATGGTAAGCCCTGTTACGTCACTTAGGTGGCAACGAACGTGTAGAGTGGTTCTCTTCAAGACGCCTGGTCAGCGTGAAGAGGAAAAGACCAAACCCTCCAGCAATGAGAGCACAACAATACAAATGGCCCTCAGTCCCCAGCAGCTTTCACTCTCCCTCTTACGGCAGCGAGAGGATCAGAGTGGAAGCAGAGGGTGCTAAGAATCTCTGGGTACGACCAGGCTGCCATGCACGGAAATTGAACTTGGCCTGTTATAACGTACGATCACTCATCGGTGAAGACAGGATATTAGAGCTGGAAAAGGAATTAGAAAATGTGAATTGGAATATCATCGGTTTGGCTGAAACAAGAAGAAGAAATGAATCACTTATAAGTTTATCAAGTGGAAATCTGCTGTACACCAATGGAAACAGTGAAAGGAGTGAAAGTGGAGTTGGGTTTCTGGTCCATAAAGATTTTAAAAACAACATTTTGGAATTCAAAAGTACATCACCAAGGGTGTCAAGACTAATACTCAAGATTTCTAAGAGGTACAAGCTAAAGATTATAATGATTTATGCACCAACATCGAGCCATGATGATGAAGAGGTTGAAGAAATGTACACTGAAATTGAGTCTTCTAGATGAGCAGAAAACCCACTACACTATTATTATGGGGGACTTCAATGCTAAGGTTGGAAAAAGGCAAAACAGTGCAGAAAGAGGAACTATAGGAAATTTTGGCATTGGTGAAAGACTTGTGGAATTTGCAGAATCTCAAGGAATGTCAGTAATGAACACTTTTTTCAAGAAAAGGGTGAACAGAAAGTGGACATGGAAGAGTCCAAATGGATTAACAACTAATGAAATCGACTTCATCCTCACTAACAGAAGATATATTGTGACTGATGTTACCGTCCTGAATAAGGTAAATGTTGGAAGTGATCACAGAATGGTAAGATGTACACTTGATATAGATGTAGGAAAGGAAAAATCTGACTCTAGTAAATAATACAAAGGTCTTTGAGATAACAGAAGAGGAGAAAAAGCAGTATGTACTGGAACTTAAGAACAAGTATGAGCTTCTGCAGACTGCTGAGGACCAAGATATCGACGAGGAATATTACAACTTTTTGAAAGTGATAAAGCCCAAGAAACCTATAGGGAAACAGAAATCCAAAGAAGAAAAAATTAGTCAAGAAACACTTGTCATGATGAACCAAAGACGACAAATGAAGAGCAAGAAAAACACTGACAGGGAGAAAATTAAGTATACTGAGTTATGCAAAGCCATTAGAAAGAGACTCAGAGAGGACATAAGAAGATTTAACACAAGAAAAGTACAACAAGCATTAAGGGAAAACAAAGGATTTAAATCAGCAGCCATGAGCAGTAATACAGAAAGACAAATGATACTGAAACTGAAGAATAGCGATGGTGTACTTATAAACAGCAGAGAAGGCATAATCCAAATAGCAGAAGACTACTATAGAGAATTATACAAGGAGCGAGGGAATGATACCAGCAGTGGGGAAGATGGATTGCAAAGTAGCAACACATACAACATACCCGATATTCTTCCTGATGAGGTAGAACATGCATTGAAGAAAATGAAGAATCGGAAAGCCCCGGGGGAATATGAAGTTACTGTAGAGTTGTTAAAATTGGGAGGAAGAGACATAACACAAAAACTGGCAAGGCTCTTCACAAAGTGCATTAGAAAAGGTGCGATGCCTAAGCAGTGGAATAATGCAATCATAGTTTTGCTGCATAAGAAAGGAGATAAATCAGAAATTGGAAATTATAGACCAATTAGCTTGTTATCCCACATCTACAGGTTGTTCACAAGGGTCATTACTAACAGATTAGAAAGAATACTTGATGAGAATCAACCGAAAGAGCAAGCTGGCTTTAGGACAGGATTCTCAACTATGGATCACCTTCACGTAATATCACAGCTAATGGAGAAAGCAAATGAATATAAAACACCATTATGCCTGGCATTTGTGGATTATGAAAAGGCATTTGACTCCGTACAGCATAAGGCAATGTTTCGAGCACTGGAAAGACAAGGCATAGATACTCCATATATTATGAATTTGAAGAAAAAATATGAGAGTGCTACATCCTTTATTAGACTAGACAAAGACAGTAGCAAATTTAAAATCGAGAAAGGAGTTCGACAAGGACACACAATATCTCCGAAGCTGTTTACTGCTGCCCTTGAGGAAGCTTTCAGAAGATTAGACTGGTCGCAGAAAGGAGTCAATGTGAACGGAGAGTACCTAAACCATTTACGATTTGCAGATGACGTTGTGGTCATAAGCCACGATCCCAAAGAATTAGAGGAAAATCTTAATCAGTTATGCACAGTTAGTAAGGATTTTGGACTAAAGATGAATATGGCTAAAACAAAAGTAATGATGAACAAGTATGCCACGGAAAGGGAAATAATGATTGAAGGAGCAGTAATTGAAAAGGTGGAGTCATACTTATCTGGGACAAGTTATTAGCTGTAATAATGATAAATGGCTGGAAGTCAAGAGAAGAATAAATTTTGGATGGATAGCATTCAGGAAATATAGTCACATACTGAAGAGCAATATCCCAGTTTGTCTGAAACGTAAAATAATGAATCAATGTATACTCCCCACCATGACTTATGGAAGTGAAACTTGGGCACTCACCAAAAGAATGGAAGAGAAGCTAAGAACTACACAGCGAAGAATGGAACGAATTATATTGGGAATCAGACTGTTAGATAAGAAGAGAAACACATGGATTAGGCAGCAAACTCAAGTAAAGGACATTCTTATCAAAACTAAAGAACTAAAATGGTCTTGGGCAGGACACATAGCTCGAAGACATGATGACAGATGGACTAAGAAAATAACAGAATGGTACCCAAGAGGAGCTAGAAGAAAACCTGGAAGACAAAGGCGGAGATGGATAGATGAAATTCATGAGTTTTTGAGTAGTAAATGGATGGCCAGTGCTCAAAACAGAAGGAACTGGAAAGTTGCTGGAGAGGCCTTCATCCTGCAGTGGATTGAAAATGGCTGATGATGATGATGATTAGCACAAGATGTATTTAATATAATTCTTAAGAAGTTTGTCTTTAGATCACTTAGATTATGTATTTATTATTATAGGAATGGAGAACCCTTGAAAAAAAGTAATTAGAACTGGCAGTATACGACAATGTATTTTGTATATAGTTTTCACATTGTAAGTGATCAGATGTTGATAGTAACATAGTACTATACATTCAAGTTGCTGTGCTCATGTGACTGCTAAATATTCTGATGTCCTTGTATTTTTTCTGTATCTTGTAATCTTCAGACGGTCCCTGAGTATAAATAGAATATTTATTATTTCACATTAGTTATACCTTATTTCATACCTCCACATACTCCATAGTTTTACTTAAGTATTTCTCAGTGTTTTGTGGTTATTTCATTCAGTTATTTCTTATTTTCATATAATTATTCTTTCCATATACAAGCAGGTTCATGATTATCCGGGTAATTTGGAAATATTTTCCTGGATATGCTAAACTTAAGAAAAACTTGTATGTGACAAAAACTTAAATTTATTTACATATATTCATATTTATAGAAATAGTGCAGTTTCGGAAGATTTGACACTTCAGTATGTATATTTTTTGAAAAAAAGAAAATGGTAAGTTTTGCTTTTTTCTTTAGGTGGCCTTCATGCCAAAAGAAGCAATAGAAGTGCTTTGCTGTTTTGTAAATTTAAGTTGGTTAAATATGAGGTAAATTTGGATCAATCTCAGGCTGTGGAAAGCATGGTTAATCCATCTCTACATAAGTGGGAGTCCATTTTGTGTGTATATATATATATAGTCTCAGCAGAAATGTGTCCATAATGCTGGTGTTTTTTTTTTTTTTTTTTGTGCACTTAAAATAATTTTATTATTATTTTTTTTTAAATCAGGTTTAGCGAGTTGTTACACTGAAAGGTAAGATATGTAAAATGCACATCTTTGAATTTTTTCCAGCAAGAAATAGTTGATTGGTGCAATTTATAATTTTATTCTTTATTAATAAGTCTTTTTAGCATTGTAAGTAAAGTACATTCTCTGCTACTTTAGTTCTGGTGTTTTTGGTGATGCAAAATAACCAAAAATGAAGCTGAAACCAAGTCCCTATTTAAAATTCAGTACTTCATCTTTAAATCTACTTTTCATTCTTCTAACCAAAATTATGATTCCAATTAGCAATAAAAACATGGAGCATTCTAGTGATTTGAATGTGCTCTGAAACTTTATTTTATAAAGTGAGTGACCACATGAGGAAGATCCTATAATAGACTTCAATGCTGCAATAATAATATTTTCTAATTCATACTACAAACAAACTGTCTGGACTATTTTATTTAAGATACCCAGTTGCCTTTAATAATTTCGATTTCCATAATTTAGTTATGCTAGAAACATCAGAAATATCAGTTTCTGGTTAAGGTATAAAGTGTTATTGCTGATTTGGATTTTTAAAGATAGTAAACTGCAGCCATTATCAACCCACTGCAGGATGGAAGCCTCCTGAACAATTCATGTTGAGGGGAAATGGACCATAATCTGCTACGCTGGTCCATTTCCCCGACCTGAGCCTTGTAGAATGTGTGGAGTGTTTGTGAAGATCAGTTTCAAGTCACCATCACCCATGAATCATACGTAGGAATCTGCCTCTCAAAGAGGACCAAGAATTTGATGACCTGAATAACTTTGTTGGAAACATTTTAATAAGAGAGGTATGCCATTGAATGGTGAACCCTCCCTTAATCTTTTATTATGCTTTGAAATTTGTATGGGTTTAATGAGTTGATAATTACTCTTTCATGATTTGCACAGTCATTGTTTACAAGTATCGTATTATTGAACTGACAGATTATGATGAAATTGCTAAAAATGTGCACATTCCTTAACTTTTGCTCATGAATATATATCAAAACAAGTGTGCTTAACCACAGTGTACTGGCAAGTGTGGATAAAGCACACTTTTTTTGCCTCAAGGCTACCTTTCAAAGGTAGTTTGTACCATGCCAGTGGGCCATGTTTATATTTTTCCTTCAATATTGAGTGAGATAGCATCCCATTTCTTTTCAGGATGCAAATACAGTAAACCCTCATTAAACAAGACTAATAGAGGCTGAGGTGTCCATTTTAATGAAAGTCCAGATTATATGAAATATGCTTTGTAATGTGGGTAAAGCTTATTTAAACAACATAATGTACATGAATAACAGTAAAAACATGTTTATTTTACATTAAAAATATGTAGTAAATATGTATGTATGTACATACTGTATTTACATTAAAAATATATAATGTCGTTTAACTTTACTTATTTCTTTCTCCACATTTAAACTTGAGAACAAAATTATGAATTTCACTTTTTTTCTTTTTAATGTCCAACACGGTTTGTTTTGCGATGCCGTACTCAAGACAGATGCTGGACACTGAAGCTCCTTTTTCAAGTTTTTCTATCACCGATAGTTTATCATGAAGAGAAAGCGTTTTATGCTTACGCTTCTGTCCTACACTAGGTTTAATTAAAGACATTAACTGCACAGCACAAAAGATAGAAGCACGTAACTGCGGAGCAAACAACTGTCTAAACTGCAGCCAGGAACCAGGTTGTTTGTGCAGCATGAGTCGTCACAGCCTGGTGACATCTGGCACAATATGTTACCTTTGAGCCTGATCGTCATTTGATTTTTATACTTTTAAATTTTTTTAGAGCTGTCCGGATTAAGCAACATACGGATTAATGAGAGTTTACTGTATTAACATCCAGTAACGTTTTCTATCAACTTAAAATGCCCTCGAACCATGACTTATTTCCAGCTTTGAAAACTGCAAATCAATCCACTTTCTCTTTTATACCCACTTAAAGTGCTGTATGTATGATTGCACATACCTGCTCTTTTATGTAAAATTGATGTGCGTTTGTTTCATGACTTGTATTACAGCTTTTTATGTAAATATTTTTGGAGATTAATTTTTAGATTAACAAAATGTGTAATCAGTGGTAGTAAAGTTATTGTTCTGTTCTGTCTCTCTTTCTCTCATAGGATGAAAAGGCAAGTACTAAAGGAGAGTTGCAGTTGATGGGTCTAGATTTGCATCATTTGAAACTCTTTTTACAGTTTTATATTAATAACTGCTAACAGCATAAAGGTTGTTGGACGTAACGTAGAAGTTGGCTGCTTAAAAAATTAATTATACTATCACAAGGAAAATGGGAAGGAAAAAATCTACTAAAAAAGAGAGCAAAAATAAAAATTCTACCATTGAAGTCACCTCAGAATCCAATATAGGCTCCTCTGAAGCTGATGAAGCTAAAGTTGATTTGGAGATGACTGAGTCAAGTAATGAATCTGAGTTGCCATTCATATGTGTCAGTTGTCATTTTGAAACAAATGATGGTCAGTCATTTTTGAATCATATTTCCAAAGATCATGCTAGAGAGGTGTGTTTATGGTGTGCAACATGTGGAAAGTACTTTAGTTGTAGTGATTGGCTTGTGGATCATATTAAAGAAAATGCATGTCAGAAAACCACCAGAGCATATCAGTGTGGTTCCTGTCCATTTACCTCAGATGAAGGGCAGAAGTTTGCATCACATCTTATCTATTTTCACAGAAAGGATGGGTATAAACCATGTGCATACTGCAAAAGAGATTTCACCTCCGTTCATTGTTTACTCCTTCACGTTCAAGATGAATGTCCCAGGAGATCAAAGAATGATGATGCTCAAAAGAATGAACATATTGAAGTAACCGAGAAAACAGATGCTGAAGAAGTAACGAAATCAAAAGGTAAACAAAAAAAAAAACAAACGGCTGATTCAAAGCCAGATGTGGAAATTAGTGAGAAACAAGGCAAAAAAGGATCAAAGAAACAAAAGAAATCAAGTGCCATTCATAATCCATCTCCCCCTAGTCCTCAAAAAAGAAAGGCCAGGGAAACTAAAATAGCAACCAAGGACACTAAGAAGCGGTTACGATTACAGTAATGATAGTTACAGACATGCAAAGAAAATCAAATAAATTGCAGGAAAGTATTCCTTTTGTTTATAAAATGTCAGTTATGCAAAAGCTGTATTAAACTAGAAGATAGTATGGTTTTGATTTATAATTAATAATAATTAGAAAATTTTCATGAAAGTATTTAAATTGTCTTTTCAAACTACCTTGAGTTAAATTCCAAAGGTGGTTCAGTATTTAAAGTTCATAAAATAAAGTTTGTAAAACCTAAAGGGTTTGGTAGGTTTACACTTAAGGTATATTATGATCTGTTACACTTGCCACCTTAACGTTAAAACATGTTTGTGAGTTGTGGTTTTAAAAATAATCTGCCAGTAGTATTTATCCCAGGCTACGTATATGTTGCTATTAAAGTATTTCTTATTACTTATGACAGCTGAAAATTACCAAACAATTTTAAAAGGCACTTTTGACTTCTCTACATTGTAAAATTATGTAGGGCATTTAAACATAATTCATTGAATTAAATGGGCAAGTATTATAAATAAAACTGGAATGGCAAGGGAGTAACAAAGCTAAATGCATGGTAATTTGCAAGGTTGTGTATTACACAATCAGTTAATTATATATTAATATTGATTTATTTTCACATTATGAAGAATAAAAGCATGATATGCTTTTTTACTAACTTCATCCTGATTTGGGTTTTGTAAACTTAGATAAGCATTTTTGTAATATTCAATATAGCATTATTATTAGTGGCGTATGATGCAAGCCTATAAAAGATCAGCTAAAAAAAACCCCCCCCATATCTGTCCTGGTAGCCTCTTAGCACTGCTCAGAGTTATCTGACTGCACAATTACCCCCCCCCCCCCCCGGTCTTTAATTTTCCCAGTTTCAAATGAACTACTGCTATTCCCCATTTGAAACTGGGGGATAGCAGTACTTTGCATTTGTCAGTGTTAAACTTCAATTGCCATTTCTCAGCCTATCTGTCTAACTTTTCAAGATCCATTTGTACTAGCACACTGTGATTACTGTCATTAACAACCTTTGCATCATCTGCAAACTTGGACATTAAGCTTGATGTCCAAGTTTGTCATTAAGCTTCATGAATATCATTGATAAATATGCAAAACAACAGTAGGCATAACACTGAACCCTGATGGACTCCACTAATAACATTAGTTCATGAAAGGCAGTGTCTGTTGATTACCACTGTCTTCTCTCACTCAACCATCCCTTTATCCAAAACAGCAACTTGCCCTTAACACCACACTGCTCCAGTTAATACAGCAATCTTTTATGTGCAACAGTTTCAAATAAGTTATCAGTGTAAACCTAAGATTTTATCATTTATTTTAATGTTCAGTTATATACACATAATTTTTCAGATTTTATTTGTTATTAATTTTAAATATTGACCATTTTATGTGGCTTAACTGCAGCAACCTATTCAGCTACATACTTAAAATTTGAAAATTTCTATAAATTTTTATAACAGATTAGAGAGAAAATACTGTTCTGAGTAACATAACTTTTTTAAAATACCATTGAAATTGGCTTTAACTTACTGTATCATTTAAACTGTATTAAAATGCTTTTTTATTGAATGATTTAAAACTGCAGTTTATTTTAATTCTTTCATACTAAGAAAGTAGCAGTTACCTAGGAAATTCAACATGGCATTTATTACTGTTGTGGTCTTGCTATATAAGCTCATTTTACAGTAATTGAACGTATAAGAAATGGGAGTACACCATACACAACTTTTTAAATGTAAGCTATTTTGTTCATTCATCTTCAGTACAAAAAAATTGTAATGAAATAATTCAAATTAATTACATAATGAGAATCTATTTTTATTATTATTATTTTTTATTTTATTATTATTATTATTTTTTTTCAGTTGTGTCAAAATGTAGATTGGCATATTTTGTGGAACAAAAGTTGAAAATTACTGGATTAGGTATTACTGCTGATATGATGAAAAACTATTTTAAAAATAAATATTTTCCAGATCATGGAAATGTATTCCAAGAAATGTAAAACTGAACAGTCTTTTTAGTGAAAATTTATCCAAGACATTTTTAAAATAGATTGCCATTTAATTTAATTTTACATTTAAATTAAATGACACTTTTAAGAATAATTGAAAATTGTCTTCATTGAAAAGAAGTTCAGTTTTAAGTAATTCTACATTAAAAGTTAAAATTACAGTTATATAATTTTTGTGAACTCAGGAGAGCTTATCTGTTTTTCCCTACTTTTAATATTGTGATTCAGCAGCAACATAGCAGTAGAAAAACTGAGATATTCCTTTATTTTTTGAATAATAGTGTGTGGTATCATAAAAATGTATTACCATATAGGTAACACGTTTTTATAGGATAACGATACTTTCATAAGAGGTATTTACGATTTGCAGTGGAACTAGTGTTGTAATTAGGAAATTCTATTACAGTAATACCCCGAAGTTACGCGATAGGTGGGTCCGACGAAAATCGCTTAAGTCGAATTCGCGTAAGTCGGGGTAAAACTTTGCATATAGATACATATAAATTTTGTTTAATTGGGACCAAGGACTAACAGAAACACTAGTTTAGAAGAAAAATATTTAATAAAATTGCAGTTCTTTATACATATTAATACAAAATATGTATTAAAAAATAAATGAGTTAATAACGTAAAAAAATTATTTCGATGTCGATGGCTTCATAAAATCTAACAAATTCGTCTGACTACACAGTGCCTTCTTTTTTTCACGCAGAATTTCTTCGTAGCAAGCAAATATTTTTTTATTCCTTGCTTTGTAGCTAACGTGTTCTTCGTTGGAGTCTGTTTTCAAAAAATTTTTAAGCCCTTTTCAATTGAGCTTAAACCTTCTGTCAAGCTTGCAATTGTCATGTGCTTTTCTGGTGGAACTGGGTCTGAAGAGTCGGATACTTCAGTGACGTTTTGCTCACGCATCTCTATGAGCTCATTCATTGTCAGCTCCTGACTATGTGAATCCAACAGCTCGTTGACATCATCACCAGTGACTTCCAAATCTAATTGCCTGGCAAGATTAACAACTTCTTCTATCACATTAGTGACATGATCAGTTTCTGGCATTGTTTTCGTCTCGGTTTTGAAAAAAAAATGGACAAAGTTACTTCCAGACACCATTCAATGTTTTTTTGTGATTTTCATTCCAAGATTCTTCAATGATTCTTACGGCATCTAAAAGATTGAATTGTTTCCAAAAGTCTTTAACAGATATCTCACTATTTTGTCTCATAGCTTCATTCAGATGTGCAAACGAATGCGTCATGTAGTAAGCCTTGAATGTTTTGATGACTCCCTGATCCATCGGTTGAAGCAAGCTGGTTGTGTTTGGAGGCAAAAACACAACTTTCACATGTGGGTCGAAATTAATTAGGGTGGCAGGAGGGTTACCAGGTGCATTGTCAATAAGAAGCATCACTTTAAATGGAATCTGTTTAGACTTGCAATAATGTTCGACTTCGGGTATGAAGTGGTGACCAAACCAGTCCTCAAAAATGGAAGCTGTCACTCAACCTTTATGATTGGACTTCCAAATCACTGGTAAGCTAATTTTAGATATACACCAAACGAAAAAAATCAAGAACCGCGTAACTCCGAGTTCGCGTAAGTCGGGGTATTACTGTATATAATTTGAGTGTTTTTCCAGTATATGCTCATGTCTGCATATATATATATATATATATATATATATATATATATATATATATATATATTGTGTTTTTATTATTTTAGTTAATGTCTAATTGATTGTTTTTAATTTGTCCCTTGCTATGTTAATGTCATTGCCATGGGCAATTGGACTATTATATGTGCTTGATATATTTTAGTTTGATTACTTAAATTTTGGTGTCTATTTTCTATAGGGTGTTAAGGTGTAACCTGAACACCCTATAGAAAATAGACACCAAAATTTAAGTAATCAATATAATATATATACTTATTAGAATCAAAAGAGGAAACCTCCTACCTTTTTAGTAGGACTGTACATCTCTTGACACTCAATTGCGGATGAATGTATTATTATATGAAGTTAAATAAATCAAATTAAAAATAGCTACTAATTAAAATCATGCATTCAATTCTCATATCATACCAAGTGCACCGAGAGGAGTCACGGACAGTCGGTGGCCACCAACCCCCACAAAAACCAACGAATATTGCATGCTACCATGAGAATTGAAAAATAATTGTTGCAAAAAATATCTTAAAACCACGACAAATAATCATCAATTCACAAACAATTTAAATTGTAAAAACCATTTACAACTTAAATATATACACATACGAGGGTGATTCATAAAGAATTGCCCTGCTTAGCTGCAGAGGTGCTATCCTGTTGATTCTTGGCACAGTTTTTAGTCCTCTACAGAGCCACCATGCAGATTTACACATTTTTCCCATTGATTGATGAGGCTACGGATACTGTTTTTGTAGAAGTGGTGAGGTTGGTCTTTAAAGAATGACTCTGTTGCAGAAATCAGTGTCTTGTCGTCAGGGAAGTGGGTCCCCCCCCCCCCAAAGAAATGATTTGAGGGAAGGAAACAAGAAGTTCGATGGTGCAAGATTGGGTGAGTAGGCTGGATGGGGCAGTATTTCTTATCCACAAGTGGCCGCTTGTGTTGTTGCAATTTCAGAGGCGTGAAGTGGGGCATTGTCTTGAAGCATTCTCACACCTACATGTTTTGATTTTCTTCTGAAATTTTGTGAGTAAGTTGGCATAATAGGCACCTGTAATTGTTCTACCTTTCGGCAAGTAATCAGTCATTATTACCTCTTTCTCATCCCAAAACACTGTCAGCAAGATCTTTCCTACTGATGCTTGGACTCTTGCCTTCTTTTGGGGTGGGGAACCATGATGTCACCATTTCATGGACTGGTTTTTATTTCCAGGGTCGAAATGGTGTATCCAACTTTCATCCTGAGTGATTAGACGAGAGCAAGTCTGCCCTTTTTTTTTTTTCTGCATAGGGAGGGCTAACAACTCTTACTGATTTCTGTTGTCGATTAGCCTTCTGGAAATCAGTCAATAATCGGGAAATCCATCTTGCACTCAATTTCCGTAAATTGAGTTGGTCGTGACGGACTGTTTTAACAGAGCCCACACTAATATTCACCTCCTGGGACAATTCGTGCACAGATATCCAGCGATCTTCCATGATTAACAACGCCACTTTTCTGATTGTGCTGTCATCAGTGGCTGAATAGGGACGACCTGGAATGGGCTCAGATTCTATCAATGACCAACCACACCTAAACTGTCTATGCCAGTGCTTCACAATGCCATAGGATGGGGCTTCATCCTTATATACAGCAGTCATCTCCTCATGGATTTCTTTAGATTTCCCCTTCAAGAGCAGATACTGGATTACAGCTCTGGCTTTAACTTTGTCCATGATGATATTTCCTCACGCGTTCAGCTCTGTAAGAGAAAAACAAATTAAGACACAGGGCTGAAATTTTACACCTTTAGTACAGAGATATGTATGATGCTACACACAAAATATGACTGCAATATGTGGAAGTATGCCAGGGCGATTCTGTATTGAACCACCCTCATACACTGATGGGCCAAAACATGATCATCTACCTAATATGATGTTGGTCCTCCACGTGCAGCCAAAACAGCTTGTACAAGGCATGGACACTACAAGATTTCTAAATGTCTTGTGATATCTGATAATAACATGTAACCAGCAGATCCTTTAACTCCCCTAAGGTCTGTGGTTAAGATGCTGCAGATCAGAGTTGCTGTTCCAACACAAACCACAGATGCTCGATGGGATTGATGTCTGGGGAATTTGAAGGCTAGGACAATACATGGAAGTCTACTTCATGTTCTGCGAACCAGTCTCAAACAATCCGAGCAGTGTGGCGTGGCACATTATCCTGCTGAAAGACGGCACCGCCAGCTTGGAAGACCGTAGATGTGGATGACTGCACCCCAGGGTTATCCCAGCAGAACGTCACCCAAAGCATGACACTGCCGCCACTGGCTTGTTTTCGTCCCACGGTGCAGCCAAGTGCCATCACCAGGTGCCAAAAGTAAACGACACACACATACCTGGCCGTCCACATAGTGCAACAGGAAATGTGATTCATCGGACCAGACTACCTTTTTCCAATCACTCAGTCCAGTTTCGATGCTCGCGTGCCCATTGTAGGCACTGTTGCCAGTGAACCGTGGTTAGCATGTGCACTCTGAGCAGTTTGCGGCTATGCAGCCCCATTTTCAGCAGGATTCAGTGTACTGTGTGTTGTGACACATTACTCCTGTCACCAGCATTCCAATTACTGGCGAGTTGCACCACAGTCACCCTCATGTTACCACATACTATATGGGAGAGCCTTCGCTCATCTTGAGCATTGATGAACCGTGGTCGTCCAACACCTTGCTGGCGGTTCGTGGGTTTCTCCTCCTTGGACTACTTTCAGTAGGTACTAACCACAGCTGACCGTGAGTACCCCACCAGCCGTGCCGTTTTGGATATGCTCTGACCCAGTTGTCTGACCATTACAATTTGGCCTTTGTCAAACTCTCTTAAGTCTGCCTTTCCTATCTGAAGAACAAGAGTAACACTGATTAACGGAGCTCGGCATCAGGTGTTTTTTATGCTGTGTCCTGACCCGCGCACATGCTGTAGTTCACCTGCAGTTCCTTTGATTTGCATAACGACTCAATGGTCAATGTTTTGGTTAATCGGTGTATATATATATATTGTATTGTATTGTGCTGAAAGTATTTCTTCAGTGGCACTATATTTTAAATTACAACTGAATATAATTCAAAGAATATGTACAGCTACCCCCTATATCTTTGTTATCAGGACTTTTTGTTCTATATATCTCTGCAAGAATTGCCCACATGGATATATTATTAACTCATTATTTCCCCCACCCCATTTGGATGCCTTATACTTGTTTAATGTGCTTTTCTTTGAATAAAAAGTAATCCATTTTGAGAACATTTGTATGATATGATAGCAAATTTCAAACACAATTACTATGATAAATGTTTTCCTGGTTTTGTTTGTTAATTAGAACAGGCATTTAAAAAAAAAAAATGGAAGATGTAGCTTATTTAGTATACATACATATGGTTCTCAATGCTGATGGGATTGTTACTCTTGCTCAGATTGTGCACTTGAGGAGGCATAAATTCAAATTGAGGAAAAGAATAAATGTGTGGAACAAAGTTCCATCTGTTATGTAAGTTGATAGCTTAAACAGATTCAAGGAAGAATTGGAGAGATTTGGAGCAAATGGATAGGTGAAATGGAAAGGGTTTTTTTTTTTTTTTTTCCTCTCCTGCATATGCTTGCTTTGCAGATGTGGAATGAATTGAAGTAAATGTCACATTATTACTGCCCACTTAAGTTTGCCTCCTTGGGAATTCTGGTTTGGATGTAAAGCTTGTTTGATATATATTGACCAGTGCTACGTTCCTTGTAAATTTGTAGCCTCCAGGAACCTGCAACATTTTAGTATGTCTTCAATGAGATATAATAAGTCTGCTATTTGTTATTCATTCAAAGAGGTTTAGGTTCAAATCCCACTGGAGAGCTCTCTAGTCAAGTGCTCTAATTAGCCAGTTTCAGGGTGAAGAGAGTAGAGTTTTCCATGTTTCTCAGTGTATGCAACGTGCAAATCAGCCTGTGAGCACACCTGCACAGACAGACAAAATAGATCACATACAGTACCATATGGCCCGGCATAAACAAAGTAATCTGCCAGGAAATATCCAAACAACCAACCACCATTTAACAGTTTCTGAAGTCATACAGTTAACTTCATCCCAATTCTCTGGTGAGATCTCTTCATCTAATAGATCAAGATATAGGCAAATATTTTAAAGTTAATACAATGCATTTCCTGTTATATTTAGATATGAATAGTAATCAATTTCGTTCATTCATAGTTATCCCAGATAAAGAGTAATAACCAGTCCATGGTGAATAAAGGAGATATACATGCATTAATACATTGTACACTAAAAAGTGAGAAGCTTTTGATGAAATAAAACATTTTTAAAAAGTTTGAAGAGATGTAGTAACTGCAAACCAATAGAGCTGGAATGCCCAAGAACTGTAATTGAAATTTACGCGGTTGAATGTACAGTAGGATTCCAATTATCTGAAATTCAAAACTGTCATGTGAATAGAAGAAAATCATGATTCCACTAAGCATCATGAAGCAAATATGAATAAATTTTGTCCATGTCACTTCTTTGTAACCCCAACTCTGATATGATGCATAAGCTTCACTAAAAAAAAAAAAAAGCAAACTCACCATTACTACAAATAAAAATTTATATAATACTGTACTGAATTTGGTTTTAAAACTGTTTGCTTGTTATTTTGAACTCTAGTAATCCTTTGGATATTTTAACAGCAGAGCTGCGGGTTGTTTATGTAACCATATGGCTTTGCTTGCAGATATAATGGTATGTACCCATTGTCATCAAATACTTGTTTCAAAAATTTCAACCAGACATTGCCTTTCCCATGTGACCATCCAATTTCAGTGATCTAAAACATGGAAAAGTATGTTTGTGCACAAAAAAAGGCTCAATCTTTGAGATTGAGCCTTTTTATGCACCACGCTTCTTGTCTCTGCTACCAGTGATAATATACTTCTCATTCATTTTATATCATCTCAGAGTACTACACACCCTCACTTTCCTCCAGTGTCTATTTTCCAAGCTTTGCAATCCACACCTGAGCTGTTCCTAAGGACAATATTGAGTGCATCTCACCAATCTAGTTGCCCTTCTTTGAACCTTCTATAGATTTTTTGTTTGTTTTAGGTGCTGAATACAGTATTCCAGCTGCAGACTCACCATTGTAACTAAATTCTTTGCATGCTGTAGCTGCAAAATCCTTGAATGTGCTGCATGATATCTGCATTTTGTGCAATAAAAAGTTCAGAAATTGATAAATAAACTCAGAGAAAAGGGCATTACTGGATATTAAACCAACCAAAGTGAGACTGGATAGTGGTAGGAGGGAATAAACTAGATGATTTGATACTCATTTAGAACATGCCCAAAAAATGGGAGTATCAAAGACAGCTACTACAAGAATTGAGACAAAATTCTTAAAATGGTGGCATTACAAAACAGCAGTGCAGTCTTGGCACCCACCAGAATCCAGTTGCTTCAGTAAGTTCAAAGAGAGATTGTTATGGAATTTACTCCCTACCCAAATTGGTTGTGTATTTATTTTAAACAGGCATGTGATTTCCCATATTACATATCAGAACTTGCATCTTATGCACAGAGTTCCCTGCCACAGTAATAAAAGTGGATGCCTGGTCTGTTGTGTTGAGGCTCTTGGTTATTCTATGCTTATATCACATACTGTATTTCTAGTGTTGCTAGCAGTGGAAATGTACTGCTGACTGCCATCCCTGGAAGTCATAAAAAGACTAGACCATTTCTAAAAGTACAGGTAGTTCTCGACTTTAAGAGTTAATTCGTTCCTTAGCGTGCGCGTGTAAAGTGGGAGTTAAATCCCATAGACATGTTAAAAATAGGGGTTACGTTCTCAACAATGAAATTAGTTAGTTTGTTTAAACAATGATTGATTTATCCAAAGAAATTAAAACGTAGCCTGTAAAAATCAAGCAAATTATAATCAGAAATTATGACTTACAAATTTTAAAGAATGTTTATTCGTCATCATCATTATCAACTAAATGCACACTTGATCACTTACTCGTTGGCTCGGCACTCGTTGGTTTGTTGCGCAAGGAGTCGTCTTCCAAGATAATCTTCCATTTTCTTTATAAATTTCAATAGCATGCATAAGCATTTTTTAATGGAACACACAAATTTCACGGAGTAACAAGTTTATGAAGCTTTAAAAAAAAGTAATGAAGAGAGGATTCTGAAAATTTATTTGTTTTTTATACCATTGAATATTTCAGTAAAGGGGAAACACATCTCACCATAATAACGCAAAAAAACAATTCCAGCTATCGGTATTTTTGCAAATGCAATAACATCGAGTTTATAATTGCTTGCAGTAATAGAAAACTCCAGTAAACCAGAAAGTGCAAATTGTTTTATGGTCGTGACCTCCAGAAATGTGCCTTAGAAAAATTTCACAAAGGCATTCAAAATTGGTTCTTATAACAGATGATAACGATGAAAGTGTAGTGCATTTTAGCGATTTGAATTGGTAACTAATACAGTTTGCACTGTAAAAACAACCTTTTAGAGAGCTATATAGCGAAATTTTCAAATTCCGAGGTCGTGGAACAAATTACCAAAAAAAATGTTAGTGAGTTCACATTACAACATTTTCATGATACGATGGTGTCTCTGGAACAGATTAATAATTCTAAAAATATTGTTAAAAAATTGTTGCATCAGGACTTTTGGAATTAAAATGCAAATTTTGTTCTTGGAACAAACTCAAAGCTGTTTTTAGAGGTAATTGATTTTTTTAACTTGATCTACAATTTGGTTTGTAAAATTAATATTCAAATTTCATAAGCAAACAAGTTTTTTTAAATAGTTAATGTAGTTAAGACCTATTCCTTCATAATGCAATTTGCATTTAGAAACCACCTGGTAAAACTTTAAGAACATGAAATACTGTTTTTCCCATTACACAATTTTTTTACTTCAAATTGATGTAAATATATTTGCAGGTATGTAGTAGTATTTTTCAGATTTTTTTTCCCTCCAAGTTATGAAACAAATTTGATAAAATATTTACTTTTTTTGGAACATTTTGTGATATACATAGTGTCTGCCAATCTTCATTCCTGCCTACAGTTGGCTATGCCCACTTTTTATCGTAGAATTTCAAACTGTTAGTGTCAGCCTCTACTCATCTAGGTTGAATTATTTGCTCTGATCCCTTTCACTTCAAAGGTATTTGTGAATTTCTGTTCTGTATCCCTTATCCCCTCCAGTCCTTGGTCAGAGCCCCCTCATTTCCTGGCTTAAAATATGTTCACTGAAATTCATCTGCTATTCTCTGAACTCTATAATACTGACTTTTTTGACATCTGTTTTTGAAACTATTTCCTCAAATCTAACTTTATCAATAGGGAAATCGTTTCCCTTGGTTATTTTAAGGTCTACAACTTCAGCTGACTTCAATTGTTTAGTTGCAGAGACCCTGGTAGAGATGCCAAGGATTTTGCAATTACTGATTGTTACTTGTGTTCACTTTTTTGACTAGAATACCAAACAATCTTAACCACACCAACAACACTTCAAAGTACCTGTTGTTAGTGGTCCTCAGGTCATCACTGGGTGGATGGTCTCTTTTCTCCCATGGAACCTCATGGCTATTCTCATCCTCATCATTTGAAATTGTACAATAATGAAATGGGATCTGCAATTTCTCTACCTGTTTAAATCTGAGTCGAATATTTACTCACATTGTATCAGTGAAATACTTGTAGGGTTGAAATCCGTTATACCTCGTTCCACCATGAAATCTCATCCTTTGTGAACCTTGGCAAAGCTCTTCAAAATAGTAACCATGTATTGTGTCCAGAGCTTGTTCTTAGTCTTGCAATTTTTTTTTTTTTTTATGAAAACCCCAAACACGAAAAGTATCAAAACCTATAGTCATAGTACCGTGTATGGGTTGAAGGAGAAGTATGGGGGAGGGGGATGCTGGAAACTTTGCTCTAGAGACTAAACATGGGTTTCACCACTTCAAGCCTCCAATAAGCAAAATGGTGGTATTTCACCGGTTGATGAAAGTCATCTACACTTATCCCAGCTTCAATATATACTTGCACTAAAGTTCCCAATAGTTATAAAAAAATAAATAATAATCCAAATTTGATTTTGAACAGGCTGTTTTGGAAACTTGTTTCTTGTCCAAATAGTCAAGCCTGTTCTTTCTAAATCTGTTGACTGCAGCTTGTTTACATCCATACTTCCACCTGTTATAAATGATGATTCCATACCAAGGTAAAGATAAGCTAACATCCTACTTTAACCTTTGCATCGCTTGGTAAACTGCTATCTGATACCAGGCACATTCAACTCCATGCTTCCGTTGATTTTCTGAGCACATCAGAAAAATTCTGAATCTCTATTCCAAGAAACCTCCAGGCCTTGAAATTTCTCTACTTTTTTTCTCAAAATCTGTGTTGCTCCTGTTTTTTACACATTCCACTTATGTTTTTCCTTTTGTATGGAAATTGACATCCAGCCAGTTCTTAAAAGGGGAGATAAATCTTCCCGCCTTTTATTTAGAACAATCTTCACAGGTATTTTCCAATAACCACAGCATGTGGAAGTGTAAGTTAATATCAATAAGGCCTTTTAAGTAGCACAGGTTCTTGAATACCTCTCATTTGGGGTTGTTAAAAGAAAAGGGTGAGCATGTCTGGAGATCTGGGTAATAATATCCCCATCTCCAGACGTGCATCCCCCCGTTTTTTAATGGGCATTATGGCCATAGTTGCCGATGCGCCTAATAAATCCCGAAACCAACAACTTGTTAAAAGCTCTAAATACAAGGTTATACCCTTGCAATTATTTGGGAAATTCGCTCCAGATTGCAACAGTGAAAATGTTTTCCCGTTTATAATACACTATCAACAAAGGCTTCTATTGCAGGAACTGCATTCATTAGCAGTTCAAGATAACTGCTAGTTTATATAATATCGTTAGACCTGCAAGCACTGGTGATGAGGTGAAGGGTGTCACTGGTCCAGTAAACAGTTGTTAATTACTAAAATGACCATTTGATTACAGCTCCACTGTTGTGGGTTAAGATTATCGTTCTGTATTATGCAGTAGCCAAGGTATAAAAGGTTTGAACTTTGTTCTTTAAGACTCAAAACTTGATGCATTTAAATGCAGTACATAGAAACACTTGATGGCTTTGATCATGTACTTCTATCAGCTTGGGTATTCTTTTTCTGTGATGTTCTTCAGCTTTGTCATAGGTGTTTTTTTTTTTTTTTTTTTCTCCCCAATTTCTAAAGTATGATTATGTCATTCTCGTATCTCATGTGATTTTTACTCGTTCTGCATAAATAACCCTACTTTGAATTGTCGGAACTGTCATATTTGTTATCCCATTAGTAATTTCATAAGTGGGCGGTTACAAGGGAATAGTACCACCACATCACTAGATTTCTGAAATGTATATGGCAACGTTTGAAGATATTTGAATATTGTCATTGGACTTTTTTCTAGTTTACATTTCTTTTCAGAAAACACGAAAGTAACAAACAAGATAAATTGTGGGGTTGAGATTGAAATGTGTTTGCCTCTCCAGTGAGCATTTGGTTGAGACTAGCAAAGATGTTTGTTAAAAAGCAATTAAATTCTTGTCTCCTTTTCAACTATGTGCAAGAAAGCATTTACTCTTGTCTGTGTGAAGTCAAAATAATATTCTAACAAGCATGAAGCAGAGCTAGATTTCTGACGAGCAAAATTTAAAGCAGAAGTATCATCGGTTTTAGTGAAATGGTTTAGTTTTTATCTTTATATGAAGCTATTGACATCAGAATTCAGATTTTATTGTAGATATCACTGGCAAAAGCTACTCTTTCAAATAAATTCAGTATATTTGCAAAGTATGCAGAATCCCATTAACAGTTTTATAGTCATTGGAGGTAATTTTAAACCAACAACATTGTTTACCAAAAGAGAGCTGGCAAGTTAATTTTTCTATTACTGAGTTTATTTTTTCTGAAAGAAAATTCGAGTCAAGAACTTTCCACATTGGAGAGAAATCAGAGAACATGACATTTGCTAATACAGGAGCATCTCACTAATGCTAAATCACATGGATTTGTACTTTTGTAGCATAAGTATCATCAGTGACTAGGTCCCTGTAAGAACTGACATGTGAAAAGTTTAAATCGTGCTCAGTGCAATAACTTATTGATGTAACTGAAGCATAGGAGTATGAACAGTCAAATTCAATGGTTGGAAGAACAGGAGTTGCTTCTGCTCCAAAGCTAGTAAAGAGATTAAGAGGGTTTTTTTTTTTTTTTTTTAATTCCCACCCAGCAAGATAAAAATTGGGATAACAGTTTTAAGTTAGATTCATATGCTATTTGGACCACAGATGGATCGAAGGAAGGGAATTCCTGCCCCACAAGTGGCTTCTGAACTTATTGCTCGCTTACACTAATTCTTAAAGGTCTCGGATGGATGTAGGTTCTACAGGATTCACACATGCAAGTCTGCCTGTACAGAGCACTCCTCTGGCATGTCAAAAAAGTAGGATTTAATCATTTTTAACTTTGAAAATGCCGGAAAATGAGTGAACAATGATTGGTGTGCATTTTACAATATTTTGTTAATTTGTTTATGGTGATTAGCATTAACTTTACTTTCTGCAGGAATACCTAGTTAGCTTTGCATGGGCAGGTTGAATGCAGTGAAGCAATAGGGTCGCAGCAGCTAACCATAGGTCGAGCTAAAATGTCAAGTTTTGCACAGTAAAATATACAGAACTCCCCAAGTTACGAAGAGTTGCGTTTCGTGGAACGCTGCGTAAGTCTGGGAATTTCCCCACATGCTTGTGCAGCACTTGCAACTGTGCTCACTGAATTGATTGAATCTAAAAAGAAATGTTTGACGAACATGTAAATAGAATTATTCAATTTTTTTATCTCATGTGCAAGAAAAATTACAAAAAGAGGATACAGGCATAACGTCAGTAAGTTTTACCTCGAGTATCATTACCAGCATTGACGTCTACAGCTGATAAATACGCCGCTGCAGAGGTCTTTTCATCATAGATTTCTTTGTAGCAAGCATATCATTCACCCCTCTGTTAACTTTTAAGAATGGTTTGCTGTCAGGACCCATCTTGTCACCTCACCACTGCCGATGCAATTTCAGGAAATGCCATTGCCATCTCTCTGGTGATTAAGCATCTCGGCTCCTCATTTGGTTCATTTTGAGCTTTGTCAACGTTTTCTTCTTTCACTATCGCTGCCTGCAAGTCAATAAGTTCTTCATTAGATAATCTGCAACCTTTACAATCTTATCTGTAACCTCTTCGTATGATTCATCTTTTTAAAATCCTTCGAAGCTTTTCATGTGCCATGGGCATATTTTCTTCCATGCGCCATTTAAACAACTTTTAGTAATTTCTGCCCAGGCCTTAATGTTTAAGATTTTCCAAAGTCTTATGTAAAATTTTTCTCATCATCCACTGCAGACTGTGCCTGAGCAAATGTGGGTAAATATTATGCTTTTACATTCGAAATAACACATTGATCCACAGGTTGGATGAGTGAAGTCGTGTTTGGTGGTAGAAATGACTCGGGTACGAATTGAGATCATTAGATGCGTAGGATGTGGATATCTAGGAGCATTATCTAATAGAAGCAAAACTTTGAAAGGAACATCTTTACAATATTTTTCAACCTCGGGAATGAAGCCAATTAAATCAATCCTCAAAGAGAGATATTGTTATGCATGCTCTCTGGGTCAATCGGAAATGCACGGGTAGGGTGGCTTTATCCCCGGGGGCTCACATCTGGTGAGTATGGGCTTGGCACACCCAGGGTTCTGAGCTGGATATCACCATTCTTCTCTTTCTTGGTGATTCCCTTCTACTTTTGACTCTCTCATGGTTACTCGGGAACTTTTTTTTTTTTTTCCTGGTGCAGCATAATCCTCAGGCTTCCTTGCATCATATGGATAATAATAATAATATTGATGCCCTTAAATGCACGAGGATTTCCAGAATGGTACACAAGCACTGGTTTTAATCTGTAATCTCCCGGATGCATTAGCCCCAAGCAAGAGTGTGACCCTATCTTTTGACGCCTTGAAACCTGGCATATTTTCCTCTTTGGTATGTTCGATCTGGCATTTTTTTCCAATACAGAGCAGTCTTGTCAATATTAAAAATTTGCTGCGTTTAGCCGCCTTTATGAATAATTTTTTTCCAAAACCGCAATTTCTCTGCAGCTGCAGAATCGGCACTAGTGACTTCACTCCATCCTTTAACGTTGTGGAAACCAACGCAATGCTTGAACCTATTAAACCACCCGTTGCTTGCCACGGGTTGTTTTATAAATACTTGCTTTTGCTTGGTCATTAGACTCTGGGGCACTCGCTTCTGAATCTAATTTTCCATCCAAATTATTAACAGCTGTTCCATCTTTGATATAGCACCTGAACTCTTTTGTGATCACTGTTGATCTTAAATGCGTTGATCCTTTGACATGTTCTTTTATATGTGCACTCTTCTTTAGATTAACTGCAGCAGCGAGACCTAATTCCCATGCAATAGATGACAAACTTTGTCCTGCTTCATACTTCTTAATCATTTATCTTCATTAATTTTGTTTCGTTTCCTGGCACTACTACCACTTGCACTTTTCATTGGTCGCTTTCCCTTCATCATTGTAATACTTAAATAGGAATGAAGAGAGGTTTCTGAAAATTTTTTTATATGATTGAAGATTTCAGTGAGGGGGAACACATTTTACCGTAATAGCGTAAAATACCACACAATTACAGTTCTCGGGATTATTGCAAATGCAATAAGATTGAGTTTACTACCTGTTTATAACTTTTGTGTTAGTGCATCTAATTATAAGATGCACTAACAGAAAAGCCCAATAAACCAGAAAGTGCAAATTGTTTTTATTTTATGGTCGTAACCTCCAAAACGTGCTTTAAAAAAAAATATATATATCACAAAGGCATTCAAAATTGATTCTTATAAGGGGAACATATGATAACAATGAAAGTGTAGTCCAATTTCCATTATAAAGAAGACCTTTTAGAGGTATAAATAGCTTAGTAATATAGTGAAATATAAAATGTTATTAGTTTCACATTACGATATTTTCACGATGCCTCCCTTTATTCCTACCGGGTGCGAAATACGTTTCCACGATTTTTTTTCAGTGTATTCTATTATTTAAGAAGAGGTCAACGCTTTGGTCAGAAGTCTATCAGAGATTGAAGAAATTCTTAAAAGGTAAGGACTCGATCTTTTACACCGGCCAGCAAAAACTTTAACCTCAAATTTCCGTAAGTCGAGGAGTACCTGTACTAAGTAATGATACAAAACTGCATGTCACAAATTCAAAACAAAATAAATTTGTCGCTATAATCATTAAAATTACATAGCAAAGACCAAAAATTTCCTAAAGGCAAATAGCATAAAAAAAGTATCGACGGGTGCAAGATGTTTCAAGGGTGGAAATTCAGATCTGGTGCACCACGACTAAAATACTTCGAAAGGCAGGGATTGGCAGGTGCCACTCACTGTCCCAGGGTGTTTATCCCTCCACTTGCCGCTGTTTTAATAACTCGTTTTCCATTTTAAAAGAGCGGGATACACCCTGCTAACACCCCCACCTCAACGACAAAAACAATCAGAAACAAAACGCACAAAGAATCACAGAACTCTACCATACAATCACTCAGTTCTATAACCATGCCCACTGATGGGAGACGTACCCAAATAAAAAATTTCAGCCGTATTAAGTTCCACCACGAACGGCCGACGTCATTTGAAAATCTAGCAGTTCATAAACTTCTGTTGAGGGTAAATTATTTGTTTTTTTTAGGAGCATTAGCAACTAAGGCCATATTGCTTCGGAGATATGCAGTGGTCATTCCCTCACCTTTCCGCATCCTCCGTATTTGGTGGTCACGGGCTCAAACCCTGGTCTAATCAAGAAGCGTGTGCTTCTCACTGCCGCTCCTGGCTATGGAAGCACCTAGGGGAAATTGTGTAGTTTCAAAAGCTTATAGTCACTGGAAACACTATCAGAGATTGTTCTGTAAGGTCCTATAACAGACCTGTCAGATTTGAGCTATTTCAGTGTGACAATTTTGAAATTGCAGTCATTCGTTTTGGTCAGCTTTGCAACTTCAATCATGGTATATGGTCAATCTACAGAACAACAGAATATTCAAATTAATTCATATTAAATTTGCCGTTGATGCATTCGGTAATATTTATATTGGAATAACTCTTAACATTATTAAGCAGATAAAGGATGCAAGGAGTGGACTTCTTAGGTACCTACCAAACAAAACTACATAAAAGTTCTACTTCCAGTGGACTGATTTCATGCTGTTTTTAGAAAGACTTGTCAAGCAATTCAAAATATCATTAAAATCAGCTTGGAAATTATGATTGTTATGATGATTAATGTATGGAGTGGTGATAATTTAATTCATGGACTGCAAGATCTTAATTGTAATCATCTGAATCTTAAATAATCCCCCTTGAAATTTACACTTGCCACCATCCTACCCACGCATGAAATGCTTCTTGCAAGCTGGTTTTCAAAAGACTGCGAAGCGCTTTCATTGTGGCTCTGCGAGCAGTGTTGGATGTGAAATGCTTGCCTTTCGGTGTTCTTCAGCCGTGGAAACTTGAAGAAATCACACGAGGCTATGTCTGGCGAGGCTGCACAATATCAACTGTATGGGGCCTGGAATTGCCTTTATGTTCGGCTTTTAAGTCCGAGATGATACTTGCTTTGAAATGATTGTCAATGACCCACTGCTAAAACAACTGTTTTCAGCCAACACTAGCTCGACAAGTACCCCCATTTGCACACAGTCCAGTAGCAATCAGGGAAAGCGGTAGTTACGAAAAGTTTGCACCGTAAACAAAATCTTGCACAAGTTCGTGAATTAAATGCTCACTCCTCGTATATTTTTTCTTCCACATGTGTATACTATATATTGAAGCAATGAGTGGAGAAATGGACAGGCAATGCAGTGGATGTGGAGAAAAAAATATGTTCACACACTATAGAAGTGGTTAATTTTCAAGTTTTTTTTTTTTTTTTTCCTCAATATACTAAGCAAATAACAAAACTCTTCCTTTTTATTTTGAGAATAACAGCAGTTAAATTAGAGTTGCATTTCAATTTTTAAATTCCAGAACGAAAAGTAAATTACAAATTAATGCTGAGGTATTATACTGGAAGTGCCTTATGTAGGGAGACTGCTGAATGTCTCACTCCACTGTAGTACACTTGATGCGTAATTGAAATGATGTGATATGTTTCTGCATTGTTGTTTTCAGCCACTTTGATACCAGGAAGATGCTATGAAAGAGAAGGCATGATTCCCAGTACATGCCATGACAGTGCAGGCTACTATTGTTGACCTGTCAAGCAGATGACTAATGAGATTCTGCACTCATTAGGAAGACAAAAGCTAGTGGCTAATTGATACAAGAAAGCAGACATTTTCTGCAATTGCCAATATACACTGTGCTGTCACTTTATTAGGTACACCTGCCTAGTAGTGTTGAGTCTCCTTTAGCCTTCAAAAGAGCCCGAATTCATCTAGGCACAGATTGAACAAAGATGCTGAAAACATTGTGCAGGAATGGAGTACCATGCAGACATGAGTGTCACGCAGTTCCTTGAGATTCGACGGAGGTGGAGGCCTGCAGCCAACAGCTCGTCCCAAAGATGTTCAATAGGATTCAGATCCGAGGAACTGCACGGGCCACTGTAGCAAACAAAAGGCATTGTCACGTTCCTTGAACTATTCCATAGTGATTTGGGCTTTGTGCACAAGGGCATTATTTTGCTGGGAGTAACCTTGATTGAGAATAAATTCTGAGCCTTCCATCAACATGATGCACCAGTTCCTGGTGGGAGACAACATGGCAATTACTATGCACCTAGCCACTGTCTCCACTAAATGCCTGAAGATGTCCATAGGGATCTGTAGCCATGCTGCCTGCAAAGCATTCCAGTTTTGAAATAGTTGATGGTTGTGTCTGTACACCCTTTCCGAAACATCTCACAGGTGTTCAATTGGATTAAGGAAGGTCAGCCAAATTTAGAGGCCAATCAAGACAGGTGATATCTTCAGTGTTCCTGGAACCACTCAGCACATTTGCAGGCCCGATGGCAGGGTGCATTATCATGTATGATCTCATTTCTGTCTGGGAAAAAATGTAATATGGCAAGGTGAACGTGGTCTCCAAAGAGCTGCCAGTAGAACTCACCAGTGAAACATTGGTCCATATGCACCAGGGCTTCTAGTACTTGCCAGCAAAACATGCCTCATATTAGGTATGATCCACCACAAGGAAAGATCCATCTCAACCAGGCACCCTGCCATTGCCAAAGTGGAAATAGTCCTTAAAGACTGTTGATTATTTGCAAGGTTTTAGGTGCAACAGTAACTTAGCTGATATCGCACCACATATACAGTCGGTCCTCGTATAACACGTATTTGCATTACACGATTTATAAATAGGAGAACGTTATCTTATATAACACGAACCGAATTCGCTTATACACGATTCGCCTTTGTGTTTACAAGAAATGGCAGTCGATTGCGGAATCACCCCAACTAAACGCAACACGATAGGAACGAAGAAGATTCTGAAAATGTATTTATGTGTTTTATATCAGTGAAGGGGAAACACATTTCACCATAATAACGTAAAAACCAACAATTCCAGCTATCGATATAATCGCAAATGCAATTAGATGGAGTTTACTACCAGTTTATAACAGATTCAACTAGCAGAAACGCAACTGGAAATTGTTTTTATTGTTTTCTGGGGGTTTCTGGGAACCCCCAGAAATGTGCTTTAGTAAAATGTGAGGTGTTAATAATGTATCTCGGCCTTTACGGTGTTGTTTATTCAGTTGCTACACGCGTGCAGCTTTGTTTCTGTGTATTAAGCGTGCCACCTTGTTTGTAATTGTGCTTTATTCCCTAAAAATTAGTAAAATACTTAAAAGGTGTGAAAAGGAAGTGTCCTGGCTAAGACACTGCAGATTCAGAGAGAAAAAAAAAAGAAGCAATATCGATAAACAGGCGGACTGGGTCAAAAATTTGTAGTGGCCTCATACTATGGTTTATGGCCAAAATCACACCGGCCTCCGGCCCACCGTGGTTTCCCCCGTAAGGCTTATGGCCAGTCCGCTTCTGTCGACAGAGAAAAAATATGAAATTGTGAAACGCTTTGACCGAAATGAAAGACCATGTGATATTGCACGTGCTACAGACCTAAATGAGGCAACGCAGAGAATTACAAAGAATGCAGAGAAAATAAAAACAACTTTCATAGCGGGAACAACTCAAAGTGTAATTAAAATCCATTAGATTAAGACACAAAGAAATTGGAAGAGATGGAACGGCTGTCATCTGTTTGGATAGAAAATCAAACAAAAAGCAAGTTTGCTTACGACAGAAGCAAAAGCATTAGCAATATTTTATTACGACTATTTTATTTAATATAATAATTTTTTTACGAATAAAATACGTATTTTATCCGTAAAAAATACTTTTTTAGTATTAAAAAATACTAAAAATACTTTATTATAATATATTATTTTTATTACGTATTTTAATCGTGCTACTCTCACCTTAGACTATCTAAAGGCAGTGATTTTAGGCCTTATTGTAAGGATGGATGAATATTGGCTACATCATGTGACCCAGAAATAAAACAGATGAACAAACAAGGGAAACATCTTCAGCCAAGATTCAACTGTCTGTCAACAAGATCATGTCACTTTTCTGTTTTTACAGATTACTCCTTTTGAGGTAATCTGTAAGAACAGATTATTCCTCAAAAGGGTTCATACGGATTACCCCTTTTCTGGGGTAATCTAAGAATGATATGTTAGTCAGAATCACTGGAGAGCAGTGGTTGGCTATCCCAAGGGTGCACTGCACCATTGGGCACCAACTATCAAGGGGTGTCTGAAAACCTAAAACTTACACATACAAAGAAAATTTTAAAGGAGGACACCAAATTGTGATTTGAACCCAGGTGCCACATTCCCTAGGAATTTCCCTGGTGGTAAAGTTAGGTCAAGTTATCAAGTTGAGAACAAGCAGGAAGCTATTGAAAGGTATTTGTCTCACTTCAAAAATCTGAAGCACCCACTTTATTCTCCTCACCTACTAATTCAGACCTCTTTCCTAAAGTGAAGCAGTTGTAGAACCACAAATTTTGACTGAGGTAATTAATGAAGCAGAAGCCTAACTTTCTGCTTAGAGAAGTTCTATTTAATAGAATAGGTCTGAAAGAGTTTAACGGGTTAGAAAAATATGTAGCTCTAGGTGGTGTCTACATAAAGGATAAAATTGCAACTAAGTTTCAAATCCCTAACTACTCAAATATTTTAGATGAGAATAAATACGTATTGACCTCCCATACTGGACTTGCTTTTGCTAGCACAAGCTTTATACTGTGCTGCAAGATTATTGCCATTTACCTTTGTTAGCATCTACGGAACAGGATTTTTGGTGACTGAGAAAAGCCTCAGAGTGTGGGATTTTCATTACTGCTGCCACTAGAGATTTTCTGGCACCTACCAGTATATGTGGGATTTGTTCCCATGTTGTGGGAATTTTTTGATTTTTTTATCACAGGAGTTAGATTACTTTTGCATGTGCAATTGTGACAGGTACAGGGTTACCTTGGTATTGATTCCTGTTGGAAGCATATTGCACAAACAAAATATACTCACCCTTGGCAATTTTACAGAGTTCTGTATCATTAGAGTACTACAGAGTTGAACAAATGTTCTGAAGTTGCCTTTCTTAAAGTACAATACATACATATCTCCTCGAATTCCAAAGGTTCTAAATATCACAGATGGACACCATTTGCTTCCCTATTCACATCTGACCAAATCACAACTTCTAGTTCTTTTCTGACAACTTTTAATTTTTCCCCACTAGCTTTTCACTAAATTGTTACTTATATGCAAAACCTTACATTTAGAAGATTCAGTTCAGTTATCAATTTTCTGACCATTTGCCAATTACCCAATCTAAGTTATTTTGAAGCAAAATGGTCTGGTTCTGGTCAATAACCACCTTCCTACCTTTAAATCATCAGCCAACTTCACCTGCATTCACGGGTTTCAGCAGCATAGTGGTGCAAGTGGACCTTTGGATTTTGAAGTAATACACAATTTTTAATGTTTTCATTCATTTATTGAAACATAAGATATTGTATGCATTTGAAAATTTTGTGAACAAAAAATTTATTCCCACATGCACTACTCTGCAAAATATCCTGTACTCATTATCAATATCATAAAAAAAAAAAAAATTGTGTGCTGAGCACGCATAGCAGAAGTTAAGTGAAACTTATTTACAAGCTTTTGAAACATTTATTATTTCAATGTTACAGTGATTTAATAATTTACAATTGTTTTAGCCGACCAGGCTAGCTGGGTGGGTAAAGTGCTTGCCTGGCAACCCAAAGGTCGCGGGTTCGATTCCCGCCTCGGGCTTGGATCAAAGTACTGCAAAAACCTGGGGAGGTGCATTATGGCCACAGAAGCCTATGTGCCAACAACTACCAAAAAAAAAAAAAAAAAAAAAAACAATTGTTTTACAAGTTTATTACAGATCTCTCCTTTGTACTCAACGGAGGTGGCTTCCGTGGTTGCATTGCATGTATACGTGCTCTATACGCCTTACAATGCTCACTATTAGTCTCCGGCATATTGAATTATTTTTTTTCCGTCAATTTTTTTATGAAATACAGTAGGGAATGAAGAAATATTTTGGTTTTCCAATTATTAAAATTGGACTATTAGAAGCTGAGATATAGCGATTTAAATGGGACACGTGCAAGTTATACTGTGACCATGCTGTAGGGATACTGATTGCATCATGCTTCGCTGCTACATATGGCATATGTCAAAAAGAGCAACATTTTTGTTGCTCTTTTTGTCAATCCATGGGTGCAAGTTACACCCATGTGAAAACTGCCCGGGGTGTGCATAAAGCAGCCTCACTTCAAAAACAGGGCCAAAACTATATGCAGTGAAGTGGAAACTTTGAGTTAACTGGTAAATAGTAATTTTCTTTCCACTTCTCTTCAATATGGAAAAAATTCAACTTAAGGGAAAAAAAAATCGAAATTATACAATTCCAATATGTGACATTTTTATGATGGCAAGCATGTTTCACAGGGATCAGCACTCAGTTCTCTGTTATTTAATCTTTATCTTAATGATTTAACTGATTTTTAAAAATTTACCTGTTTGTTTTTTATTGTACACAGATGACAAATTATTTTCTTTAAGCAAGTAAAGAAGCTGAGTATTATTTCAACACAGGTATTGAAATAGTACCCTGCTTCTTTAATAAATGCATTGGGCCTATTAACAGGAGTTTTACTATTTTCCTTCTGAACATTACTTGGCTGCTTGTTTAAATTCAATACATTTATTCATCACTCTGCACAAGGTCACTAAGTGAGGCTACCTGTGCTCTCATGTGCCATACCACAACCATACATGAAACATGTTGCATTCATACTGAAATAATGCCTGATAGCTTTTGCTACATTTGTGGAGACTTATTAAAATCACAGTGGAAGCCACTGTCACAACTTGTTAGAAAAGCCTACAAGCTCTATTTTGGATGTAAGGTCGGAGATCAAGATAAAGTTTAGGCTCCAAAGATTTCCTATAACTCATGTTCAAGGATATCAACAAGCTGGCTTAGAGGTAGTCATAAATTGATGCCTTTTGCTGTTCCGGTGATATGGCAGGAAATCCAAGCATAAAGTAGAGTATCCCAACACACCTTGTATGGCTGGTTGGACCAGCCATAGATTCAGGGAACATTTCCCTATACAAAAGTTTTAAATGTCATAAGTATGGTCATACTGCCAGTGACTACAGTCAAAAAGAACCTGTCTGTGGTCATTGGCCATGATTACAAAAGCTGCAAAAAATAAGTCTCAGCAGCCAAAATGTGCTACCTACAAGGCAGCACGGCTGCCTGACTTGCACACAGCATCAGGGGTGACAAATGCCCCTGCTATAAAAAAAAAATGGTAAAACTTATACAATCTAGGAACAATTATGGGCCAGATTGAAAATATAAACATAACTAGGGCTCTAAATCTCGTCCAGTTGAATGCTCAAAGAGCAAGAGCTGTTGTAGATCAGATCAAGCTCAAATTAGAAGAAAATGACATTAGACATCTTGGTACTCCAAGAACCATACACACATATGAGTAGGGTTCAAGGATACCCAAAAAACTACAAAATCATAGAATGCACCTCGGGTGTCCCTTCTACAGCAATAGTAGTTAAAAACGCTGACTTTACAGTCACAAAGGTGGGTCACCTCTGCTCCCCAACTATGAGCAGTGTGTGCTCATATCACTAGTGCCGTGGGACAGTTCTATGTTATCTCGCTTTATTCCAGACCTGGCAAAGATAGAAATCCTACAAAAGAATATTTACATTTACAAGCAGTCGCAGATCTGCTACCTACAGCAAATATCATAGTGTGTGCTGATGTCAACTGTCGGTCAGCCTTATGGCATAGCTGTACAGAAGACAGAGCAGGCACACACAATGGCCACCTCACCCTTTCAAGTGATAAATCAACCTAATAACTTACCAACTTTTTGCAGTACCATGTGGGAGAGTGACATTGATGTCACTCTTGCCACCAATTCAATAGACTAAAATTACAGACTGGTGTGTGCAGCCAGCCTGGACCACATCAGATCATAGAGCCATCACTTTCAAACTAAACAGGCAATTACAAATTACACAACACACCTTGTTGGATACCAAAAGGTATAACCTCAAAAAGGCAAACTGGCAGATTTTTGCCGCACATACAGCAGGAAAACGAGTGGTCTAGATCAGGCAACTGTAGTCCGGACGAGCAAGCACTGACTATGACAAACATTTTAACAAAAACAGCATATCCCACGGAAAAAGCCGAGGAAGCAGGCAGTCCCCTGAACTGACTACTCAGGAGAAGGGTGCACTAGGTAAGAAGAAATTTTCAGAGAGCCAGAACATCTTGGCCACAAAATGAGGTGGATGCACTGAGAGATTCTTATAGAACTCTCAGGAATAAGTATACAGCCCTCATAAGAGATAAGAAAAAGGAATTCTGGAGGCACTTGGTGGTGGGAACTACTGGAAACAATAACCCTTGGGGAGCTGTTCACAGAATAGTGACCAACAAGCTGCCAAGAGGAGATGAGATGTCTTGGAAACTACTGTCAAACCAGATGGAACCCCAACGCTGTGTCGGGCGGATTCTGTAAATAACATCCTAGACAGACTGAAACTGGGGAACATTCTCCCACCCAACTGGACATTATAAAAGAAAACACTGAATATGACAATGCCAATATTGAACCTCCGTTTACTATACAAGACATATTGGTACTCCAATAGACTTAGACATAGCCCTATCTAAAATCAAAAACAATAAATGCCCAGGTTTTCACCTCTTAGAGGTTGAGATTATCAAAAAATTAGCAGAAATAGCACCAGAAAAATTAATAGCAGAATTTCTGGGGATAGCCCTTGATACAACCAACACCTTCAATGATGGGAAGAAGAAAAAAAAAAAAAAAAAAAAAAAAGAATAGCCACAAAGCTCTGTGAGCTATGGCAAACAAAGTGGAAGCAGGAAACCAGAGGTCTGTACTATGGGTGGCAATTGTTAGCCCAAATCATCTAAGTGGTATGCCCCCTGGATTTTTTGCAACATTTATATTGACAGGTCACAGCTCCCTAAAGGCCAAACTAACCTCCTTAGGGCTAACTGATGACTCAAACTGCACCTGCAGCGAGAGTGAAGACTGGGCACACATTCTATATGAATGTATAATATATGACATCCCCAGAACAGAGCTAATAGCACAAATTGGCCCCCTTCCCAGGGGAGAACATCTGTTCATCATAGAAGAGGAAAATTATAAAGCCTTTACATCTTTCACACAGAAAATATTCAAAATGCATAGAACTATCCAAAGAATGGCAATTAAACAATAATAAATAGTTAAAATTGCCCAAGTTCCCCACCATGCTCAGATGATGACTTAAAAACTGTCAGGATAGCAGTATTCTGCACCCTGACAGAAACCTCCTCAGGACTACCCTGGCATGTGTAGAAACATGGAGCCCCATGCGAAATAAGTAACCACGCAAGGGAGGGAGATGTACAGGGAAGCAGATTAGCTGAAAAATGTCAGTAAGCTAGCAGCAAAGGGATGCAATGTAGAATGAAAGACAGAATCAATAGGTATTCTGAATGAATGGGTAATAACTTACCCATTAAAAATAACTTACATTACTTTATATATACTAACAACACAAACGCTATCACTGCATTCTCCCCTGGGCTGCAAAAAATTGTGGCTAGGCCTACACCACAATTGAAGAATTACAGTAAGTTGAGGTGCCCAGAGAGGGCAGTGCAGAAAGCAAGAGTCGAATAAATGAAATGGAAGTGTGTGTGAGAAAAAGAACACAAACCATAAATGCCTACATTTAAGTACACACTAACCCTAGTTTTAATTAGTATTTAAATTTACATTACACATCATTGCATCTCCCCCCCACTGGCATGTGAGAAAAAGATGAGTGTGAGTGAAAAAATAAAAAATATATATATATAAAATATAAGAAAAAAGTATAAAAATAGAATGCAAGTAGAGTGAGAATGCAGATTATGAATGAAGTAAATGTGGTTCTCTCACCCCTTCACCTGGTGGGTTCCCCACTGCCAACTAACATATTCCACCCCTGAAGTGGGATGGGCAGCTTGACCTTCCTACCGGATTTGACACTACTTAGACATGACGCCGACGAAGACATTCTGTGGCTTTGCTGCCGACAAGGCATTGGCAATCTGAACTGGGTACTCTAACCAGATTCCCTTTAAAACTCCATCCCCAGGCAGGGGAGGGAGGAGATGGGTCTCTGTCTCCTCTGCCTACCCCCATACTTTGCCTGGTGGGACTCATCTCTTTCGGCCAAATTCTAGTTCCCCCCCCCCCCCCCCCCATTTTTTTTTTAGGCCTTGCCACTGAAATCCTTGGAAATACTTAAATAATCTACTGGGTGCCTGAAGTGTGGGTGGGTCCCAATAGGGGCCCAACGGCTAAATGGTCAGAGAAACAACAGAACATAATGCTACACAACAGATCACTCCCACACTTTTTAAATCTCTGGCCTCCACAGAGTTCTGCGTCACTCACAAAGAATACAATGCGGAGATGAGGGAAACCCCTGGTGCCGTCATACAACTAACACACTGTACACACCTTCTGTTCTAAGACCAGTTCCTCACGATGATACAATGCCAGCACCAAATCCACCAGAAACTTTTGGACTTGACTCTGATTCAGGATTGGAAAGGGAGTCTCCAGAAGATGCAGATCCCAGAACAAGTACAGATCTAGATTTTTCAACTCTTGATACTGCCAAAGCTGCATCTAAGGCAGAATTAAATTATTATAAGAAATTAAATTAGACTTGTTCAAGTGATGCTACAAGATTTTAATTCTTAATCATCATTTAGCTGTATACTGATACTATCAGGGGTGAATGGAAAGGTTTTTGCTTTCGTAAAACTACAGTGGTCTGGGACAGTTTTTAAATTCTATACTGGGGGTGGCAAACCTTTTTAAGGTGCATGCCAAAACTGGCAAAACCTTTTAAAAGACTACCTCATGTGCCTGTTGGAATTTTTCACATGCCCCCTCGGAAGGCGATATTCAAGGCATTTAATCAGACAATTTTGTCAGTATGTCTTACGACTCCGATTTCAAACAAATCAATACATGCCTGGCAGAGAGAATGGACGTGCACAGGTCACGACTCAAGTTGGATTCCTGGAGCGAAGTTGTGTTGAAGTTTGAAATATTTTTTGGGATGCTCTGAATTCTGCATGCCCAAGAAATTTTTCTATGGCACACCTGCCTACATTGGGCACGTGTGTCATGGGTTTGCTACCCCTATTCTATACAGTGGGACCAACTGATGATGTTACCAACAGCCAATTCTAAATAGGAATTAATCTTGGAAGCTACTGGGCTTTTCATACCAAGAAATACTTTCAAGGTTTAGGCCTAAATGGATGTCAGATGAACTAATCAGACTTGTGGCAGAGAAGAAAAATGCATGAGATGCATATAAATTATCAGGAGAGCCATATGCCTATGGTAGATATAAGATAGTCTGTAATAAAGTCAGAAAGGAGGTTAGGCAAGCAAAGGCAGATTATAAAAAATCTTTGGCAAAGGATGCAGAGAAAAACAGTAAAGACTTCTTTACTTATGTAAACTCTAGAAGGAAGGGGATGAATCAGATTGGTCCACTTCATATCGATGGTTCGATTGTTGATAACTCTGTTCAAGTAGCTGACAAACTGAGTATTTTGCATCTGCATTCACGCGAGGAGTTCTGTAGAGAAGTGGAGGCCAGAAGCTTATCAAACTCTAACAGGGAGCTAAATGATTTTGAAATAACTGACAACCAAGTGGAGGAGAAATTGTTGAAGTTAAACATGAGGCAGAAAAGGAAGTAAGCAAGCCCTTAGCCATGATTATGAGGGCATCAATGGACTAAGAAGATTCCTATGTACTGGAGATGTGCAAATGTATCCCCAATTCACAAAGGGAGATCAAAGGGTGACATGAGTGATTACAGACCTGTTAGTTTATTCTCTGTTCTGAGAAAAATAATGGAGGCACTGGTTAAAGAAGCACTGCAGGATCATCTAGATAAGACTGCAGTTATAGTTCAGACACAGTACGGGCTTGTTAAGGGGAAGTCTTGTCTGACCAATTTGAGTAGATACTATGATGTGGTCACAAAAGAACTGGATGCAAAAAATAATTTTGATACTGTTGCACATAGAACATAGACACCACTCTTTGTGGACTAATGTTATTAGTGGAGTCCCCCAGGGGTCTGTGTTGGGTGCATTGTTGTTTTTTGTATTTATGAATGATATTGATGAAGGTATATCAGGCTTAATGTTCAAGTTTGCAGACGATGCAAAGGTTGGTAGGGTTGTTAACGACAGTAAGGGTGGTACGTTACTGCAAAAGGATTTAGAAAAGTTGAGCAGATGGGCTGAGAGGTGGCAACTTAAATTTAACATTGACAAATGCAAAGTATTTGTCAATACTTATGGGTAGAAGTAACCCCAAAGTAACATACCAATTGTATGGTACTACACTCAGGGTAGTGGAGAATGAAAAAGACCTGGAGGTAATTGTGCAGTCTGATATGAAGTTTTCTTAGCAGTGCAGAGAGGTTTGTTGTCAATGATATCCAAAAATTTTACTGGCAAAGACAAGGAGGTGAGTATTCCCTTGTATAAGGCAATGGTCAGGCCACACCTTGAGTACTGCATACAGGTCTGGAAGCCTCATTTTAGGAAAGATGCAGAGCTGCTAGAATGAGTACAGAGAAGGGCAAAGAGATTAGTGAGTGGAACAAAGGGTCACTGTTACCAAGAAAGGCTTAAGTTCTGCAAATTGTGGCATCTGGAGACAAGGCACCTGCAAGGAAATCTGATTGAGGTGTTTAAATCTTTGAATGGTTTGAGCAAGGTCAATATGCTGATGAGATTATTCCTCTTGGTCAGATTCCACACCCAAGGAGGCAAATTAAAACCGAGGAAAGACAATTGTAGAATAGATATACAGAAAGTTGCCTTTAGCCAGTGGGTGGTTGGTTGGTGGAACAAACTTCCATCTGTTGTTGTAGAAGTTGACAGCTTAAATACATTCAAGGCTGAACTATACAAACAAAAAAGTGTGAACAATGATTTGTCTGAAAATATGTTTCCAATCAAGTGTTCAGTTTTTGTGCACCTTACATCATTGCATCCTCTTTCTAGCATTCCATCAGTAATGAGTGGCTTCACAATAGTGTCTCTGCTACAAATTTCAGCAGGCGCCTCCGTAGCCAGGTGGGAAGGAGCAGCAGTGCGTAGCACACGCTTCTTGATTAGACCGGGGTTCGAGCCCGTACCCACCAAATACGGAGGATGCGGAAAGGTCAGGGAATGACCACCGCATATTCCCGGAGCAATATGGCCTTAGTTGCTAATGCTCCTAAAAAAAAAAAACCAACCAACAAATTTCAGCTTTATGAAGTTCTTGCTGAACTATTTTTCCTAGAAACTGAATTGCTGAGACTCAAATTAAGAAGTTATTTTTAAGGTAGTAGTTGTATGTTTTGGGGCTACAATCCTTTTTCAGTGTCTGGTGCTCTGTTTCAGTCAGCTTTGGTTTTCTGCCACAATTCATCCTATCACATTTTGTTTTCCCATACTTGGTTTGTTTGTTGTTGTTTGTTATTTGGTTTTTAGGAGCATTAGCAACTAAGGCCATATTGCTCCGGGATATGCGATAGTCATTCCCTGACCTTTCCGCATCCTCTGTATTTGGTGGTGACGGGCTCGAACCCCGGTCTAATCAAGAAGCGTGTGCTACGCACTGCTGCTCCTGCCCATACTTGGTGAATGCAGACATCACTTTTGATGCAGTTACTCTTGTTACATTAAACAAATCAGCAGTTTTAGTCACTGATGCCCTGCTAAAGGTGCACCAACAATCTGACGTCTTTGGAATTCAGACAGATCAGTAATTTTCTTCATGTACCTTTTTATATCACCTCTAAATAAACATCAGCTTTTGTTTTTCCTTCACAGTGCTACCTGCAAGAAACAATAAAAAAAAAATCATTATGGCATGTTCATCTGGGTTTTCATTATTTTTCCACCACACACAGAATGTCATTCTATAGTAGAGCTTGCCATATACTGCTGTGCAATCACTCAGTCACTGGAAATCACTTGGTACAAATATCCACCAAATATTCATCCACTTTCCCTTTCAGCACAGAAATTAAATGATATAACAAGGACAGCCTTGAGAGACTGATCACTAAATGCCCAGTCTCTTCTTTTAATACCCTTGCTCCTCCATTTCTTAGGCATAACAGGGGCATTATGAACACAAAGTGCAAGACAGCTTTTTAAAGCAACCTCACATGCTTTCAAGTTGTTCAGAAGATACCCAATGTTGTATCCTATAGAGTTACCCTTCCAATAGTGGCATTGAAAGTAAGGTACTTTCAACTTGAATTTTGTTTTATTTTTATTAGAAAAGATTATCACAATGTGATATATCTTGAATACCACCATTGATTTTCAAGCTATATCCCACTGTGAACATTCAAAGTTCATTGTGTACATTCAAAGTGAATACTAGTGATCGAAAATGGCACATTTTTCAGAGCTATCATGCAACCTCTTCTTTTCCTTTCTGTGCAATTTCACTAACAATGCCTGCTGTTTTTGTATTTCCAGAACCATAATTTTTTTCCTTTTTCACTGTCAGGAAAACATTTTTAAACAAGCACCAGCACAACTCAGAGGCAGATTATATGCTATGATAAACAACACCAGTAAATTTATTCGGCACATATGATAGTATCATCTCCAATGTGAAATGCTAACTCTATTTTCACATTTCTTTCTAAGCAGTGCACACTGTTCTTATGCTTATCTGTTTGTAAATGGCTGATTACATCATACTTTCTGCTACTTGAAATATCATAGTTACATATAGTACAAAGCACACAGGTTACATTTTTTCAGAGTTTACAATACATGGAAAATTCTGCATATATTTTCCTGAAGGACGCTAATTACTTTTCAATACACAAATATGATGAAGTGCTGCAGTCATATGTTACTCAGAACAACCCTAAATGTTTCCCACATTCCAAATTTCACATACTTCATGCAACATAGTCTGACAGCTAATTCATTAACGAAAATAAGCAGAATTTTTTTGAAATTTTAAATGTAACGTTTTACTACTGTGAAATAGAGAAGGGACCACAAGGACTCAAAAATATGGATTTTCCATTCTCAATCCAGAAAGTGGGCAGCCATGCGAGTCAATTTATGATGTTCAATTTATACTTATCTGATACCCTACTCTCTTTTAGTTTGCTTTCCTTAAAATCATCCGATATTATATAAATTCTTACACACATACACAGAAATGAAAATTACTGCACAGCAATTTTCATTTCTTAGCATTCATTGTCATCAAGATAGTTTCTTAATGAAGCCAGTTTATATAAGATGGAATACATCTGCAACTAAAATGCAATACCAGGACGATGCAAAATAAGTGACAACTATATACAACAGAAGTTCAAAAATCCAGAACTTTTTGAATATTTCTCCAAGGGCAGTCAACTGTACAAGAATAGAGCAAAAATAGGCTGCAGTACTTAAAATGAGAATCACAGTACCAACTTTATTAATGCATTATGTTCCATTATTAATTTCCAAACATTAACTGCATATCACTGTTACTATACAAAGACTTTGAAAGCAAGTCCAAACGAAGAGAAAAGAATACCAGAGGGCCCGGAGAACCTGGCCAACGTCAGAGGTAGTCTATCTGAAACATCAATACCAAGAACTATGCAATGACTACACTGAAAAAATAAAGAAAAATAAGAGAGCCTCCTGGGCACCACTAGTCTTTGCGACCGGAAATGAGGACCCCCTGGGGGGTGGTATACAAAATAACCACAAATAAGCTCCCCAGAGGAAAATAATGATGGTAATAAAAATGCCTCAATGATCCCTCACTAGAACATGGAATGATTCAATTAATAACATTCTAAATACAATCATTCTAGAACCCCCAGACATCCTCAGTGACAAGCAGGAAGAAATCTCCCAAGTGAACGAGGCATACACATCACAACAAATGGAGCCACACTTCACCATGGAGTAGCTACAAAATGCTGCAGCACAGATGCAAAATAGGAAATGCCCGGGACCGGACCTCCTGGAGCAGGAGCTGATCAAAAAGGCTGGAACGAACGAGCGCGCACGCATGCACGCGCACACACACACGCACGCGCGCGCGCACACACACACACACACACACACCTGGTCTCTTGCTCAAACTATTAAACTGCTACCTGCAAGCAAGGAACTTTCCAACCTCCTGGAAAACCGCAAATCTGAAACTCATCCTGAAGAACTTTAACAAGTCACCAGAACAACCAGGTTCCTATCAGCCGATAGCTTTACTGACTACCCTGAGTAAACTATATGAAAGGCTACTGCATAAAAGAATTATGAGCCACTGCAAACCTGGAATCACCAAAACAATATGGATTCAAACCATAGAAGCAGTCCAAAACCTTATATTTAAAGCAACAATGTGACAGGAAGTACTTCCTAGTCTTTGCAGAGGCATTTGACACCCTATGGTGGCCAGCTCCAAGAGGCAGCACTCCCAACAAACCTCTACAAATGTATAAAGGATTACCTAACTAACCGAAGAATTAAGGTGGTAACACCTTTTTGAAAAGTGGCTAGATGGGTCCGTAGGGGCTGCCCCCAGGTCCTGTGGAACATTGTCTTTGACGACTTCCTGGCTCAGGAGTTGGGTGAAGTGAACTGCCAGGCCTTTGCTGATGATTGAGGTAGACTCCAGAGCAAACCACACAATGCAGGTGTTACAATATTGGGCTAAGCTACACGTGTTGAAGATCTCACCCATGAAAATGAACTCTGTTCTATTGAAATGGGTGCTCGACATCCACAGACTACCGCAAATAAAGATAACAGGAGCAACCATCAAACTTGCAAACCAAATACGATACTTAGGAATTACAATCGACAGTAATTTATCCTTCACCCCTCACATCATCCACCTGAAAGAAAAACTAAGGAATTACACAGTATTAATAGCAACAGTCTCAAGGGGCTGGGGATTAAACAAAAACCCTGTCCCTGTACTACAAAGCAATTTTCATCCCAGCCATTACCTACAGATCCCCAATATGGTACAAAAAAGCAGGAACATTATGCTCATCATCTCTCATGCATGCAGAACAGTGAGCATGCATACCCTACATGCATACCTCCCACTAGACCCAGAGGTGACTCGCTGCAGGCTGATGGGACACCCACTACAATCTATGGACTCAGCCTAGAACCAAACAACAACCACAAAGCAGAAAAGGATAGACTCGTGGCTCACCTGCTGCAGCTGTGGCAGGACAGATGGACATTGTCGAACAAAGGCGAAGTGACAAAGAGATTCATACCACTGGTTGCCAAGACGTATCCAAAAGCCCCCCTGGTTTACCCCGGGGTTAAATGCAACCTACTTACTAATGGGCCATGACCCATTCAAGGCAAAATTGAACGTGCTGGGTATAACGGAGGCACTAACTTGCACCTGTGGTGAGCCTGAAACATGGCATCATATTATGCATGTCTGTGAGTGCTATGAAGAACACAGATGTGTGCTAATAACTAAAATACACTACATAACCAAAAAACCAAGAACACCATCTCTTGGACACAGAAGACGAATTTTAGCCAGTTTGCGCGAGAAGTTTTCGACTGAAGAAGAATGGAAATTGCCATCCACAATGAATAACAAGAAATTGCATACTTGAGGAAAATCAACCACCCTATAAGACTGCAAAGCGTAAGAGGAAATCAAAATGAGCATGGAAGAAAACCCTGACCGAAGCAAGGGCACAAACAACGATAAAAAAAAATTAGCAAAGTGACAAAAGAACCTGGTTAGAAACAGCCACAGGAACTATGTGTGGAGATGAGTGCATGCAAACAAGTGACACAAATGCAGGAACTACCTGCTTTGTCGTGGTGTAGCATATGGCAGTCTGAATAGGACACTCTAGCCCTATTCACCTTTAAATCCAATCCCCTGGCGTGCGGGGGGAGACGGTTTCTTGTTTCCTCCCTCCCCTGCTACTCCCTGCTTCTCTACTCCTGATGTGGCATGGGCCTGCCCTACTAGTTTTGGGGACACCCACTCTATTGTCCCGATACTTCTGACCTTTTCCCCTCCAGTCTTTAGTCTCTCACCCTAATCTGTCTATTTACCAGCACACATCCCACACAATGTCAAAAACTAAAACATGTCCAAATTCAAACCATGCACGCAAAACCCTTGCGGCTTAAACCTTTCAGCGATTATTCCCCACAATATATTTTTATAAAAAACTTTTCTTTATATATAGGTCCTAGCCACTGAAATCTCAGGAAGGCAGGTGGCAGGGTCTGCCAGAGTAAATAATTCAACTACTGGGTACCTGGTCTGCCTTCATGAGGCCAAGTGTAGGCAACGTTGAGCCCCAGCAGGGGTCTAGCGGCCAAATGTCCAGAAGAACAATGATAACACTACACTTACATAATCCATACCCTTTGAAATCTCTGGCCTTTGCATTGAACTGTTACACCCACAATGAAAGCAATGCAGAGATGGGGGAAACCCCTGGTAGTATGTATTTAGCTTTTAAGGTGATTCTATTGCTAAAATCATATCACATTACTTATACCTCATGTTAAAAAAATACTGTACAATTGCAAAACCCATACTGGAGGCAGTGTTCAAACCTGCGACCTTCGTTCCTTAGGCAAATACATTACCCACCATTACCAAATAAGGCAGTATGGGTTAACATTTTGACACAATAGTATTAAGTCATTACCAGAATTAAGTTTTTTTTTTTGGTAGTTGTTGGCGCATTGGCTTCTGTGGCCATAATGCACCTCCCAAGGTTTTTGCAGTACTTTGATCCAAGCCCAAGGCGGGATTTGAACCCGCAACCTTTGGGTTGCCAGGCAGGCACTTTACCCACCTGGCTAGCCCGGTCGGCCCAGAATTAAGTACTCAACTAAATACTATCCTTCTGTGATGATTGTAAGAGTCACAGCTACTGTATTATCTAATAAAAAGCAAATTACTCCTAAATACTTTAGGTTATATGTATAGCATTTAAAAAAAAACTGTTGTTTTCAAAAATCTGGAATGTGCTATATCCCAAAAGGATGCCAAATTTATGAGGTCCTACTATAACACTGTTTGGGTGAATTTTTTCTCTAAAATAATTTGTCACTAAACACTTGCTTATTTTTAATGGAAAAATAAAAACAGAAAACAGAATATGTACATGGCAGTTTTGATTTCTCAAAGTTCATTGTCATCAGGATGATAGAGTTCACGCTGTAGTCTGTTTACATAAGATGGAGCACATCCACCACTAAAATAAAAGGAAAAAAAAGATAATAATAATAAAAAAAATCCATAAATTAAAAATCAATATTATTCATAGTGAACTGCTAGAAATTCATGTTAATTTTTCAAAGAAACCAGTTTTTATTATTTTTTTATTTACATAAAAAAAATAACCGATTTCTTTGAAAAACTATACTAAAAAACAAGGAACAATGGAAACCTCTGTTAGTGTTAAGATTACAATGGGACACAAAGTCACTGTTTGGCAGGTATTTCCTACATCAAAATTCATAAATCATTAGTACAGTAGAAGCCTACTTAACTAATCTTTGCCTAACTGAAATCTGCCCCTTCTCTCTCTCTTTTTTATATGATGATGTTGGCACTATAGTGGGGGGGGGACAAGTACCTCATGGTCACTCACCTGGCCTTTTCTTTCCACAGCATTAGTATATAGCGGAAAGCCAAGTGTGTGACCCTGAGGTGTATATTTTTTTCCTCCTTGCTTTAATCCAATATGCTTGCAGCTGGTAAGCAGGTGCAAGCAGGAAAAATTTGTTACTGTAATTACAGCATGCATAGTAAGGAGAGATCAGTCTACTGTCAAATTTACATAACATTTAATAAGGGAGAAAAACTGTACACTATGGATGAAACAGGTCTAAATTATAAGATGTTACTTACAAAAATGATGGCAAAAAATGGAGCTTGTAGTATCAGGATACTAAAAATTCAAAAAAAGAGAGAGAGAAAATCACAGCAGCTGCCAGGAGTAATATTCATATAGTGGCAATTTGTGACAACTGTCACAAATTGCCACTTTTTGTTTGTAAATCAACTAATTCAATTTTCTTTAAAAATATAAATGTTTATATTTACCTGTTTACTATGACTTTTCATGAATTTGTACCTTCTTTTACAGAAATTTAAGAAAATAAACTTACCTGAAAAGGCTCTTTCTGAATAATAACCCTTCACACCCCAATTGTGAAACACTTAGTGGAGTCATAAAGGGCATATTTTTATCACTGAATGTAATGTCTTTAATCCAGCCTATGGAACAAGGGGGTTCTAGAATGTTTCTGAGTTTGATTTTGGAAAAAACAGAAGGCACGAATATAGATCTTACAGAATCATTAAAAATTATCATCATCAAAGACATGTTTACAATATAGCACTAGCATAGAACGAAATTCCAAGTGCATTTACTAAATCTTGGAGAAAAACCTCTAGCCAGAGTTAAATGTGAAAGTCCTGAACTGTAGCTCAGGAAATTAATGAAGGTAATGAACAAGATAGTTTATCAACTGATTCCTGGAAAACTGATTGTTTCGAAGATTTAAAGCAAGGTCATGGAACCGGAGCCGAGTGGTCAGGAGCGGGCGTGCAGTAGCACACGCTCCTTGAGTAGACCGGTGTTCAAGGCCCTGACTGCTAAATACGGTCGATCTACCAACCCGCACTGGACCAGCGTGGCAGATTATGGTCCATTTCCCTCAACATGAATTGTTGAGGAGGCTTCCATCCTGCAGTGGGTTGATAATGGCTGCAGTTTTTTTTTTTTTTTTCATGGAAAAATGGATTCAATAATGTTTTCCAACAAATTGGTTATGATCTGTTGGAACTAGTTGGAAAATTAAATTATAAATGACAGACAGATTTATACAGTAAACCCTCGATTTAACAGACTCTGATATAATGAATTTTGGATTTAACGGACTGGACAAATAATAATACAGTAATGTACATATCAATCTCAACCATATTATTCAATTCCTACTATTAGTTCACACTCTCCCTATATATATTTATATATCTTGTTCAAATTTTCAATCATTAATAAAATACTTTTTATTCATCCACTCAAGTTCAAATACATTTTTTTAAACTTGTAGTGGATGACACTTGATGTTAATACAGTTTTTTCAAATATTAATTCATTAATTAAATTTAATTAATTAATTTTAGTTTTATATGGGACAAAAAAATTTCTCTTATATAAGATATTTAGCAGGATATAAATTTAGGAATAAAATTGAAATCAAAAGGCAGTAGCTCAATCAGTAAAATGCAAGGATTATAGTATTTTTCACGTGAAGGTGAAGAATGTGAGTTCAATTCTTGCGAAAATCAATAATTTTTTGATAAATTTTTGAAGACGAAAGTCGAAAGTTTGTTGTTGACCTAAGTAGGAATTGACTTAAAAAAATTTTTTTTTATATTACTTGTTTTTTTTTAGGTTATACAAAACTTCAATGTTATTATTAATTAAAAATTAATAATAACTTATTTCCATTATTGTTTTGATAATTAGCTACTTTTATTTTTATAATCATATTCAGGAAATTGTTTTTTATTCTTTTTTAAAATGTGTTCAAATAGCTGTTTTCCCAGATAAGAGATAAGAGCAGGCGGTGGCTTGCGAGCTGAAAGTGACTCGGGACACTAAACTGCAGGTCTACCAACTCACTTTGTTTCGGTCTCAGTCTGCCTCAAGCTTTTGTGTGGTCAGGTTGTATACAGTGTTTCAGTGATTTCTGAATTGTGACTCTGTTTATTAAATAATTTTGCAATCCTTACAATTTAAAATGGCATCAAGTGATAGAGGAGTTAAAAGAAAGCATGTTAACTTAAATGTGGCACAGAAATTAGAACAAGGCGTCTCAGTAGCATGTGTTTGTGAAATCTACAGAATAAAAAAAGTTTCTGATACCCGTAAATCAAAGGCCAAATTGCAACATTTTTCTTTAAAATACAGTGTTGATAGCTCTAAATGTGGTTCTACAGAGGGGAGTATAAAACAAATTTTTTTTTTTTTTTATGTGAAGCCCAAACACAAGAGGTATTAGAACCTATAGTACTTAGTACTGTGCTTGGGTTGGAGGTTGAGAAAACGAAATAAGATATTTGTTGACATTGGACTTGAACTTCTGCAGATTGTAATTTTCAGGAAATACGTATGAAGGAAGGTTGTTGTTCCAGAAAACAGCAGTTGAATGAATAAATGAGAAAGATGAAAAGTTGGTTCTGTGGGTTTGAAGTTGGACAGTAAATGGATGTTGGCGGCACGTGTTTGGACTGTTTTGAAAGAGAGAGCGGGAATTATAGAAGCCAATTCAGAAGAACAGTGCCCATGGAAGTATCTGTAGAAGAGGCATGCAGCAGAAACAGTATGTCTATGAGAAAGCGAGTGGAGAGACTCTGTTAGTTTGTTTGTTTGTTATTTGGTTTTTAGGAGCATTAGCAACTAAGGCCATATTGCTCCGGGATATGCGGTGGTCATTCCCTGACCTTTCTGCATCCTCCGTATTTGGTGGTGACGGGCTCGAACCCCGGTCTAATCAAGAAGCGTGTGCTACGCACTGCTGCTCCTTCCCACCTGGCTACGGAGGCGGCAGACTCTGTTAGAGATGAATCATTAATTAACCTAACTGCCCTCTTCTGAATGGAATCAAGAAGCCTGAGAGAGGTTTTGGGGGCACCACCCCAGATGTGGGAATGATATTCCATGGCAGGGCGGATTTGCGATTTATCCAGAGTGAGCAGCTGTTTGGAAGAAAAGTAACGCTGAGAGCAAAAGAGAAAACCAAGTTTTTTAGATGCAGAGGAAGCAATATTTGTAATGTGCTTGTGCCAAGAGAGATTAGAAGTCAGGGTAATCCCCAAAAGAGATATATCATTTTGCCTAGAAATCGGAGTGTCACTAAAGATAAGCATAGGAGCAGAAGAATCCTTTTTGCGAGATATAAGACAAGACTGAATTTTAGAAGGATAGAAATCAACTAAGTTGTCTTTGCCCCACTGGAGAATTACCTGAAAATCGGCATTTAAGGAATTGGTAGCAGATTTTTGAGAAGTTGAAGCTGATCGAGCAGGACAAGGTTTCTCAAAATGGAAAGTGGAATGCATTGTGCTATCATCAGCAAAATTATGGAGAGGATTTCCAGTCAATGGAAGAAGGTCATTAATATACAAGAGGAAAAGAGTGGGGGAAAGAACTGAACCGTGGGGGACACCTGCATTAGTGGAGAAGTTAGAAGACAGAGAGCCATCTACCATCACCCTCAGTGAATGATCAGAGAGAAAACTGGATAACCAATTACTAAAAACAGTTGGCAAACCATAAGATGGAAGCTTGTTTAGAAGACCTTTATGCCAAATACGATCAAAAGCCTTGGAGATGTCAAGAGCAACTACTTGTGTTTCACCGAACCTTTCCATTGAATTAGTCTATAAATGGGTAACACAAGCCAGAATATCACCAGTGGATCGACACTGACGAAATCCATACTGGTGATCATTGATCAGACGGAAGGTTTCTAGGTAGTTTAAGAGTTTGCAGTTAATTGATTTCTCCATTACTTTAGAAAGAGTAGAAGTAATTGCAATGGGACGATAATTGGATGGGGGGGGATTGTCACCCTTTTTAGGAACTGGCTGGATATGAGCAAATTTCCAAGCAGAAGGAAAAACACCTTTGAAATAAGAAAGTTAAAAAAGGCGGCAAAGAATAGGAGTAAGTTCAGGAGCACAGGTTTTGAGAACAAGTGGAGAAATACCATCAGGACCTGGAGCTTTCTTAGCATCAAGATTCATCAAAATCCTTCTGATATCCTTTTCATGGAAGACCACAGGAGGCATTGAATGAAGCGTGTTGTGAATGGTGGGAGGTGTTTTACCAAGATCATTAATACATGAGCTGGAAGAAAAATGGGATGCTAGCAGGTCAGCTTTATCCTTGGCTGAAGTGAAAACAGAACCATCTGGTTTGGACAGAGGTGGGAGCAGAGATGGGCAAAAGTTGCGGCCAATAGTTTTGGCAAGAGACCAGAATGCTCTGCTACCATTAGGGCAAGAAACAAGTTTTCTACTCTTAGCCTGTTCAAACTCTAGTTTGGACTGATTAATAACTGCTTTACAATTGTTGCGAGCTTTGGTGTAGGCAGAAAATGAAACTGAAGAATTAGAAACAAGCCAATTACGATATGCACCATTCTTCTCTTGAACAGCCTTAGCATATTTATTGGAAAACCAAGGTTTAGATAAAGGACAAGATTTTAAAGTGGAGTGTGGGATAAACGATTCCATTCCTGCAAGAATAATTTCACTGACACGATCTGAGCAAACATTAACATCAGAAGTTTTGAAACAGTAATCTGACCAAGGAAAAGAAGAAAAGAAGTCTTGCAGGTCATCCCATTTTGCATTCTTGTAATGCCAAACAACACAAGGTTGGGAATAGCCAAGAGATAAAGGTTCCATTGGAGAAGAGACAATCACCAAGTTGTGATCTGACGTGCCGAAAGGACCTCTCACTTCGACTGTATACTTAGAAGGGTTGTTTGTGAGAAAAAGATCAAGCGTATTTATTGGCTGTATGATTAGGATTGTCTGGTATTCTTGTAGGTAAATGAACAATCTGTGCCAGGTCATTAGTAATTGCAAAAGCCTCAGCATCTCGACCTGCTGGGTTGGTGTGACTAGAAAACGGAAGCCAGCTGGAGTTGTGAACATTAAAATCCCCAAGGAAAATTACCTCACTGTTAGGAAAGTTGGACTGGAGAAAATCAAGTTGCAAAGAGAGGAAGTCAAAGAGCTCCAAGTGATTAGTGGAGTTGGGAGAACGGTAGAGACAACAGATGAATTTGACACAATGAGGTAGAGATTTTAAGCCAGAGAAGATCAAAGAGAGGTGATTCCAAATTGCCAAGTCTCTGACAGGGAATATCAGAACAGACATATGCACATGTAACACCTTTGAGGTGAAAGGAATCATACAGCGAATAATTTGGGCATCTGAGATGAGCAGTAGTTGAATCAACCGATAACTGAGATTCTGCCAGGAAAAGTACATAGGGTTTGGCAGACTGCAAGTGGAAATGGACATCGTTGAGGTTAGAACTGAGACAACATATATTTGTGAAATGAATTAGGAAGTGCTTGGGAGGTTTAGATCTTTTCACAGATAAGCTTGCTCTATTAGTTTGACAATTCATGGTGTATTCAATAGTAAGAAAAAGTGGTGGTACATGCTTTATGAATGAAATGAAAGTTATGCAAGATAAAACATTATTATATTATATATTCTATATTATAATTTAATGGATATTGTACAGGCAGTTCTCACTTTAGGAGTTCCCGGGTTTACAAGTTTTTTTCCCAAGTATCAACAAAATTGAAAATATGAACATTAATTGCAAAAAATGAATGTTAAACATTCATAAATATTGCATTCCAAACCACACATGTAGCTATACAATACAGTGCACTTCACTTTACGATAATCAATTCCAGAGACACCATCGTATCCTGAAAATATCGTAATGTGAACCCGATAACACACTGTTTTTTGGTAATGCATTTCAAGATCTCGGAAGTTGATATTTACACCGTATGACTAACCTATTTGTCTCTAAGATGTCATTTTTAAGGTCATGAGCGTGATTTGTAAATTGTATTAGTGACCAATTCAAATAATTAAAATGCACTCTACACTTTCATCGTTATCATCATATGTTCCGTTATAAGAATCAATTTCAAATGCTTCTTTGCGATATTTTTCTAAAGCACATTTCTGGAGGTCCCTACCATAAAACATTAAAAACAATTTGCACTTCCTGGTTTATTGGGCTTTTCTGTTACTGCAAGCAATTATAAACGGGTAGTAAACTTGATCTTCTTGCATTTGCGAAAATACCAATAACTGGGATTTTTTTTTTTTTTGTTAGTTGTTGCCGCATTGGCTTCTGTGGCAATAATGCACCTCCCAAAGTTTTTGCATTTTACTCTGATCCAAGCCCGAGGCGGGATTCGAACCTGCGACCTTTGGGTTGCCAGGCAGGCACTTTACCCACCTGGCTAGCCCGGTCGGCAGCTGGAATTGTGATTTTTTACATTATTACAGTGATATGTGTTTCTTGTTTACTGGAATCTTCAATCGTATAAAAAATATAAATAAATAAATTTTCAGAATCTTCTCTTCATTCTTTTTTTTTTTTTTAAACCTTCGCAAACTTGTTACTCTACGTGAATCGTGTTAGTTGCAATTTGTGTGTGCTGTTAAAAAATGCTTATGCATGCAATCGTGAAATTTATAATTAAAAGAGAAGATTATCTTGGAAACAAACGCCTCTCGAAACATTTCTGAAGAAGACAACTCCTTGTGCGACAAACCAACAAGTGCCGAGAAGATAATGAGCATGCATTTAGTCGATGACGATGATGAAGAATAAACATTCTTTAACATTTGTAAGTCGTAAATAATTTCATTGTTGAGAACCCCTATTTTTAACCCTATGTCTATGGAAAATAAATTCCCGCTTTACAAGTGCACGCTAGGAACGAATTAACTCGCAAAGTCGAGAACTACCTGTATTAAAGCTTTTTTTTTTTTTTTTTTTTTTTTTACATTAAGAACAATAAAAAATGCCCTCTTCCAGGTTGCATTCGATTTAATGGACTTTCGGCATTAACAGACATCCCTCTCCCCTATTAGTCCATTAAATCGAGGGTTTACTATATAGGAAGCACCTGAATAAAACAGTTTTATTCAGGTGCCAAAACACCTTTGATATACAGCTTCATACATTATATTGAACAAAAGCCTGATTCTACATGCAATGATGTGATGTTTATTAAAAAAAAAAAAATGGTGGAACTATGTTGCAAAATGTCACTTTTCATCACATAAACAGATGAATATTACTGATTTTCTATAAATGAATGCATAGTAGAGCATCGAAAATCCGAACAACAATAATTCGAAATGTCAATAACCCGAACAAGCCAGCATTTATTTTTTTTATGCTGGTGCCATAAAATAATAAGCGCCAGTTATTTGTGATCACGTTTGCGAATTGAATTCTGATTCTATTAAATGGCAATTCTAATAAGCGAAAATCAGAGGAATATTATCCACAGGCTATAAAAATGAAGATATAAAAGCACAAATGTACACTTTTATTACTTTACCAATTAACAAATTTAAATGATATGTGAAAATCGACAATCAACAAACTGAATGCTGTCCAACTCAACTACTCTTGCTGTGGGGGGGGGGGGGGGGAGAGATCTGGTAGCAAAGGAAGAAAGTTTGAAAATGGTGCAGCAAAAAATAAGTAGTTATTTTTGTTAAAGGCCTATACATATGTGTTGTTGTGGATGAAAGTTCCATTTTCTTTGTTACCTATGAATAAAATTATGCAAGTACAACTTAGTGTTTTTATTTCTAAACTTACTAACTTTTTTTTTTTTTGTTGTTTGAAAATCAGAACAAATTGTAAGTCCAAACTACCCCTGGTCCTAATTAGTTCGAATTATCAACGCTCTACTGTATATGTTTTAAGTGAAAAATTTTAAAGTATATATACTGTTTTTATGATTCAATGCTTTAAACGACTTTTTTTGATTAACCAACCAACTACCAATCCTGATCCCATTGTATAAGAGGGATAAGAGGGCTTCTACTGCATTTACATAATCAAGCCTTCAATACCATTCAACATTATCAACCAGCTTAAGCTGCATACTAGTTAGTAAAATGCAAATTTTCACATGTCTTCTTACGAACTCAAACTGATAAGCCAAACAGCACAACAACAGGTCAGATGAAGAAATAACTCAGATTACAAGAGCCTCAACCACTGCTGCATTCCTGGCAGCCTAGAGGGGAGCTTTCTATGCAACTGGAATCAACACATTGCAGCATCAGTGGCAAAAGTGTATTGACTCCAATTGATAAGTAACATGCTAACAGATTGTTTTTGAGCTTTACAGTGCAAGGGCAACATGGCCATAACGTGCTGATGTTATCAGACTTCTCAAATTAATCTTTCATCCTCAGGCCATAAACTTTTCAAATACCCTTCATAAATAAATAAATAAAAATGTAGGCAGAGTAATTTTTAATTAATCCTCTAGCTGATGCACTAAATTCAAACGCATCAGCGAGCACTGTTGAATTTTATACATCAATCAATCAGTTTTTCCCTAAACAAAAAGGCAAGAAATAGTTTAAGTTTGGAAAATTTTAAATTTTATTCTTTATTGCATCAGTGTATTTTATAATAACATCATTCGAAACAGTGTTAGTTTCCTCTGGTGTGATATTCACACTACCAAAACTCCATGTTAAGTTTCTAGAGTGATGATGCTTTTTGATATATGCTTAACATCGTGTTGTAAAGAATTTTTTTACAGGTGTTTACCTGCAAAAAAATTATAAAATAATCACAAGATCAAAAGTGAATTATAAAATAATCACTTTCCAATTATAAAATAATCACAAGATCAAAAGTGAATATCACACCAGAGGAATACTAAAATTCACTGATACAACCCTAACAGATTAGTATAAGTAGAGGCAAATGATGCAAGAAAGGAAGTGTATACAGCATCAGCAAAAAAAATCCCATTTTACCTATAGAGACCTTCCCATAGTTTTCTAGTTCTTCCTTGAATTAATTTATTGAAACTATCAGGGAAGTGGAAAGTGAAAAAGACCTGGGGATAATTGCGCAGTCAGATATGAAGTTTGCTGAGCAGTGTAGACGGCTGCCAGGACAGGTCATGGAGTCTTGTCAATGATATATATAGGAATTTTGCTAGCAGGGACAGGGATTATCCCATTGTACAAGGCAATGGCCAGGCCACACCTAGAGTACTGTGTACAGGTCTGGAGGCCTCATTTTAGGAAGGATGTAGGGTTGCTAGAACGAGTACAAAGATGGGCAACAAGATTGATGAGGGGAACAAAGGGGTGCTCTTACCAAGAAAGGCTTAAGTTCTACAAATTGCAGTGCCTGGAGAGTAGGCACTTGCAAGGTGATCTGACTGAGGTGTATAAGGCATTGAATGGGTTGACAGGCTGAATGCTGATGGGATTCTTTTTCTTGCTCAAATTAAGAACCAGAGGGGGGGGGGGGGGCATAGATTCAAATTGAGGAAAGACAGTTGTAGAATAGATGTTTGGAAATTTGCCTTTGGCCAGTGGGTGGTTGATTGGTGGAACAAACTTCCATCTTTTGTTGTGGAAGTTGACAGCCTAAATAAATTTAGGGCTGAGCTGGACAAGCATTTGGAATGAATGGAGGGGTGAAATGGGAGGTTTTTTTTTTTGGCTGATTTTGCATAAGCTTGCTTTCTTGCATCGTTTGCCTCTACTAATGCTATCCACTTCCACAACAATGGATGGAAGCTTATTCTAGAAATCAACCACCTGTTGGCCGAAGGCAAACTTCCGTACATCTATTTTGTAACCATCCTCCCTCAGTTTGAATTTATGTCCCTTTATGTGCATAGTCTGAGCAAGAGGAAGAATCCATCGGTACTGAGTTTGCTTAACCCTTTAAACACTCAATCACTTTGCTTCACAGGTGCCTAGTCTCCAGATGCTGAAGTTGCAGAACTGAAGCCTTTATTTGTTAGAGCAGTCTTTTGTTTCCCTCTCCAGTCTCGTTGCTCTTCTCTACACTTATTCCAGCAGCTCTACATCTTCCCTAAAACGAGGTCTCCAACCTGTATGTAGTACTCAAGATATGGCCTGATCATTGCCTTATACAATGGGATAACCATCTCCTTATCCCTGCTGGCAAAATTTCTGTATATCACTGACAAAATTCCTGTATATCTTAAATCCATATCTTAGATACTACAGTCAGTCCTCATACAGCACGATAGTTGTGTTCCTAGAAACCCTCGTGCAATATAAACAACAGGCCCTATGGGAAAAATAGGGTTAGATGCCGACCACCCAAGATTGAACACACATTTGTAACCAAAACATTACCAAACACAATAATTAACCGTAATAAAATACTAAGTATTTTATTACGATTACTAAGTACAGTAATACCCCGACTTACGCGAACTCGGAGTTACGCGGTTCCTGATTTTTTCGTTTGGCAACGCTGCCGCCCACTATCTTCAAGGTCGTTTTTCATATGTTATCGATATACGGTGCGACGGCGGAGAATGAGAGCGAAAGATGAACAAAATTCAACTTTGTTGCTTTTATGTTTTTTATATCAGTGAAGGGGAAACACATTTCACCATAATAACGTAAAAACCAACACAATTCCAGCTATCGGTATAATCGCAAATGCAATTAGATAGAGTTTACTACCAGTTTATAACAGATTTCACTAGCAGAAACGCAACTGGATTTTTATTGTTTTATGGTAGTAACCCCTAGAAATGTGAGGTGTTAATAGTGTATCTCTGCCTTTATGGTGTTGTTTATTCAGTTGCTACATGCGCGCAGCTTTGTTTATGCGTATCAAGCGTGCCTCCTCGTTTTGTAATTGTGCTTTATTCCCTAAAAATGAGTAAAATACTTAATTAAAAGGTGTGAAAAGGAAGCGTCCTGGTGAAGACACTGCAGATTCAGAGAGAAAAAGAAAAGCAATTATCGATAAACAGAGGCGGACTGGGTCAAAAATTCTTACCCGGGAAAATTTATAGTGGCCTCATACTATGGTTTATGGCCAAAATCACACTGGCCCACGGGGTTTCCCCGGTAAGGCTTATGGCCAGTCCGCCTCTGTCGATAGAGGAAAAAAATATGAAATTGTGAAACGCTTTGAGCGAAATGAAAGACCATGTGATATTGCACGTGCTACAGGCCTAAATGAAGCAACGGCGAAAAGCACATGACAATTGCAAACTTGACAGGTTGAAAATTGAAAAGGGCTCAATTGTAAAGGGCTTAAAAATTTTAGAAAACATAGACTCCAACGAAGAACGCGTTATAGCTACAAAGCAAGGAATAAAAAAATTATTAGCTTGCTACGAAGAAATTCTGCGTGAAAAAAAGAACGCGCTGTGTCATCAGACGAATTTGTTAGATTTTATGAAGCCATCGACATCGAAATAACTTTTTAACGTAAGTCATTTGTTTTTTTAATACATATTTTGTATTAATATGTATAAAGAACTGCAATTTTATTAATATTTTTTTTCTAAACTAGTGTTTTTGTTAGTCCTTGGTCCCAATTAAGCAAAATTTATATGTATTTATATGCAAAGTTGTACCCCGACTTACGCGATTTTCGTCGGACCCACCTATCGCGTAACTTCGGGGTATTACTGTACTTAAAATACTAAGTATTTTATTACGACTATTACCTAATAAAATATTGCTAATGCTTTTGCTTTTATCATAAGCAAACTTGTTTTTTTGTTTGATTTTCTATCCAAACAGATGACAGCCATTCCATCTCTTCCAATTCTTTGTCTTGATATAATGGATTTTAATTACACTTTGAGTTGTTCCTGCTATGAAAGTTGTTTTTATTTTCTCTGCATTCTTTGTAATTCTCAGTGTTGCCTCATTTAGGTCTGTAGCACATGCCATATCACATGGTCTTTCATTTCGCTCAAAGCGTTTCATAATTTCACATTTTTTCTCTATCGACAGAGGCGGACTGGCCATAAGCCTTACCAGAGAAACCCCAGTGGGCCAGAGGCCGGTGTGATTTTGGCCATAAACACTAGTGTGAAGCCACTACAAATTTTTCCGGGTAAGAATTTTTGACCCAGTCTGCCTCTGTTTATCAATATTGCTTTTCTTTTTCTCTCTGAATCTGTAGTGTCTTCACCAGGACGCTTCCTTTTCACACCTTTTAAGTATTTTACTCATTTTTAGGGAATAAAGCACAATTACAAAATGAGGAGGCACACTTGATACACATAAAGTTGCGCGCGTGTAGCAACTGAATAAACAACACCGTAAAGGCAGCGATACACTATTAACACCTCACATTTTACTAAAGCACATTTCTGGGGACTACTACCATAAAACAATAAAAACAATTTCCAGTTGCATTTCTGCTAGTGGAATCTGTTATAATCTGGTGGTAAACTCGGTCTGATGGCATTTGTGATAATACCGATAGCGGGAATTGTGTGGATTTTTACCTTATTATGGTGAAACGTGTTTCTCCTTCACTCATATAAAAAAATATAAATACATTTTCAGAATCTTCTCTTCATTCCTATTGTGTTGCGTTCAGTTGGGTGATTCCGCATTCGACTGCCATTTCTTGTAAACACAAAGGAGAATCGTGCATAAGCGAATTCGGTTCGTGTTATATACGATATCATTCCCCTATTTATAAATCGTGTATGATCGAATTTGTGTAGTGTAAACACGTATTATGCGAGGACTGACTGTATTGTAATTATTTTACAGACAGATGTAATGTTTAATCAATAATTTAGCATTAGCTGAGGCATATGATGTGAGAAAGAAGCTTATACAGCATCAGCCAAAAAAAAAAAAAAAAAACTTCCCATCCAGTCACTCTAGATGGGAGAATCTGGAACTCTTTTCCTGCAATTCCATTCTAACATTTTCTCATTTTTTTATTATTAATTATTATAGAAAAATCTAAATATACACCAATGAACCAAAATAATTTGGTCTTAGCCCTAAGGGCTCCATGGGATAGCTTTTATTGTACTTTAAACATTGTTCACATCCTTTATCTTAAATCCATATCCTACATACTGTTGTAATTATATATATATATATATATATATATATGTATAATTACATATATAATTATAATCACTAATATAATTATATATATATATAATTATATTAGTGATAAAAAAGGAAAGAAAGAAAGTTAAAACTACAATAACTGTAACTAATATGTAACTAATATTTATGGGTCAATGCAGTTGCAAGCAATCATGCAATACACCCATAATGTCTATAGAATATTAAGAATAATGGAAAATTATTAGAAAAAGTAAATCAATCCAATAATAATGCCATCAGGGACATAAGAAAACACAAAAAAAAAATTATTATCGCTTTTTACTGACAATCTAGATGACTTCAACTGGGGCCAACCACCCAGAATGAAGGCAAAAAACGACAAGAGGTTCTCAGTTTCTGTGATGATCAATATATGCTAAATAATTTAAATCTAAACCAAATATAAACCAGTATAGGCCAAATATAAATCGAATATAAATAAATCAAATGATGATCAAAGTTAAGAAAATTTAGAAATATTAGAATCAAAGGTAAGAAATATAAGTAAAATATAAATGTAAGCATATATTAATCATCGTTGACCCGACAGAGAACGTAATTTAATGATTAAAATAAGATTAAATATATAATACATACTACATATTGACCGTATCTAGGACTTAATGTAATAGTCATCAAAATAATATGTGGTGCCCCCTATGTGATGGATACGGTAAAAATAAATAAATAATTAAATTAATGCAAAGAGAAACATGCAGGTAGTAAGAAGAAAAACTAAAAGAATAGGAATAATAGAACCTGAACTCCACAAAGGCGAAAAATAGTGGTACAGATAAGAAATAGTTTCTCCTATGTCCTCGGATTGCCCTAATAATTTCGGAGAAATAAAAATAAAGAGTGTAGGACAGTTTAAAGACATTACAAGATATAAGTTGTGGCTCGGGTATGCCCGGGATCGCAAACCTGTTCCTATAGTAGGACCCTAAGCTGAATTTGCATGTTATCTCAGCGTGAACTTAAGTAAATTTAAATGAATTTAACTATATGTGTATATAAAAAAAAAAAAAAAATGATACACTGTAATTTGCAAGCCGGTGGGTACAAGTTTTCTACACCGTAAGACACCAAGAATGCAAAGTGTATCCTATGTACATATATACATGGCACTAAATATGACAATTATATTGAAAATTATATTGAAACAATAGGTTCAGAAAACAAATTTTTGAAATTAATTATGCTTATTGCTTTCCTGAAGTGATATTTCAGGTAAGCGATAGGGAAATTATTATTAATCAACTTGCCGTAACAATGCTGTTAAGCCCGCTGAACAATTTTTATTACTATTGCAGATATAAGCAATCCTTAGACATTGCGATAAAATTATATTAGCATGCATTGATTTTGATATATTAGATCTCCAGTTTGTAAGGCTGACTACGTTAAAATTAAATGCATCTCTTTTATTATATATGTTTACATCTATATTATTATTATGGAATATTTCTATATGAAGATCCAAGTAATTTGCTATAGTATCGGAACTATTAGTTTTTTCCAATACAAGTTCTAGTTCTACTGGATATAATTTACTGTAATCTTGGACAAAATGGACAATTAAAAACACATATCATCTACATATCTGTATATAAGTAGGTTATCTTGGAATTGTCTTCTTTTTCTATTTTCTTAACTGCATTGATCTTTCTTAATTTTACCTTCATGGATTTATGATTGCGCATCTTGATTTTATTTTATATTTTATTTTATATTAACTTTGCTTTTATTTTATATTAACTTTGCTCTTATTATGTCACTTAAATATAATAATAATAATATACTACATCGGCAGAGTAGGATAAAAGTGACCGAGGATACTATTGTTGCCCTGGAGAGTAATCCTAACCATTTTAATACATTGACACATACACAAATATCACACACTTTACAGAGCAGTTTAGCATATAATGCTTCTAGCACTAATATCCGATTACCATCTCTTAAATTTCAACCTTGTAATAACAAATTATGTCTTACTTGCCCCTATATGCATCCAAATCATGCTACAATTAATACGAATTAAAACGTTATATATATGATCACTTGTTGTACTTGCAATGTCAAATATATTGGTCAAACTAGCAATAAACTAAATATTAGAATGAACCTTCATCGTTCCGATATTAAAACTTATAATAACAAATCCAGTAAGAAAACAGGTAATCTGGAACCTGATACTGAATTCAGGCATTTCCAAAAACATACTTTTGGTAATATTTTCATTTCAATACTTAACGTAATTAATAACGCAAATGAAAGATTATTGCAAGAAGAAATTAGCATATTACAATATAAAACTATATCCATACGGTCTAAATAATAAATTTAATCAAAAATATATGACGAATAATTTAAAAGGTATTTGTGTTTATAATATGTTTCAAATTGCCAAACTTCGTAAATATAATCGCAATAGGAAATATAGTAAATCGAACACATATAAAAGCAACCGAGAACATCTAGGAGACTTCATAGATTTATTCAAAATGTGGGACACGGATCCTATAAATATTAGTAAAATACATAACACACTTTTCAGTATTAAACTTAGTGTACTCAAAGCACTAAATAGAAAAACCAATGATTACGTCTTTGCATCTTCTCACCTTATGCACATTATATTAGACATTGTTAAATTCAGAATTAATATTTTGAATGTTAGCAAGCAGCCGGAAAACTCTGTCCTCATCTTATACAGTAAACCCCCGCTATTCGCGGTATCTGTATTCGCAGTCGCTGATTTAATATAAAATGAAACCTAAAAAAATGTGAATTTTAAAGCGCCGTGAATATTATCCGCCATAAAAAAACATGGGGGTGGCTAAAATTATCTTTCCCAGTCAAAACAGCACTCAGTGGGTGGGGGGAGAGGGGGTGACAAAATCACGAGCGTGGATGTTTGCTTTTAATTTATATGCTTATAAATTGAATAAATTTATCAATTTATAAATTGATATTCTTACAAAAGTGATAAATCTACCATTTTGCAGAGTAAAACAGACTTTTTTGAATGTTAACGGAAGAAAGTGACTTTATTCGGACAAGTTCTTTCTAACCCGTACAAAAATATGGCTATGAATAACAAGAGAAATGTGAAAATATCAAAGAAGGTGATGACATTAGCGAATAAAATTGAGTTATTAGACAAAATTTCTAATGGTGAAATTGTCTCCTCGGTGGCAAAACATTATAAAATCAATGAGTCGACGGTACAATCAATCAAAAAATCGGAAGAAAAAACCGTGAAAACGCGCTAATTGCTTCAAAAATTTGTTCTGTAACACGTGATGTTAAATTAGAAAAAATGGAAAACGCTTTAAAGCTGTGGATAGAAGACTGAACTCAAAATAAAATTCCGTTAAATTCACTCATCATTCGTGAAAAGGCAAAACTCCTTTATCAACACTTTAGCGAAACTGGTGATAGCACTGGCGGGATACGTTTTTTTTTTGCTAGCGAAGGTGCTGGAATGAAAGATTTGTTTGAAATTTCTAATAAATATTACATTTAATATTAAATTGTTTCTTATTTTCATTTCGATGCCTTACGCTTGCATTTCACTATGTACTGTCTATGTACATAGTCATATTATGAAGGTACATATAATACATACATAGACAAAATTTATTATGAAGGTACATATAATACATACATAGACAAAATTTTAGACTAGTTTTTCTTATATATTTCATACTTTGGAATGGAACCCCTTTATTACTATGGGAGCCATAACTCAGTATTCGCGACATTTCTCAGGAACGTAACCCCCGCTATTCGCGGGGGTTTACTGTACTTTCAAAATAAAATGATGGATGACTTAGATATACATAAAACTATTAATTTACGTAATGACTTGCTGCCTATTAATAACTTACATATTAATATCAGATTTAGATATTCTAAACCATTTGGTCTTAAAGCGTGTAACTATAAAACGATAGCTACAAACCTTCACAATATTAACATCAGACAGGATACATGTGTTTGCCACAAACCTTCATTTCATAGATACGTAGATCCTAACCATAATCACATTATAACCGGCAATTTAGATATAATCCCATATCCCGAACTTAGAGATATTTTATCACTGGGTTTTAAATTTTGACCTAATCTACCTATTAATAAATCTAACTTTAAAAAATTGTTATATCTAGATTTACTAAAATACTGCATAAGATCAGCATACAAACATAACATACTGGTTGAGGCATACCACATGTGGTTATTTACAATGCTTAATATCATATCTAACAAATATAATCAATTGAAATTCATACAGGATAATCTATATAATACCAAATTAATAAATAGGCAGCTCAAAGATATACATGAACATTTTGTAATTACTCCCGTTGACAAAGCTGCTTGCAATTATGCAATCATATGTAAATTATATTATATAGAAATTATAAAAAAATGAACTAGTCTAGCCACACATATAAACAGATAACATCTTCCTCTAATATAATAATCAAAAAATTAATTGCATTGCATAAAAAATTAAAGTTAAAGTATAATAACCTAAAATATCCATTTATATATGGCATACCCAAATTTCATAAATCACCCATTGCTTTTAGATTCATAACATCATGTAGAGATAGTTATGCTAAATTTCCAGGAAAAACATTAGAAAAGCTACTTAAAATTATATTAAATAACTTAAATAAAACTATTATAATAAATAATAACTTACCGATTATAAATGCTATAAAAAATAAAAATATTCATCAAATACAAACATTTGACTTTAACAGTCTATTTACGAGCGTTAATCTTGATAATTTAAAAGTCGTCCTCCAGAAACAATATTTAGAAAATAAAAATGCTATAAAGGTTGATTTAATCTATTGGGATTCTCTAATAAAATTATGCATCTTTATTAATTATGTATATTATTATTTTAGGAAGGATGTAGTGCTGGTGATCTGATTGAGGTCTATAAGGCTTTGAATGGGTTGAGCATGCTGAATTCTGATAGGATCCTTCCACTTGTTCAGATTACGAACCTAAGGGGGCATAAATTCAAATTAAGAAAAGACAGATGTAGATTAGATGTGCGGAAATTTGCCTTTAGCCAGCGGGTGGTTAATTGCTGGAACAAACTTCCATCTGTCGTGGAAGTTGATAGGTTGAATAAATTTAAGGAGGAACTGGACAGGCATTTGGAGGGAATGGTGTGATTTTTTTTTTTTTTTTTTTTGGCTGATGCTGTATAAGCTCATACACTTGCTTTCTTGCCTCAAATGCCGCTGCTACTACTACTATATGACGGAACATCGTTATACTTACAAGTGACTGGCACCCCTATGGGAAGTCCAGCATCAAGCATAATCGCAAACCTTTATCTATATTATACAGAAAGAGAATTCCAAGATAACCTACTTATATACAGATACGTAGATGATATATGTGTTTTTAATTGTCCACATTTTCTCCAGGATTACAGTAAATTATATCCAGTAGAACTTGTATTGGAAAAAACTAATAGTTCCGATACCATAGCAAATTACTTGGATCTTCATATAGAAATATTCCATAATAATAATATAGACGTAAACGTATATAATAAAAGAGATGCATTTAATTTTAACATAGTCAGCCTTACAAACTCGAGATCTAATATATCAAAATCAGTGCATGCTAATATAATTTTATCGCAATGTCTAAGGATTGCTTATATCTGCAATAGTAATAAAAATTGTTCAGCGGGCTTAACAGCATTGTACGGCAAGTTGATTAATAATAATTTCCCTATCGCTTACCTGAAATATCACTTCAGGAAAGCAATAAGCATAATTAATTTCAAAAATTTGTTTACTGAAACTATTGTTTCAATATAATTTTCAATATAATTGTCATATTTAGTGCCATGTATATATGTACATAGGATACACTTTGCATTCTTGGTGTCTCACGGCGTAGAAAACTTGTACCCACCGGCTTGCAAATTACAGTGTATCATTTTTTTTTTTTTTTTTTTTTTTATATACACATATAGTTAAATTCATTTAAATTTACTTAAGTACACTCTTTATTTTTATTTCTCCGAAATTATTAGGGCAATCCGAGGACATAGGAGAAACTATTTCTTATCTGTACCACTATTTTTCGCCTTTGTGGAGTTCAGGTTCTATTATTCCTACTCCTTTAGTTTTTCTTCTTACTATCTGCATGTTTCTCTTTGCGTTAATTTAATTATTTATTTATTTTTACAGTATCCATCACATAGGGGGCACCACATATTATTTTGACGACTATTACATTAAGTCCTAGATACGGTCAATATGTAGTATGTATTATATATTTAATCTTATTTTAATCATTAAATTACGTTCTCTGTCGGGTCAACGATGATTAATATATGCTTACATTTATATTTTACTTATATTTCTTATCTTTGATTCTAATATTTCTAAATTTTCTTAACTTTTATCATCATTTGATTTATTTATATTCGATTTATATTTGGCCTATACTGGTTTATATTTGGTTTAGATTTAAATTATTTAGCATATATTGATCATCACAGAAACAGAGAACCTCTTGTCGTTTTTTGCCTTCATTCTGGGTGGTTGGCCCCAGTCGAAGTCATCTAGATTGTCGGGAAAAAGCGATAATTTTTTTTTTTTTTTGCGTTTTCTTAGGTCCCTGATGGCATTATTATTGGATTGATTTACTTTTTCTAATAATTTTCCATTATCCTTAATATTCTATATATATATAGAATATTGCCATAATTAACATTTTAATGGTATTTTTATATATGTTTATAATTTATTGCTTATGTCATGGCATAGACTCAAGCATTTAGGGCATAAGCCTCAAGCTATGAAGGAGTCTAGACTATGTATAAATATAGTGCAAATGCATCAAGAATACATAGCTATATCTGAATAAATCAGATTATTAATAAAACGGCATCGTTTTAAGTTATATCTCATATTGTGAATATCTTCACAACGAGTTGCCATGATATTGCACTACTTCGAATAAGTAACGCTTCACCTAAGGAGAAGACTAATGTTACTTATTCTCAGATGGATACCACCACCCAGACGGCACCGTTTCAGGGCTATTTGGCTCTTCTTCGGTGGGTGGGTAGGTACCCGAGTGATGCAATGATGGCAAAACAGTTATGAAGTATAACTCCACAATATGAGAGATGCCTGATGGTGTATCATGTATTTAGACTCAAGCATTTAAGGGCATAAGCCTCAAGCTATGAAGGAGTCTAGACTATGTATAAATATAGTGCAAATGCATCAAGAATACATAGCTATATCTGAATAAATCAGATTATTAATAAAACGGCATCGTTTTAAGTTATATCTCATATTGTGAATATCTTCACAACGAGTTGCCATGATATTGCACTACTTCGAATAAGTAACGCTTCACCTAAGGAGAAGACTAATGTTACTTATTCTCAGATGGATACCACCACCCAGACGGCACCGTTTCAGGGCTATTTGGCTCTTCTTCGGTGGGTGGGTAGGTACCCGAGTGATGCAATGATGGCAAAACAGTTATGAAGTATAACTCCACAATATGAGAGATGCCTGATGGTGTATCATGTATTTAGACTCAAGCATTTAGGGCATAAGCCTCAAGCTATGAAGGAGTCTAGACTATGTATAAATATAGTGCAAATGCATCAAGAATACATAGCTATATCTGAATAAATCAGATTATTAATAAAACGGCATCGTTTTAAGTTATATCTCATATTGTGAATATCTTCACAACGAGTTGCCATGATATTGCACTACATCGAATAAGTAACGCTTCACCTAAGGAGAAGACTAATGTTACTTATTCTCAGATGGATACCACCACCCAGACGGCACCGTTTCAGGGCTATTTGGCTCTTCTTCGGTGGGTGGGTAGGTACCCGAGTGATGCAATGATGGCAAAACAGTTATGAAGTATAACTCCACAATATGAGAGATGCCTGATGGTGTATCATGTATTTAGACTCAAGCATTTAGGGCATAAGCCTCAAGCTATGAAGGAGTCTAGACTATGTATAAATATAGTGCAAATGCATCAAGAATACATAGCTATATCTGAATAAATCAGATTATTAATAAAACGGCATCGTTTTAAGTTATATCTCATATTGTGAATATCTTCACAACGAGTTGCCATGATATTGCACTACTTCGAATAAGTAACGCTTCACCTAAGGAGAAGACTAATGTTACTTATTCTCAGATGGATACCACCACCCAGACGGCACCGTTTCAGGGCTATTTGGCTCTTCTTCGGTGGGTGGGTAGGTACCTGAGTGATGCAATGATGGCAAAACAGTTATGAAGTATAACTCCACAATATGAGAGATGCCTGATGGTGTATCATGTATTTAGACTCAAGCATTTAGGGCATAAGCCTCAAGCTATGAAGGAGTCTAGACTATGTATAAATATAGTGCAAATGCATCAAGAATACATAGCTATATCTGAATAAATCAGATTATTAATAAAACGGCATCGTTTTAAGTTATATCTCATATTGTGAATATCTTCACAACGAGTTGCCATGATATTGCACTACTTCGAATAAGTAACGCTTCACCTAAGGAGAAGACTAATGTTACTTATTCTCAGATGGATACCACCACCCAGACGGCACCAGACGGAAGAAGAGCCAAATAGCCCTGAAACGGTGCCGTCTGGGTGGTGGTATCCATCTGAGAATAAGTAACATTAGTCTTCTCCTTAGGTGAAGCGTTACTTATTCGAAGTAGTGCAATATCATGGCAACTCGTTGTGAAGATATTCACAATATGAGATATAACTTAAAACGATGCCGTTTTATTAATAATCTGATTTATTCAGATATAGCTATGTATTCTTGATGCATTTGCACTATATTTATACATAGTCTAGACTCCTTCATAGCTTGAGGCTTATGCCCTAAATGCTTGAGTCTAAATACATGATACACCATCAGGCATCTCTCATATTGTGGAGTTATACTTCATAACTGTTTTGCCATCATTGCATCACTCGGGTACCTACCCACCCACCGAAGAAGAGCCAAATAGCCCTGAAACGGTGCCGTCTGGGTGGTGGTATCCATCTGAGAATAAGTAACATTAGTCTTCTCCTTAGGTGAAGCGTTACTTATTCGAAGTAGTGCAATATCATGGCAACTCGTTGTGAAGATATTCACAATATGAGATATAACTTAAAACGATGCCGTTTTATTAATAATCTGATTTATTCAGATATAGCTATGTATTCTTGATGCATTTGCACTATATTTATACATAGTCTAGACTCCTTCATAGCTTGAGGCTTATGCCCTAAATGCTTGAGTCTAAATACATGATACACCATCAGGCATCTCTCATATTGTGGAGTTATACTTCATAACTGTTTTGCCATCATTGCATCACTCGGGTACCTACCCACCCACCGAAGAAGAGCCAAATAGCCCTGAAACGGTGCCGTCTGGGTGGTGGTATCCATCTGAGAATAAGTAACATTAGTCTTCTCCTTAGGTGAAGCGTTACTTATTCGAAGTAGTGCAATATCATGGCAACTCGTTGTGAAGATATTCACAATATGAGATATAACTTAAAACGATGCCGTTTTATTAATAATCTGATTTATTCAGATATAGCTATGTATTCTTGATGCATTTGCACTATATTTATACATAGTCTAGACTCCTTCATAGCTTGAGGCTTATGCCCTAAATGCTTGAGTCTAAATACATGATACACCATCAGGCATCTCTCATATTGTGGAGTTATACTTCATAACTGTTTTGCCATCATTGCATCACTCGGGTACCTACCCACCCACCGAAGAAGAGCCAAATAGCCCTGAAACGGTGCCGTCTGGGTGGTGGTATCCATCTGAGAATAAGTAACATTAGTCTTCTCCTTAGGTGAAGCGTTACTTATTCGAAGTAGTGCAATATCATGGCAACTCGTTGTGAAGATATTCACAATATGAGATATAACTTAAAACGATGCCGTTTTATTAATAATCTGATTTATTCAGATATAGCTATGTATTCTTGATGCATTTGCACTATATTTATACATAGTCATGGCATAGATTGATTTTTTCCAGGTCACGTTGGGTACCCGCCATGGTTTATGGTTGTCTGATAAGCTAGTATATCATATTTTACCTTTAAAAACTCTTACCACTATCAACTTAACTCATATTCATATTTATACAGACCGATGTAATGTTTAATTGTCCTAGATGGCATTAATTGGTTATGTGACTACTTAATATTTATTATAATATTTATATTTATTATAACATTTAATATTTGCTTTTTCATGCTTGGATATATATATATATATAGCTAACAGCTATATACATACATATATATTATTATATAATTAATAAAAAAAAAATAGGTTGTAGTGACATACAGAAAGTCTTAAAAAAGAACGAAAAAATAATAATAATGTCTTAGAATGGAACATGGTTCCGGGACACTACTAGTAATAGTAGAAATGCCCAGCAACCATAATCAAATATAGAAAAATAGATTAGATAAGTGTATGGGTACTGATCTGATTAAATTGAATTAAATTAAATTTAATTACAGTAATACCCCGAAGTTATGTGATAGATGGGTCCGACAAAAATCGCTTAAGTCGGGGTACAACTTTGCATTAAATACATATAAATTTTGTTTAATTGGGACCAAGGACTAACAAAAACACTAGTTTAGAAGAAAAATATTAATAAAATTGCAGTTCTTTATACATATTAATACAAAATATGTATTAAAAAAATAAATGATTTACGTAAAAGTTATTTCGATGTCGATGGCTTCATAAAATCTAACAAATTCGTCTGACGACACAGACTTATTTTTTTCACGCAGAATTTCTTCGTAGCAAGCTAATAATTTTTTTATTCCTTGCTTTGTAGCTATAACGCGTTCTTCGTTGTAGTCTTATGTTTTCTAAAATTTTTAAGCCCTTTTCAATTGAGCTGAGACCTTCTGTCAAGTTTGCAATTGTCATGTGCTTTTCGCCGTTGCCTCATTTAGGCCTGTAGCATGTGCAATATCACATGGTCTTTCATTTTGCTCAGAGCGTTTCACAATTTCATATTTTTTCTCTATCGACAGAGGCGGACTGGCCATAAGCTTTACCGGGGAAACCCCGGTGGGCCTGTGTGATTTTGGCCGTAAACCATAGTATGAGGCCACTATAAATTTTCCCGGGTAAGAATTTTTGACTCAGTCCACCTCTGTTTATCGGATAATTGCTTTTCTTTTTCTGCAGTGTCTTCACCAGTATGATTCATTTTCACACCTTTTAAGTATTTTACTCATTTTTAGGGAATAAAGCACAATTACAAAACGAGGAGGCACGCTTGATACGCATAAACAAAGCTGCGCGCATGTAGCAACCGAATAAACAACACCATAAAGGCAGAGATACACTATTAACACCTCACATTTCTAGGGGTTACTACCATAAAACAACAAAAATCCAGTTGTGTTTCTGCTAGTGGAATCTGTTGTTAACTGGTAGTAAACTCGATCTAATTGCATACCGATAGCTGGAATTGTGTTGGTTTTTACATTATTATGGTGAAATGTGTTTCCCCTAAAACAAATACATTTTCAGAATCTCCTCTTCATTCCTATCGTGTTGCGTTCGGTTGGGGTGATTCTGCATTCGACTGCCATTTCTTGTAAACACAAAGGCGAATCGTGCATAAGCCAATTCGGTTCGTGTTATATTATAAGATATCATTACCGTATTTATAAATAGTGTATGATCGAATTCGTGTAGTGTAAACACGTGTTATACGAGGACTGACTGTATACGGCTCGACCGACGCGATCCATTTCTCTTGTGAAAACGATGTAATTTCCGACAAACGTTGAGCACGAATTTGAATGCACACATATAAATATGACAGTTAGAATACAAATTCTTGTATATGTGTGCAGCTCATGCACAGCAAAGTTGAATTTTGTTCATCTTTCGCTCTCACTCTCCGCCGTCGCACCGTATATCGATAACATATGAAAAACAACCTTGAAGATAGTGGGCGGTAGTGTTGCCAAACGAAAAAATCAAGAACCGTGTAACTCCGAGTTCGCGTAAGTCGGGGTATTACTGTATATAAATTTGTTATGTAATCTGCTTTTATTTTCAGGCTGTTTTATTAATTTTTTCCATTGTCGCCACACCTGTCAGGTGAGCACCCCTACCCATAACACTTATCTATTTCACACACACACACACACACACACACACACACACACACACACACACACACACACACACACACACACACACACACACACACACAGTGTGTGTATATAAGAATAACAGTCACAGAAATTTAGACTTCAATAAAACTTTCAGATAAACATAACTAAACCACATATTCTTTTAATGCAATGAAATAAAACTGAGAACCTTCCATAGTACTTATACATTAAAATTCATAATAAACTATGATTTTAAAAATTTGGCAAGAACTCATTTTAGAAATACACTACCCTCCTATTAATATCTAGACAACTGCATATCCAGAAATGATCTTTATTTACAAGTAAAACTAATAATGTGTGCTGAAACCTGTAACCTTTATGACAGCCTCTTTTTTGTGAATGTCCTCTGATATCTTCTGCCATTGGCCTTTAAAGGGGTGACTATTTTTTGGCCAGTCTCTCCTAATCCCCCACCCAACGATCCAATTCATCCCAGAAGTTCAGTATAGGACTGAAGTCAGGGCTTTGGGGTTGCCAGCCTAACTTTTTGATGGTCATGTTCTCAAACTAGTCCTCATTAGAGTAATGCATCATTACAACATGAGCAGTATGACATGCTGTGTTATCCTGCTGATACAAATATGGGCCTTCCTTGACATCTGCCACAACATAGATAATGTCTAGGTGCATTATTGTCCAGGATGCCTAAACTGACCTCGGTATTCATGGTTTTTTCAAAAACAAACAATGGTCACAGGTCAAACTACGAAAAACAGCCCACACCATCATGCTACTTCTGAAAAACTTCATTATCAGGATGATACGGTCTGGCAGACAGCTTTCTTCAGACATCGCCTATCTAAGCACAACATCAGACTGCTAAACCCCGTGCAGTGATTCATCACCCCAAGCACAGCTTTCCATCAGTCCACAGTCCAAAAACAGTAGTAGACTTTACACAAAGATAAATGCTGTCTGCCATTGGTAAGGGTAATTAGTGGCACACAGATGGTTGAACAACTGTGGTAACCCATATCATGCAGAATCTTGCATGCTGTACTGGTGCTGATGTGTCCCAATTGTCTTGGTGGGGGGGGCTGTGTTAGCTGCAACAATGTTGAACCTGCATTCTGAGTGGATAATTCTTTGCATGGCTCTTCTGTCACATTCTGAGCTTTGGATGCTTTTTGGGCTATTTTTATGAGAATTACAGCACCAGTTCACATTCATTTGCAGATCACATCACTGTTGACTTAGTATTCTTCAATGCCATTCAAAGGCACCTGGGGATGTGATCTATCCAATTACATAAAGGAAAGCAGCAAAAGACCTTAAGCCATAATTATGAGAGCATACAGACCTATTTCTTATAAGTCACATACAGACCTATTTCTTATATGGCCTTTAAAGAGGTGACTATCATTCTTGCATTCACAATTGTAATACTGTCTCCTTGAAGGCCTATGAACATATTTATAGTTGTGTCGGACACATGGTGCTATATCAATGGAGGGGCGTCTGGATATTAATGGTAGGGCAGTCACACTGTGTCATATATACTTTATAATAAGGTATATACTGTTATTTAATTACCAGTTTGGAATTCTATAATATGATACCTACATATTGGAAATGAAAAGTGTCACAAGTTCTGGAGGAATGTAGTCAAATGTAGGGTTAACAAGTTGAATATTTGATAGCAGTTCACCTAGAACAAAAAATAAAACAAAATAAATAATAATGAAAGGATGCAAAATTGAGGAGGGAAGAATAAGTTTCTTGACAGAATCTCACAAAAATAAACTTTAATTACTAAGCTACCAGAGGAAGTAATGCTATTTGGTTCTCACTCTTTAAATTACCAAATGAAAACATTAAGATGCACTTCCCACAACAATGAATAAGCTGTTATCCTAATTTCTGAAAAACAATCTTTGTATGGATAACACAGAGAAAGCGTGCAACAACCATTTGCATGAAACAGTTGTAACATATTCCTTGAAATTACTATACCCTTAAACTGGTGAAAGATTTACGTATTTATTTTAAGAAAAGATTTTTGTGTAACTGTTCCTTAATGACTGATAAGGTGCTCTAAAGCTTCACTGTTTCATCTTATAGATTGTTTGCAATTTTTATTCGTTACACCACTTTAACATATCTGATAACGTATTTATTGTTATCTGATAACATACAGCATCTTGCATGCTGTACTGGTGCTGATGTGTCCCAATTGTCATGGGGGTGGAGTTGTTAGCTGCAGGAATGTTGAACCTGTATTCTGAGTAGTTTATCAAGTTAATACGTATCTAAAATATGGGGGGATGCACCAGACTTTTTTTTTTTTTTTTTTTAGAACCTATAGTACGAGGGCTGTTCCAAAAAAAAAAATTGGACTGGCAACGCTGCTTCGTTGCTATGGAAACCAGTGAGGAGTTTGCAGTCTACGAATGTTCCCCACCCTTTCTTAGTTTGTGCAAGCTTATTATGTAATATTCATTTTTGTGTTTGTTATAACAGTTTATGTGAAGTGTGTTTTATGATGGGGGATGAGAAAGATATTTCGTTAATTATTAGACAAAGAATCGCGATTGAATTTTGTGCAAAGTTAGTCAAAAGTGGTCAAAATACATTTGAGATGATTCAAGAAGCACACGGTGTAGAAGCCTTGGGCAGAACAGCTGAATTTAAATGGTGGAAGCATTTTAAGGATGGGAAAAAAAAGCATACGAGATGAACAAAGAAGTGGGCGTCCACCAACCTCAGTGAACAATGAAAACATTGAGGAAGCCGAAACATTATTGAAAGAAAATAGATGTTTATCAATTCGTGATCTGGCAGTTCAGTTGAATGTTGGTGTAGCAAGATTTCACAAAAATATAAAGATGCACCTTAACACGTCACGTGTTTGCACAAGATAGCTACTGTGCGATCTTGCCACAGAACAAAAAGAATGGTGCATTGAACTTTATCAAGGCTTTACTGATAAGGTTGACGAAGAGCCTGACTTTTATAAATAAAATAATCATGTGTGATGAGTCCTAGATTAATATTTTGATCCAGAGTCCAAACAGCAGTCAAAGCATATGGAACACCATGATTCACCGCCTCCAGAAAAATTTCAAGTTTTTGGTTCATCAAAAAAAATTGATGTTGATTTTGTTTTTTGATGCCCGCAGAATAATACTGCAGCACTGGGTTCCTGAGAAACAAACTGTAAATGGAGACTATTATGCTAACACGTTGCAAGTTCACCTCAAAGGAGCAATTTGCAAAAAAAGACCGGAATTGCTTAAACAAGAATGGTTTCTTCTTCAAGATAATGCTAGGCCTCATGTCGCACAAACAGCAATACATGCTTTAGCAAAAATTGGTGGTCAACCACTAGACCACCTTCCATACAGCCCAGGCTTCATACCATGCAATTTCTGGGCTTTCCAGAGCCTCAAAAAGAGTTGAGAGGAAAAATATTTAACACAAATAAAGAAGTTAAATTTGCCACATCCATTATCCTGCAACGCCTTTCAGAAGCTAGTGAACTGCTGTAAAAGGTGTATAGAATGTGGACCTATTTCGAAAAGGAGACCCATACCAACCTCCAAGTCACTCACAGACTCAGAGCAATGATCACAGCCTGCTTATTTTCAGAACAGCCCTCGTACTTAGTATCATCTATGGGTTGAAGGTTGAGAAGACTGAAGATACTTGTTGACAGATTTGAATTTCTGTAGGTAGTAATTTTGAAGAAAGATTGTTCCAAAAAGCAGAAGTTGAAGGGATAAATGAGGAAGAAGAAAAGTTGGTTTTTTGAATTTGAAGATGGGCATTAAATGGATGCTTGCTGGTTGCAGCACACATTTGGTTCATTTTGAAAGAGAATGGAGGAATTACAGATGTCAATTCAGAAGAACAGTGTGCATGGAAGTATCTTTAGAAAAGACATGCAGCAGAAACAGAATGCCTATGCCTATGAGCATGGGCGCCAGCAGGATATTTTGCAAAGTGGTGCATGTGGGAATAAAAAATTTTGTTCACCAAAATTTCGAATACATGCAATATCTTAATTAATTTGAGTTTGACTGATTTACATGGGCATTAAACGGATGCTTGCTCGTTGCAGCACATATTTGGACTGTTTTGAAAGAGAGTGGAGGAATTACAGATATCAATTCAGAAGAACAGTGTGCCCAGAAGTATCTTTAGAAAAGATATGCAGCAGAAACAGAATGCCTATGAGCATGGGTGCTGGCAGGATATTTTGAAAAGTGATGCATGTGGGAATAAAATTTTTGTTCATCAAAATTTTGAATACAGGAATTCTCTGACTTACGTAATACTCAACTTACGGAAATTCAACTTTACGCAAGTTTTTGCTGGCTGGTGCAAACTTAAAAAATCATGGAAACGTATTTTGCATCCCGTAGGAATAAATGGAGGTATTGTGAAAATATCATAATGTGAACCCAATAACAAATTTTTTTGTTTGTAATTCGTTCCAAGTCCTTTGAAGTTGAAAATTTCGCTATATTACTAAGCTATTTATCTCTCTAAAAGATCATATTTATAATGGAAATTTCACAATCCTTTCATTGTTATCATATGTTCCCGTTATAAGAATCAATTTTGAACACCTTTGTGATATTTTTCTAAAGCATGTTTCTGGAGGGCACAACCATAAAACAATAAAAACAATTTGCACTTTCTGGTTTATTGGACTTTTCTGTTAGTGCATCTAATTATAAACGAGTAGTAAACTCGATCTTATTACATTTGCAATAATCCCGAGAACTGTAATTGTGTGGGTTTTTATGCTATTATAGTGAAATATGTTCCCCTTCACCAAAATCTTCAATCATATAAAAAACAAATTTTCAGACACTTCTCTTCATTCCTATTTATGTATTACAATGATGAAGGGAAAGCGACCAACAAAAAGTGCAAGTGGTGGTAGTGCCAGGAAACGAAACAAAATTGATTTTGAAATGAAGATGAAAATGATTAAAAGTATGAAGCAGGACAAAGTTTGTCATCTACTGCACAGAATTAGGTCTCGCTGCTTCAACAGTGAATACTATTTTAAAGGGCAGTGCACGTATAAAAGAACATGTCAAAGGATCAATGTACTTAAGATCAACAGTGATCACAAAACAGTGTTCAGGTGCTATATCAAAGATGGAACAGCTGTTAATAATATGGATGGAAAATCAGATTCAGAAGCCAGTGCCCTCGAGTCTAATGACTATTCAAGCAAAAGCAATGAGTATTTATAAACCAACCTGTGGCAAGCAACGGGTGGTTTAACAGGTTCAAGAATCGTGCTGGTTTCCACAACGTTAAAGTATGTGGTGACGTCAGCAGTGTTGATTCTACAGCTGCAGAGAAATTTTGTGATGTGGGGGGGAAAAATTATTGATGAAGGCGGCTATTCAACACAGCAAATTTTTAATGTAAAAATTTTTAACGTTGAGAAGACTGCTCTGTATTGGAAAAAAATGCCGGATCGAACATACATTGCCAAAGAGGAAAATATAATGCCAGGTTTCAAGGTGTCAAAAGATAGGACCATGCTCATGCTTGGGGTTAATGCAGCAGGAGATTACAGATTAAAACCACTGCCTGTGTACCATTCTGGAAATCCTCGTGCATTTAAGGGCATCAATAAAGCCACCCTACCCATGCAGTTCCGATCGAACCAGAGAGCATGGATAACAATATCTCTCTTTGAGGATTGGTTTAAATGCTGCTTCATTCCCGAGGTTGAAAAATATTGTAAAGACAACGATGTTCCTTTCAAGATTTTGCTTCTATTAAATAATACTCCTGGACATCCTATGCATATAGATGATTTCAATTCGAAAGTGAGAGTCATATTTTTAATGCCAAACATGATCAGGATGAGGGTGTTATTTCACATTTAAAAGCATACTATTTATGCACATTTGCTTAGGCATCTTCCGCAGTAAACAGTGAAAAAAATTTTACGTGCCAAAGTGGTGGCCCTCTGACTTTTGCAGTGCACTCACCCTTCCCTCTCCAAGCATTGTAAAATTTCTCAGGTCAATATGGTTAAAACTTTATGAAAATAATGAATGGCAATACTTAAAGGAGATACACTAATATAAGATTTAAATAAAATTCATATCTTATATGAGCCATCGTAAATGTTGATGGTCATGGGATTGCATATTTTTGTACAAGGGGAAAAAATGAAAATATTTAATATATTTCAATAAGTAATTCAGAATTATCATATGGTGTATCCAGGGGGTCATGAACTTCACTAATGCAGTTCAGGAGCCCCTGAGAACTGTTTGTATGGTTCTCAAGCCTGCCGAGAACTGTTTATGCAGCCCATGAGCACATCTGAGTTTGACAATCCTGGTGTAGATAATTCAAAGATAGTGATATAAAAATTTTTAAACCACAGATTTTTTTCTCAAGTAGCTCCTTACACTGTAATCACTTCAAAATCCAGCCCTATATAAAAATAATTGCAGGTGCCTATTCTGTAACTTAAGTTTATGCAACAATCAAATTACACTCATGAACCAAAACATTATGACCACCTACCTAATAGTGTGTTGGGCTGCCTTTCACCTAGATAACTGCTTGCATTCGGTGTGGCATTACCTTCACAAGACTGTGGAAGGCATCTTTAGGTATCCCGGACCAGCTGGACATTCGAGTTTGGCAATGGAGTCAGACACTAGTGTGGACTGGCAAATGCTTTATTCCACTGCATCCCAGAAATGTTTGATGGAATTGACGTTGGGAAATTTTGTGGACAGGGGAGCACTCAAAATGCTTGACCATGACTTGGGCCATTGTTGTGCCGAAAGGGTTCTGGATAAACAATCACCATGTAGGTCAAAGCTTGGTCCAAAACAGTGACAAGGTAGGATGTGGTAGTGAGGGCATGGTCAATGAGGATGTGGGGGGGGGAGTACTAGTGATGTCCATTGAAGCATCCCTCAAACCATGATATCACCACTGCTGGCCTGCTTTTGTCCAACTGTGCAGTCTGGTTGCAGCTGTTCACTGTCAAATAAGCACCTGTCAGTTGCCATTTTGGAGCTTGATTCATTAGAGCAGGTGGCTCTTTTCCAGTTGTCCAATATCCAGGAATGGTGCTCTCATGCCCAATGCATGGTTGGTCATTATGGGCACAAGAACAGGTAACCTATTCTGTAATTTGAAAGAGCATTTCCTAGATAGTATGCTCAGAAACATTTCTATATGCACCCTTGTAGTCTGCTGTTAATTGGGAGATCGTGATCCATCTGTTGTCCTGGACAGCATGTGCCAACTGCCGTTCACTTTGAGTGTCACAACTAGTGGTGGTCTCACCATCCTGGCATTCTGGGTGGCTGTGTCCCACCCCCTTCACACCTTCACTATAGCAGCTCTCAAACAGCCTACAATGCCCATAGTTGTTGAGATGCTGGCCCCTGCCCTCCTAGCACCACCAATCATTCCCTCAAACTCTGTTAAGTCCTTCCCTTTCCCCAATGCATGAGCTTCTTACTGACGAACTGATATACACTATCCATGCCATCATAGCGTGATAGTGACCTCCACTATATAGAGCACTCTGACTCTATGACTTTAACTCCTCTTAACACCAAGGGCACTGCCCACCCCTCCCCAAAATACTTTTACTTTCCTTAACAGCTCTCCGGTGGACAGTGGCTTGCCTCTACAGGGGTGCCCCTTTGTCCCTTTATCTTCTAATTTCCTGGTGGAAGCCTACTTCATCTTCATCCATTGCTCATAACTTAAGCTGTCATCTACACACTCTCTTCTAATAGAAATTTTTCCTTTTTTTTTTTGAGGCCCTCCCTGGTAAGCTCAGGTGAAGCCAGGTTTTGTCCAGCTAGAGAACTTGATTCCCACTTCCTACTAGCTGGCCAGGCTCCCTGCACCTGGTATGGTAACTAGGGATCAGTGGTGTTCCATGGACCCCAGCCTAAGGCTAAGAGGCCAGATGAAAAACATAACCCTACACCACACACTACATAAACCACATCACTCACACTATCTGGGCTTTAAGGGTACTGTATTCAACACAAGAGAATTGATCATGGAGTTGTGGAACTACTGGTGCTGCATGACCCTAAACATCATGTGCTATATACTATGTACCTATGCTGTCATTGTATATGCTGAGCCAGTCAGTGACATCACTCTTAGGTGCTGTAGAATGTGTCTACTTTTGGAGATGGTGATCATAATGTTTTGGCTCACAAGTGTATATTATACTACATATACTGTGTGTAATTTAATATAAAGGAAGTCTATGTTCTTACCTCCTCCATAACTCATCACATTTTCTGGTGAAGCAAAACGGTGAAATGTGTCCTGAAAAGCAAGTTTTTATTTTTATTATATATTTGATATTTTTTAAATCACTGAAAAAAGAAAATATTCTAAATATCTAAAAAGAGAATAGGTATAATAAAGCAGACCCTCGACATCTGGGGCAGATTAAAACTAAAGTCTCACAAACACCCACTACACTCAGAAGTCCTGTGCACATGACCATCACTTTTTCTCAGAAAACTCATCCCCTGCCATTTCTTTCTACCTACTAGAGGGCAAAGGCAGGGCCATGCAAAGGTACTTGGGGGTCCAGATGCAAAAGGGGTTAAGGGGCCTCGTTTATTTACGTTGAGACTTTGATGGGTCCGTCGATTGGGGACCCTGGTGCGGAAATACAATGCACCCACCATCTGCACACCCCCCAAGCAAAGGTACAGTAGTACTCCTTTAGTTTTACTAGTGTAAAGTTAATTTTAATTAATTATTCTATTAAAATCTAAATCCTTGGGCATTTGCATGTTAAAATTAAAAAAAAAAAAAGGATTCTTCTTTCTATTGAAGAAAAACCAGAACACCTTTTTGATGTTTACCAATGAGCTTTAATCTTAACTTTAATAAGGGAATACAATGTTGGTGGATAAACTATCTTTTGTTTCATGGATTATCCAGGATTTGGAACATTCAGAAAATTGATTTCCAAATCATCTCAGATAATCGTGAGTCTAGTGTAATTTACAAAACTATTTTTTAGTGATGGAAATTTGCAATATACAGTTTCAGGATATGTATAAGTAAAATTTTGTTGCAGCAAATACCATTTCAATGAAAACTTCACTATAACAGAAATATTTACAGGTTCCTGATGATTTCCCTTATTATTAGGGTTTGAATGAAAAAATTCTGATAAAAAATTCAGCACAAAATTTAATTTTTAGAGTCCACCAACACACAAAACAATGGTTTTCAAAGGATGAAAGACTTTACACAAAAATCATGAATGAGTAACCACTAGTTTGGTTTCGTCTGTCACATCGGAAACTTGGAACTGTTGAGTGCATACCATGTTATAAATATGGTTAGAAAAGGCATATTAAAAAAAAAAAAAACCAAGCAGTTGCCCTCACTGCAAATGCTGCCATAAGCACTCTGCTCATACAATAAAAAGTGTTAGAGTTACTAATCTAACTGAATTTTAGTGCAATCTGATATCACACATTTTAGATAGTGCTAAACCAGAATTTTTGTATTAATGTAAAGAAAATATTTTGAAGACTAAATGCACAAGGCATAATGTGTTACGGGTTGAAATTAACTATATAATATCAGTGTAAATACATCATAGTTTACCCATAAATTTAACTACCTGAGTAGTGTAAAGGCATTGTTTGATTTTATCTCATATTGTGGCTACCTTCACGAGATACCAGATATTTTGAAGACTAAATGCTTGTGAAGGTAGCACAATATGAGATAAAATCAAATGATGCCTTTACACTACTCAGGTAGTTAAATTTATGGGTAAACTATGATGTATTTACACCAATATTATATAGTTAATTTCAACCCATAACACATTATGCCTTGTGCATTCAGTCTTCAAAATATTATCATTATCTTCACCAATTGGCATCTCTCATATTGTGGAATTAACTTCACAACCACGATGGCATGTGTGCATTATCAGAATACCTGCCCACCCACTGATAAGTGAGCCAACAAGCTCTGAAATGGTGCCGTCTGGGTGGTGGTGCCCACTGAGAATAAACAACAGTAGTCTTCTCTATTAGAGAAGCATTATTTATTCGAAGTAGTGCAATACCTGGTATGAGATAAAATCAAACAATGCCTTTATTCAGGTAGTTAAATTTATGGGTAAACTATAATAAATAATAATGGTGTATTTACACCACTATTTTATATAATGTAAAGAAAATAACAATAACTTGGGCATGTGTCCATGTTATACAGTGACCCTATAAAAAAGGCATCAGAACTTACTGTACTTTGGTACCATGAATGAGTTGAAGGATATGAACACAGAAGATAATTCAACATTGGATAATTGGATTTCTGTAGATTGTTCAAGAAATACATAAGATGGAAGGTTATTCCAAAAAAAACAGAAGTAGAAGGAATAAATGAGGAAGAGTTAGTTCTTTAAGTTTGGACTTCAATAGTGAATAGATGTCGGATGGCTGAAGCACATATTTAAATTGGAGATTTAAATATGGAGAAATACTGGAAGATTTCTTCTCCTAGATTTCCAGTCCAGCCACAGAGAGGCAAGAGAGTCACTAGAGTGGCCAAGCAATATAATTCAGTGTAATTACTAAACAATGTCACATGGAAACTTCAGAAATATTTTAAATGAGGAGACACTTAACCCACATGTTGCTAACAAAATTTTTAGTTTTATACATACATACTATCAGGTACAAATCCCTTGACCTAGTTGTTGTTATTTTGGTTTTTAGGAGCATTAGCAACTAAGGCCATATTGCTCCAGGATATGCGGTGGTCATTCCCTGACCTTTCCGCATCCTCCGTATTTGGTGGTGACGGGCTCAAACCCCGGTCTAATCAAGAAGCGTGTGCTACGCACTGCTGCTCCTTCCCACCTGGCTACGGAGGCACCCCTTGACCTAGTACACTCAATTTAATAAAAATTAATAGACTAAATTTCAGGTCCTCTATGGAACCCTTCTTCAGGCCAAGGTACATACATTTTTCATGTACCTTGGCATGGTTTTAAGTGTCCACACTCTATGCCATTTTATTAAGTACCATCAGCCCCGCCGTGACTCTTCTCTCCATAATGTGCTAACATTCTTCTGTGAATCTGGAAGAGTTTAACCCCTTATGACCACAAAAATCTAATCAGAGTATGCTGTTCATTAATAGTACAAATGTAAAGTGGAGCCAACATCATTACATCTTGACTGTATAAAACAGACTGAGTGCAGGCAACTAGTAAGATGTGTAGACTTGTCTAACAACACAGTCTGTATGAGGACCTTTGGGGCATGTTCCAACTAGGTGTTAGCTTTATACACAAATTGCTTTTACTTTTTGATTTACCCTTGTATATTTAATATTACCATCTCCAAAAGGTAATCAAAAGTTTCAAGCGGACCACCTGAAACTTTTACAGAAGTAAGTTTTAGATAGATTATAAGGTTTGGAAACACAGGGAAAATTAAATATGCTCTTTTCATTACAGATAAAAATATAAAAATTGAGAGCCATTTCCTATATGTTCTGACTCAAAACAGCAAATTTAGTTCATTTTCTTCAGTACCCAAATTTCTGGAGACACCCTCTTTCAGTTCTCTACAGTTATTTTCAATGCATACCAATAAAAACTATGAAATTAAGTTTCATGAAAAAAAAAAAGCTACAAAGTAGAACTTGCACAATATGTTACTATAACAAATCTCTGAAATGAATACTCGTAGTTAATTGGAAGAGGGACACTCTGTGAGTATTCATCATTTGAGAAGGAATAATGTCACACTAATATATCACATGATATATCAGTGCAGCATTATTAATTATTTCTCAAATGATGAATATTGGTAGATACTAAATTGTACTTTTATGAAAAATTAATACACAAGAGCAAGCAATTTTAAAACTGACCTGATCATAGTAACAGAGAAACTGCGGTGTTAACTTGAAGAGGGCAGCACATACAAGTAGCTAGAAAGAAACAAATCATAAAATCAGAAACACATAATAAAATGACTGTATAATAACTCTCAGAATGGATACTAAGCACCTGTGAGGCGATCTGATTGAGGTGTACAAGGCTTTGAATGGTTTGAGCAAGCTCAATGCTGATGGGATTCTTCCTCCTGCTTAGATTACTTCAGGGGGTGTAAATTCATACTGAGAAAAGACAGTTGCAGAATAGATGTGATGTACTGAAATTTGCCTTCAGCCAGCAAGTGGTTGATTGCTGGAACAAACTTCCATCTGTTGTTGTGGAAGTTGATAGCTTAAATGGGAAGGTTTTTTTTTTTTTTTTGGATGATGTTGTATAAGCTTGCTTTCTTGCATCATATGCTAATGCTACAGAATTCTAAGCAATACAGGTAACCCTCATATAACACGGTAGTTTGGTTCCTACAAAATCTCGTGTAATGCAAAACCATGTTACACGGGACTAAGAACCAGTACAAAAAGAGGGGTTACATTCCAAAAGCTAAAAAATACACCATTTTTTAAAATAACTATCGGACACTAAATTTTTATAATAGTGATAACTTAAATAGTAATAAGTGAACAAACATCTTACCTTACAAACTGTGATATATATATGTCAGATACTGTACGTTCATTTAATTTTCTTCCTCTTTATCGATGCAAAGCACAATCAAAAGAGAACGTTTTGTCTGTTGCAGAATATCACCTTCTGAACTTTCTTCTGCAGCATCTAGATTTCGTGTATATTTTGCTCTTTTTAAAAAATCAGTAATCTGGGTTCGTTTGCTTTTGCTTGAAAATCTTTGTAAATATTTTGGTATGGAGCTAAACATTTTTTAAGCTCCCCTTTGAACTTTTTGCTCCTTTCAGTAAAAGGATCTGCATTCAAAAAATAAGATTCTAATTGCTCGGCTAAGTTCATGCCTTCCCATATGCATTTTAGTGTAAAATTTGGAATTTCAGAATTTTCAACTGCACTATCATCCTCTGAATTGATTTGGTTTACCTCTGATGACATTTCCACCAAATTCGCTTCGCCAGCCTATTTTTCTACCAATAATTTAATTCATGGACGTCTTCAGTAGTCACATCATCAAAAACTCCTACCAACTTAGCAAGTTCTACTGTCGCACCGATTCTGTTTTCTGCCTGTTCGACCATATTTCCTGAATGAACTGACTTTGGCCATACATTTTTCCAACACGCATTTAATTTTGACGGTTTTACTTCTTTGAGTGATAAAGCTAAGATTCTGATACAGTCCACAATTGAAACAGATTCGTAATCAATTTTTTTTCAAAATCCTTGTAATGAGTTTTAAAGGTAGATATATAATGCCTTGTTCTAATGGCTGAATTAAAGAAGTTGTATTAGGTGGTAGAAACATTACTTCAACATTTAGATGACTTAAACCTTTTGGATGGCCTGGCATATTATCCAATAGTAATAAAAGTTGTAGAATAGATGTGCAGAAATTTGCCTTTAGCTAGCGGGTGGTTGATTGGTGGAACAGACTTGCATCTTTTGTTGTGGAAGTTGATAGCCTAAACAAATTTAAGGCTGAGCTGGATAGGATTTGGAACAAATGGGAGAGGTTTTTTTTTTTTTTTTTTTTTTGCTTTCTTTGCATCATATGCCTCTACTAATGCTAATGCTAAAACTTTGAAATCTAGATTTTTAAATAACAAAGAACACGGCACGCACAAGTTGCAACAAACACGATATGTGCAAGTGAGACACGGAGAAATGAGTTTCTGAAAATTTATTTATATTTTTTGTGATTGAATATTTCATGGAAGGGGAAACACATTTCACCCACAGAATTCCAGCTATCGGAACTATCGCAAATGCAATAAGATCAAGTTTACTAACCAATTATAATTGATTACACTAACAGAAAAGCCCAAACTGCAAATTGTCTATACTGTTTTATGGTCACGACCTCCAGAAATGTACTTAAGAAAAATATCATGAAGGCAATAACGACTAGGAGTCAATGCAGGGATTCACAAAAAGGAATGGAAATGTTGAAAAATTACATCTAACATAATAGCAGGGTTTCCCCCAGCACAAAAGCTCAAAAATACCGGATTATGCGAGATTTCCGGCAATTCTCTAACCACGTTAGAGCGAAACTGTGTTATATAAGTACCACATTGTGCGAGGATTTCTGCAATTTATCAATCGTTTAAGACTAAACTGTGTTGTAGAAGTACCGTGTTATACGGGAGTTGCCTGTATACAAAATGTTAAGCTAAGATTCAAACGTGTGGTTGTGACTAAATTATATGGACCACTTCAGAACCTAACTATATATGTTACTTGTCGTGTTTAGCATTAGCATTAGTAGAGGCATTTGATGCAAGAAAGCAAGCTTATGCAGCATCAGCCAAAAAAAAAAAAAAAACCCACTTCCACTTCACCCCTCTGTTTGTTCAAAATACCTGTCCAGCTGAGCCTTAAACTTATTTAGGCTATCAACCTCCACCACAAGGGATGGCAGTCTGTTCCACCAACCAACCACCCGCTGGCTAAAGGCAAATTTCCGCACGTCTATCCTACATCTGTCTTTCCTCAATTTGAATTTATGCCCTCTCAGGTGATTTTTCTGAGCTAGAGGAAGAATCCCATCAGCATTGAGCATGCTTAAACCATTCAAGGCTTTATACACCTCTATCAGATCACCTCGCTGGTGCCTAGTCTCCAGACACTGTAATTTGCAAAACTTAAGCCTTTCTTCGTAAGAGAACCCCTTTGTTCCATTCACTAATCTTGTTGCCCTTCTCTGTACTCGTTCCAGCAGCTCTACATCCTTCTTGAAATGAGGCCTCCAGACCTGTATACAGTACTCAAGGTGTGGCCTGACCATCGCCTTATACAATGGAATAATCACCTCCTTATCCCTGCTGGAAAAATTCCTGTATATCATTGACAATACTCCATGAGCTACTCTTGCAGCCCGTCTGCACTGCTCAGAGAACTTCATATCTGCCTGCACAATCACCCCCAAGTCCCTTTCATGCTCTACCACTGTCAGTGTAGTACCACAGAGTTGATACGTTGCTCTGGGGTTGTTTTTTCCCATGTGTAGTACTTTACATTTGTCAATGTTAAACTTCATTTGCCACCTCTCAGCCCATCTGCTCAACCTTTCCAGATCCTGTTGCAGCAGCATAGTGTCAGTAGTGTCCTTGACAACCCTGCCAACCTTTGTATCATCTGCAAACTTGGACATTAAGCTTGATATACCATCATCAATATCATTTATAAATACAGAAAACAATAATGGACCCAACACTGAGCCCTGAGGGACTCCACTAATAACATTAGTCCACGATGAGCAGTGTCCATTGATTACCACTCTCTGTCTTCTCCCCCTCAACCACCCCTTTATCCATAGCAGCAATTTGCCTCCAATGTTTAGAAAGGCCTTGGATATGTTATTGTTTTACTATAAAAAAATAAAATATATCAAAGCCTTTTGATAAAGGTATGAATTGCTGCAGTAACTCTGTCTCAGAAATTCACTGAAAACAATTTTTCAAAACATACGAAAGCCGATAATTTCATACAAGCATTACTATTGCTGAACAGAGCAGCATTTAACACTAGGTGCAAAAGGTATATGCCACTAGTCCCCAGTCCAGGTTGGGCCCGGAGAAAGAGTCAGATGTATCTTTTTGTTTAATATAGGAACTCCTCGACTTATGGAAATTCGACCTTGCGTAAACTTTTGCCGGATGGTGCAAACGTATTTTGCATCCCGTAGGAATAAATGGAGGTATTGTGAAAATATCGTAATGTGAACCAATAACACATTGGTTTTTTTTTTTTTTGGTTTTTTTTTGTAATTCGTTCTGAGTCCTTGGAAGTTGAAAATAATAAAGCTATTTATCTCTATAAAAGGTCATATTTATAATGAAAATTGCACTACCCTTTCATCGTTATCATATGTTCCCGTTATAAGAATCAATTTTGAACACCTTTGTGATATTTTTCTAAAGCATGTTTCTGGATGGAAAATCAGATTCAGAAGCAAGTGCCCCTGAGTCTAATGCCCATTTAAGCAAAAGCAACAAGTATTTATAAAGATATTAAGAATAAGTACAGCGAACCCCAACCTAAGTTCGTGGCAAGCAACGGGTGGTTTAATGGGTTCAAGCATCGCTCTGGTTTCCACAACATTAAAGTATGCAGTGAAGTCGCCAGTGCCGATTCTGCAGCTGCAGAGAAACTGTGATGTGTTGGAAAAAATTATTGATGAAGGTGGCTATTCAATGCAGCAAATTTTTAAAGTTGACAAGACTGCTCTGTATTGGAAAAAAATGCCTGATCGAACATACATTGCCAGGTTTCAAGGCATCAAAAGATAGGGCCATGCTCTTGCTTGGGGCTAATGCAGCGGGAGATTACAGATTAAAACCAGTGCTCGTGTACCGTTCTGGAAATCCTCGTGCATTTAAGGGGATCAATAAAGCCACCCTACCCGTGTATTTCCGATCGAACCAGATAGCATGGATAACAATATCTCTCTTTGAGGATTGGTTTAAATGCTGCTTCATTCCTGAGGTTGAAAAATATTGTCAAGACAATGCAATTCCTTTAAAGATTTTGCTTCTATTAAATAATGCTCCTGCACATCCTACGCATCTAGATGATTTCCATTCGAACATGAGAGTCATATTTCTACCGCCAAACACGACTTCAATCATCCAACCTATGGATCAGGGTGTTATTTCGAAATCAAAAGCATACTATTTACACACAACATTTGCTCCGGCATTGTCTGCAATAGACAATGAGAAAAATTTTACATTAAGAGACTTTAGGAAATCTTACAATATTTACCACGGCATCTTAAACATTAATAAGGCTTGGCAGAAATTACTAAAAGTTGTTTAAATGGCACATAAGATTGTAAAGGTTGCAGAGCTACTTCAGTTGGAGGTTGATGCCAAAGACAGGAAGGAGTTAATAAAGGAAGAAGAGAAGGAATTATCTAATGAAGAACTTATTGACTTGTAGGCAGCGATAGTGAAAAAAGAAAATGTTGACAAAGCTCAAGATGAACCAAATGAGGAGCTGAGACACTTCATCACCAGAGAGATGGCAATGGCATTTTGTGAAATTGCATCGGCAATGGCGAGGTGAGAAGATGGATCCTGACAGTGAACGATTCTTAAAAGTTAACAGAGGGGTGAATGATATGCTTGCTTGCTAAAAGAAATCTACGATGAAAAGAAAAAAACCACCGTCCAGTCATCCGTTAATATGTTCTTTTGTAAGGTTGAGCAGCCGACCCCTTCTAAATCTCCACAGCACCATACTTATCAGCTGAAGACATCAATTCTGGCAATGATGCTCGAGTGGTAAAACTTATTGACGTTATGCCTGTCTCCTCTCTTTTTTTGTAATTTTATAATTTTGAAATCTTTTTTAAATTGCACAATTTTGTAATTTTTTCTGCGCATGAGATAAAAAATTGAATAAGTATAATAAATAATTCTATTTACATGTTCATCAAACATTTATTTTTTGATTCATTTAATTCAGCAAGCACAGTTGCGAGTGCTGCACAAGCATGGGGAAATTCCAACTTAGGTAGTGTTCCATGGAACACAACCCTTATGTAAGTCCAGTACAGTAATACCCCGACTTACGCTACCCCGACTTACGCGAACTCGGAGTTACGCGGTTCTTGATTTTTTTCGTTTGGCAACGCTGCCCCCCACTATCTTCAAGGTCGTTTTTCATATGTTATCGATATACGGTGCGACGGCGGAGAATGAGAGCGAAAGATGAACAAAATTCAACTTTGCTGCTTTTATGTTTTTTATATCAGTGAAGGGAAAAACACATTTCACCATAATAACGAACGTAAAAACCAACACAATTCCAGCTATCGGTATAATCGCAAATGCAATTAGATCGAGTTTACTACCAGTTTATAACAGATTTCACTAGCAGAAACGCAACTGGATTTTTATTGTTTTATGGTAGTAACCCCTAGAAATGTGAGGTGTTAATAGTGTATCTCTGCCTTTATGGTGTTGTTTATTCAGTTGCTACATGCCCGCAGCTTTGTTTATGCGTATCAAGCGTGCCTCCTCGTTTTGTAATTGCGCTTTATTCCCTAAAAATGAGTAAAATACTTAATTAAAAGGTGTGAAAAGGAAGCGTCCTGGTGAAGACACTGCAGATTCAGAGAGAAAAAGAAAAGCAATTATTGATAAACAGAGGCGGACTGAGTCAAAAATTCTTACCCGGGAAAATTTATAGTGGCCTCGTACTATGGTTTATGGCCAAAATCACACTGGCCCACCGGGGTTACACTGGCCCCGGTAAGGCTTATGGCCAGTCCGCCTCTGTCGAAAGAGAAAAAATATGAAATTGTGAAACGCTTTGAGCGAAATGAAAGACCACGTGATATTGCACGTGCTACAGGCCTAAATGAAGCAATGGCGAAAGCACATGACAACTGCAAACTTGACAGGTTGAAAATTGAGAAGGGCTTAAAAATTTTAGAAAACATAGACTCCAACGAAGAACGCGTTATAGCTACAAAGCAAGGAATAAAAAAATTATTAGCTTGCTACGAAGAAATTCTGCGTGAAAAAAAGAACGCGCTGTGTCGTCAGACGAATTTGTTAGATTTTATGAAGCCATCGACATCGAAATAACTTTTTAACGTAAGTCATTTGTTTTTTTAATACATATTTTGTATTAATATGTATAAAGAACTGCAATTTTATTAATATTTTTCTTCTAAACTAGTGTTTTTGTTAGTCCTTGGTCCCAATTAAGCAAAATTTATATGTATTTATATGCAAAGTTGTACCTCGACTTACGCGAATTCGACTTACGCGATTTTCGTCGGACCCACCTATCGCGTAACTTCGGGGTATTACTGTACTGCATATAAATAATAATAAAGTAACCACTACTTACAACTGCAATTTTCCAGTTTGTTTCCAATGTTGTGTGAAATGAATTAATTCTTAAATCATTTACCAGTTCCTATATTATGTCATTAAGAACTTACATAAGAAATACTTATTTCACTTAATTCACCATCCCCACTACTTTCGTTTGTTTCAATGTTCAACATATAATACCATATCAAGTATTTTATCATTATTTACATTAAAACGATGGGTGCATCACTCTCAATCTATTATACACTATCAAAACCACTCTTGAATATTTGTTTGTTCCTGATATTGACAAATTTGGTTTCATTTGAGAAGTCTTAACCAAGAATCAACATTATGATATTAATCCAAATTTAATGAGTAATTTCTAAATATGAAATTAAGTAATTGATGAATTTGTGCAAATGACTGATATTGTAAATCAGGATATTATAAGAATGCTAACAACTAAACCAGTAGTGTAATGGATAAAGGAGTTTCGTAAGTGTTTTTATTACCATGGGTATATATGATTAAATCCAGACACAGAAATGTATGTACTTGTGCATATGTGACTCAAAACCGCATATTTGTGAAATGTGAATACATGATCGGCGACATGCAATTTGGCTTCCGCAACGGAACTAGAGATGCTCTTTTCTGCATGCAAGTGTTACTACAGAGATGCAGAGACTTAGGGCAAGATGTGTATATGTTTCATTGATTTTAAAAAAGCTTTTGACTGGGTATAACATGAGAGTCTCATCAATATGCTACAACAGATTGGACTTCATAGTAAAGATGTATTATCAAGAATCTCTATTGGAAACAGGAGACACTGAGATGCAGGAGACTGAGATCAGTAGAGGGGTTAGGCAAGGCTGTATACTCTCACCACTACTGTTCAACATATATTCCGAATATATTTTCAGGGAAGCTATGGGAGCTGTGGAAAAAGGCATAAAAATAAACGGCCACATAATAAATAACATTTTTTATGCTGACAACAGAGCATTAATGTTAGAATGAGTAAATAAAGCATGTGAAGATCAGGGCTTGCACATCAACACACAAAAAACAAAATTAACGATCGTCAGTAAGACTGGAGTTGACGGGAGACAAATCTTGTTTTAAATGGCAAGAGTATTGAATGAGTAAAAAGATTCAAATACCTCGGCTGCTGGCTGAATGAGAATTTAGACCCTGATGAAGAGATTAAGATCAGAATTGAGATTGCAAGATCAGGATTCATGAAAGACAAATCACTGGTTTTGGGGAAAAACCTTGCACTGGCAACACACACGAAGTTTGTAAGGTAATATGTGTGCCACTACTTCTATATGGAGTTCAAACTTGGACACTCAGGGCTTCAGCAGTGAAGAGAGTGGAGTCCTTCAAGATGTGGGTGTATAGAAATATGCTCTATACACCCACATCATCCCCTGGATGAAGCGGATGACAAATGAACAAATATTACAAATTATAGGACATAACTGGCAAATGAACATCATGAAAAGATGGAAGGTAAAATACTTGGGTCACATCACGAGAGGAGGGAAGTAAAGTTGTTGCAGGTGGTGGGAGCAATAGGTATAATTTTGTTTAAAATAAGTATTCTACTATATTAATAACCATATGATAATTACATATTTTCTATCCTATTTTTGTTTATAATGTCCCTTATCCTTTTTCATGGTTAAACATAAATTTCCAGATTTAATTTTTAGGCCCTGCTGTGATGCAGTTCCTCCAGGAAAAAATAATAACATGCAGTAATCTTTGGCATAAAGTCCATTTTTCACATCTATGCAGAAAACTACTATATCTCAAAAAAATCTGAACAATCAATGCCTGTAATAAAGATAAGGATTCGGCATCCTTTTATTTTTATACAGTTTTTTTTTTTGCATGATAATCCACTACATTAGCAATCAGCAAAAGCTCTGCATTGTATAAAATCACTGCAAACATGTTGAAACATTTCATATTTCTGTAGTATTGTTACTTCATTTGAAACAAAAATGTTAATTTGTTATTCAAGTTATAATGTTTTTCAGTATGGGTCCTTGTATTCAGAATCCCAAAATTCTGAAGGGCCTAAACTTCAAAAATATGATGCTGAGTTTTTTTTACACTGTTTAGGAAATTTTAGTGACAAAAAACTGCCATTTACAGTTTGTTCAGAAATTTAATTTTTTTTTTTTTTTTTTTTTTAAACCAAAACACGAGAGGTACTGGAACCTATAGTACTTAATACCATGCTTGGGTTGGACATTGAGAAGATGAAAAAGATATTTGTTGACAGTGGACTTGAACTTCTGTAGACTGTAATTTTCAGAAAATACGTATGAAGGAAGGTTCCAGAAAACGGCAGTTGAATGAATAAACGAGGAAGATGAAAAGTTGGTTCTGTGAGTTTGAAGTTGGACAGTAAATAGATGTTGGCTGCTGGTGGCATGTGTTCGGACTGTTTTCAAAGAGAGAGCGGGAATTATAGAAGACAATTCAGAAGAACAGTGCCCATGGAAGTATCTGTAGAAAAAGCACACACCAGAAACAGTACGTCTATGTCAACAGCGAGTGGAGAGAGACTGTTAGATAGGAGTCATTAATTAACCTAACTGCTCTCTTCTGAATGGAATCTATAAGCCCGAGAGAGGTTTTGGGGGCACCACCCCAGATGTGGGAACAACATTCCACGGTAGGGCGAATTTGCGATTTTACAGAGCGAATAGCTGTTTGGAAGAAAAGTAATGCTGAGAGCAAAACAAAAAACCCAGTTTTTTTAGCTGCAGAGGAAGCAATATTTGTACATTACAAATAAAAACCCAGTTTTTTTAGATGCAGAGGAAGCAATATTTGTAATGTGCTTGTGCCAAGAGAGATTAGAAGTCAGGGTAATCCCCCAAAAGAGATATATCATTTTGCCTAGAAATTGGAGTGTCACCAAAAATAAGCATAGGAGCAGAAGAATCCTTTTTGCGAGATATAAGACAACACTGAGTTTTAGAAGGATTGAAATCAACTAAGTTGTCTTTGCCCCACTGGAGAATTACCTGGAGATCGGCATTTAAGGAATTGGTAGCAGATATTCGAGAAGTTGAAGTTGACTGAGCAAGGCAAGGTTTCTCAAAATGGAAAGTGGAATGCAATGTGCTATCATCAGCAAAACTATGGATAGGATTTCAAGTCAATGGAAGGTCATTAATATACAAGAGGAAAAGAGTGGGGGAAACCTTGGGGAACACCAGCATTATATCTCAATTTAGAAGACAGAGAGCCATCTAACATCACCCTCAGTGAGCAATCAGAGAGAAAACTGGATAACCAATTACAAAAAACAGTTGGCAAACCATAAGATGGAAGCTTGTGGGGGCACTGCCCCAGATGTGGGAACAACCTTTATTCCAAAAACGATCGAAAGCCTTTGAGATGTCAAGAGGAACTGCTTGTGTTTCACCCAACTTTTCCATTGAATTTATCCATAAATGGGTAACATAAGCCAGAATATCACCAGCGGATCGACACTGACAGAATCCATAGTGGCGTTCGTTGATCAGACGGAAGGTTTCTAGGTAGTTTAAGAGTTGGCGGTTAATTGATTTCTCCATTACTTTAGAAAGAGTATAAGTAATTGCAATGGGATGATAATTGGATGTAAGGGATTTGTCACTAATTTTAGGAACTGGCTGGATATGAGCAAATTTCCAAGCAGAAGGAAAAACACCTTTGCAATAAGAAAGTGAAAAAAGGCAGCAAAGAACAGGAGCAAGTTCAGGTGTGCAGATTTTGAGAACAAGTGGAGAAATACCATCAGGACCTGGAGCTTTCTTAGCATCAAGATTCGTCAAAATAATTCTGACATCCTTTTGACAGAAGACCACAGGAGGCATTGAATGGAGCGTATTGGGAATGGTGGAAGGTGTTTCACTAAGATAACACATGAGTTGGAAGAAAAATGGGATGCTGGCATGTCAGCTTTATCCTTGGCTGAAGTGACAACAGAACCATCTGGTTTGGACAGAGGTGGGAGCAGAGATGGGCAAAATTTGCGGCCAATAGCTTTGGCAAGAGACCAGAATGCTCGGCTACTATTAGGCAAGAAGCAAGTTTTCTACTCTTAGCCTGTTCAAAATCTAGTTTGGACTGATTAATAACTGCTTTACTTACTCTATTAGTTTGACAATTCATGGTGTATTCAATAGTAAGAAAAAGTGGTTGCAAGCTTTGGTGTAGGCCGAAAATGAAACTGAAGAATTGGAAACAAGCCAATTACGATATGCAACTTTCTTCTCTTGAACAGCCTTAGCACTTTTATTGGAAAACCAAGGTTTACATAAAGGACAAGATTTTAAAGTGGAGTGTGGGATAAAGGATTCCATTCCTGCAAGAATAATTTCACTGACACGATCTGAGCAAACGTTGACATCAGAAGTTTTGAAACAGTAATCTGACCAAGGTAAAGAAGAAAAGAAGTCTCAAAGGTCATCTCATTTTGCATTCTTGTAATGCCAAACAATACGAGGTTGGGAATAGCCATGAGATAAAGGCTCCATTGTAGAAGAGAGATCACCAAGTTGTGATCTGAGGTGCTAAAGGACCTCTCACTTCAACCGTGTACTTAGAAGGGATGTTTGTGAGAAAAAGATCAAATGTGTTGGCTGTATAGTTATAATTGACCAGTATTCTTGTAGGTAAATGAACAATTTGTGCAAGTCATTAGTAATTGCAAAAGCCTCAGCATCTCGACCAGCTGGGTCGGTGTGACCAGAAAAGGGAAACCAGCTGGAGTTGTGAACATTAAAATCACCAAGAAAAATTACCTAACTGTTAGGAAAGTTAGACTGGAGAAAGTCAAGTTGCAAAGAGAGGAAGTCAAAGAGCTCCAAGTGATTAGTGGAGTTGGGAGATCAGTAGAGACAACAGATGACACAATGAGATGAGAGATTTTAAGCCAGAGAAGATCAAAAAGAGGAGGTTCGAAATTACCAAGTCTCTGACAGGGAATATCGGAACGAACATTCCATGTCATACACAAGTACCACCTTTGAGGCGAAAGGAATCATACAGCGAATAATTTGGGCAACCGAGATGAGCAGTAGTTGAATCAACTGATAACTGAGATTCTGTCAGAAAAAGTACATGGGGTTTGGCAGACTGCAAGTGGAAATGGACATTGTTGTGATTAGAATTGAGACCACGTATATTTGTGAAATGAACTACGAACTACTTGGGAGGTTTAGAACTTTTCGCAGATAAGCTTGCTCTATTAATTTGACAATTCACGGTGTATTCAATAGTAAGAAAAAAGTGGGGAGACATGCTGTAATTTTTGGATATGGCGTATACATGGTAAGAATATAGCCTGATCCTTGGCATAACGTGACCTCGACAATGCCCCCTGCATACACACTACTCAGACTCCCTCCAGTCACTATCTGGCAAAGTAGAGGTAGCAAGATTATACACTAGTTGATCTGGAAGCCTCCTAGAGAGTTACCAATAGGTTCAGTCCAGTGTACTAACTAGCAGCCGGCTTGCAAACACCATTTCAGAGCTGTACCCTTGAAATGTAAGGAAGATTGGATCTCGCCACGATGTTCATCATAACCTCAAAAGTCATCAGTCATAATGCATGATGGAAGAAATGGGGAAAAGTTGACCGGAACGTAGCTCAGGAGACTAAACATGGGTTCCACCACTTCAAGCCTCCAATTAGTAAAGTGGTGGTATTGTACCAGTTGATAAGAGTCATCTGCCACCTAATAAAAATTTGAGAAAAAAAAATAATAATAAACAACAAAAAAAAAATTCATTAAGACATGCATACTCTCAGGCCACCAGTCCTCTTGACACTGTTATCATGTCAACCACCATCAAAACATGGCTGACGTTTGGGATGAAATATGGTCTCACTCATAGCATAGAAATTTTTGTGAACAGCCCAGAACACTCCCAAACAAAAGCCACCTGAATATTCTCCTGGTAATTCTGAGTGTATTCAACAGTAAATACAAAATGTAACAGTAAATGTAAATACAAAGATGTTGATGGTATATCAGTGTTCAAGGAGGCCTTTTTAAAAACTTGCTGCAATGTAGAAGCCATGAATGCTTTTGCTAATCAATGAGCCATTAAAAACCAAATCAACCACTTTTGCTAACTTTAAACCCCTGGCTGCGAAGTGTATATTGTCCTTTATATACAATAAAGAATGTTTATTTATTTATTAATTTAAATAATTACAACAGAATGAGGTACGCTGTTCTCTTTTTCTGGGTGGATATCCATTTCCACTTTCCTTTCTTCACTTTTACATGGCCCCGAGTCAGGGGGAGTGTGGACAATGATATCTGTTGTGTTTTTTTTGATGACCTGTCACATGGGAGATAGGGTGGGATTCTTCTATTAATAAAATACTTAAAACGAAGATAGTAGATAGTTTGCCTCGATGGGGCAGGGACAAAACCCAGTGAGGTGTATATTTTTGCTCTTGCTACACTGAGCTAAGAGGCTGATCACTTAACATAAAGAACAAAACCCAACACCACAATATGCAGACACATTCACCATTTCACTGATTGGCTTTACTGGGTACAGTACTTTCACATAAATAGGGCAAGGTTGCCACAGTCTGGCTTGGGACTACCTTCACACAGACAGACAGACAGACAGACAGACAGACAGAGACAGAGAGAGAGAGAGAGAGAGAGAGAGAGCCTCCCATACAAAGGAACAAAAGTAAAAGCTAGCTAGACATCTCCATATGTCACTGGCAAGCAGAAACTGCATGTGACACAGTGACAACTTGGTTATATCATCTAACTTTCATATGTAAAATAAGCTCTGAATGAAATTAGAAAGTCATATGCTGCTTGGAATTTTTTAAACATTGACCCAAGAGGACTTTATTTCCTCTGCATAGAGGAAATAAAGTCAAAAGCTAAGTATCCTCTTATGCTGTTAGCAAAAATTTGAGTGTTCCGTGTCTATCACTTTGTTTTTGCTAACAAGCATGGTGTGCTGAAAAAAGATTTTCCATGAAACAGAGCTATAACACATATGGAAAGAGAAGCAGCTCCAATAGTGAATATGAAGAATTTACAACCTTTGCATATAAAAAAGGTCCAATCAAAATTAGAAAGTCACATATCACTTGGAAATTTTTTATATGATGAAATACCATATTTCCCCATGTATAAGACGCAACTTTTTTCAGAAAATTTGGGGTCTAAAAACTGGGTGCGTCTTATACAGTGGTTGTAGATTTTTTTTTACTTGCATTTCCCGCTTTTTTGCACTTGTTGTCTTTGCGCTCATTGTTTCGCACTTGTTACCGGTATATTAGGTTACGTTTTGCCACGTTCTGCCTAGAAATGGCTCAGAAAAGATTTGAGTACAGTGCTGAATTCAAGTTAAAAGTGATCCAGTTTGCAAAAGTGAATGGAAATCGTGCTGCTGAACGTAAGTTTGGTCCTCCTCCAACTGAGAAAACAATCCGAGACTGGCTACGGGAAGAAGAAACCCTACTGAAAACGCCACGGCAGAAGAAGGCCATTAGAGGCAGGTCAGCAAAATGGCCTGATTTAGAGAGGGAATTGAAGATATGGATTGAAGAGCAAAGGGCAACTGGAATTCCCGTGTCCACAAAGATGGTTCAGCATGAGGCAAGAAGAATTGCTGATGAAAAAGAAGGTACTGATTTCAAAGGAGGACACAATTGGTGCTTCAGGTTCACAAAACGGAATGGACTAAGCATGCACACACGCACCAGACTTGCCCAAAAGATGCCTGAAAGCTATAAGCAGAAGGTCCTTGAATTTCATCGTTTTGTCATTCAATGTCGGAAGACACATCAGTTTGAGTTGGGACAGATTGCAAATATGGACAAAGTCCCCCTTCAATTTGATATCCCAAGTAACAGAACTGTTGATAAGAAAGGGGTGAAAACTGTAACTGTGAAGACAAGTGGACATGAAAAGAGCCATTATACAGTTGTTCTAGCTTGTTGTGCCAACGGAACCAAGCTGCCTCCTATGCTGATTTTCAAACGCAAAACAATGCCAAAAGAAGACATTCCTCGAGGAGTGATTGTCCACGTTCATGACAAGGGTTGGATGGATCAGGATTGGATGAAGATCTGGTTTGAGAAAGTTTGGAGCAGTAGACCAGGTGGGCTCTTACGCAAACCTGCCCTATTGGTGCTTGATCAGTTCAGGGCACACATAACAAAAAATACAAAGAAGATTGTTGCAGAGCAAAAAACAAAACTTGCCGTCATACCTGGAGGCTTGACATTCCAGCTCCAACCACTTGATGTCAGCATTAACAAACCCTTCAAAGCTGCCAGGAGAGGAATGGAACCAATGGATGAAGTCTTCTGGGGACAATTTGACACCAGCAGGAAGAGTGAAGAAACCAACTATAGGAGAAGTTTGTACCTGGGTGAAAAGATACTGGGATAATATCAAGATTAAGATCGTTGTCAAGTCATTTAAGAAGTGTGGCATTTCAAATGCCACAGATGGAACTGAGGACGAGGCAATATATGAAGACAGTGATTCGTCATCAGACACAGATGAGGACAAGCTAATGGATAGGAGTTTTGATAGTGATGAGTTGTATGAATTTTATGGTGAATAAAACTTGAGTTCAATAACTTTATGTAATACATTTTTTTTTTTCAAATTTCAGGCCCCAAAATTAAGGTGCATCTTATACATGGGGAAATATGGGAGTTGTCATGATTATGCATCTTCAAAAAGATGACAACACTGTGGCGCCTCCGTAGCCAGGTGGGAAGGAGCAGCAGTGCATAGCACACGCTTCTTGATTAGACCTGGGTTCGAGCCCGTCACCACCAAATACGGAGGATGCGGAAAGGTCAGGGAATGACCACCGCATATCCCGGAGCAATATGGCCTTAGTTGCTAATGCTCCTAAAAACCAAATAACAAACAAACAAAACTGTCGTGATACCAATGAGGGAAAAATTAAGAAGGAAAAAAAAAAAAAAAAAAACTTACTGTGTGTACCCTGTATGCACGAAAGATGTTTTATTTTGTGTGAAAACATCCTTGGCTTGGACGAGGTTAAAGGGGTTTAGTATGAAAAGATTCCAAACGTGTTTAACATTTTAAAGCATTTATTTTTTTTCAACAGTTTCATGAATTTGAGGTTGCAATTCAGGTTAAACAGCTAATTTCTTGCAATGGGTTAGTGATAGCTAAAATATGATATGTACACTTGAATTATAAAGAGTGCAAATATCTTTGTAACACAGCATCAGTTATAGTTCCATGATTAGTAGTCGATACAGCTATAGAAGTATTTAACATAAGTTCAAATTTATTTTATAAGAAATCAGCCAAAGGTTTGGATTGAGTATTTGAAAAATTAACATAGAAATCTCAACTAAGTATTATTGGTATTTGGTCGCATTTCTTGTGAGAAAATTGTCATAGCAATCATGTAAGGAAGTAAAATGAAATGGATGAATTCAACGATGTGTTCGATCTTTTAGTTAGATGAAATGTAAATGACTACCAACAATATCATTTGACCGTCAGGAAGAAGGCATTCAGCTGTACAAATGTCTCCAACAGGTCTAACAGTCATGGATTTGCCAATAGTTTGTCAATAAATCACTTCCATACGAGAAATAACAACACTAGTATGATTTTCTCTCTTATGATAAACTGCTACACTACCAGCTTGTTGATCTTCTCTTTTGAATTGATTTTATTAAACTCTGCATTTTTTTGTTCTCTATGTTTTTGAACTTGTTCTTTTGTAGACATAGGAAGCTTCTTTGGTGAATTTGAAGCTTTTATTCTTGCATAGGCTGAGGGAGCTGAAATATGATTTTCTTTCTTTTTGGGTGATGCAATCGAAGCTGAGTGTTGCGGTATACTCTGTCTAGCTGGTTCAGGAATCAATTGAAAATCCTCAAGTAATTCATTTGAACTCAAATCTTCAGGAAGTTTTTGTGATGTCGATGGTCCAGCTTCTTGATGAGAAGTCGATGAAGGTTGATGCTGATCAAAATCTTGAGAAGCAGATTTTATTGAACTCTGCATTTTTTTTCATTCTCTATGTTTTTTAACTCATTCTTTTGTTGACATGGGAAGCTTCTTCAGTGGTTTTGAAGCTACTATTTTAATACGATCTGCAGATTTTATTAAAGTTTGAATTTTTCTCGTTCTCCATGTTTTTGAACTCGTTCCTTTTCGACACAAGAAAATTTTTGGAGGGTGGCCTCGAAGCTTTTATTCTTGCATAATATTACTACCAGTTACTTACTCTACCGAATTAATGTTAGTGGCTGAGTTAGTGGCCTTCGGGAAGTGAAATCATTTCCGTATCTTAGTATGAACTTACTCTACTGAATCAACTGCTTACCCTACCGAATCAACGTTAGTGACTGAGCTAGCATCGTTAGCGTCATTTAAAATCTAACAGCCACCTAATAGGAAGTGATGTAATTTGCGTCATTTCCATTACAAGATTTTGTTACCAATCGATTTTACTCTAGTGCTGCCATAGATGTTTTCACATCAAAAATTACAACTGACATGGGCATTACAAATGAAAAACTTATTAAGGGAGATTGGAGCAAAAAAAGTTCCATTTCTAAGCAACAAATTATTTGGATATATAAAAAATACAATAGGTTTGGTAAAAATATCAGTCTAAATAAAACAAATAACTTCACAGAGCATATTTCAAAGAATCATGGACTATTCTGCTAGCAAAAGTTCTAGCAGAATGGTCCATCATTCCATCCCATTGTTCAACATCAAGATGTTGAACAATGGGATGGAATATTTTGTAAAAATAAAATAAAATTTTATTTTTACAAAATAAAATTTTAAAATTTTATTTTGTAAAATTTTTTATATAATTCAAACCTTAATTAACATTTTTAATCCTTTATTTTGCATGTGTTTTAATTTCTCTTGCCAAGGTCTAAAGCTTTCAGTCAATACATTAAGACTTGACTAAGCATGCAGCAAAAAACAAGCGTTTTTAAATTCTAATTAAGGGATATGTGTTTCAAACCAGTGACTGTGATAAACATTCATCATTTGTTGGCTTAGTTTTGACACTTAGGTGAAGATACTAATATGATAATTTTCACATCTCATATTTCCCACAGTCAAGTGATGTGTAGTGTATAGCTGCTGATAATTATTTTCTAGTGATGATACATGTATTAAGTTTAAAAATTCTTGGATCACTAAAATAGATCAAATTTTATAATTACATTAAAATCATGAGGCTGCAAAAACTAAAAGGATGAGATCTCTGGCTTGAAACAAATATATCATACCAGTAACAAGTACTAGTCATATGTATATCCTTTAAAGTCAGTGATCAAGAAATAATTAACAATATACTCACTGGTATAGAATAACGCTTTGCTGCTAAAGCAACAGTGTGACTTCCACATGTGGCTTTTAATCTACAGAAATAAAACAAGTAAAATTTAAATATATGCATTTATAATATAACATACCTCAAATGTCTAGAATTAAAAACAGAAATTCAAAAAATAAAAAAAAAAACTATAGTTCAAAAAATGTAGGGTAAAGGGCTGCATGGTATGGGGGTTATAAAACTTATTGTACAGGCTTCAGTTTATATATAACATTGGGCACAGCTTCAGTATGTTTATAGCATCGATCTCATATTGTTTGGATACTTCATCATGAGTTGCCTTGGTATTGAATTACAAGCTTTAAATAAAAAAACTGCTTCAACAGAGAAGCATATTGCTATTTATTTAAAATGTTTGCCATGATTTTGACACCTCACTGGTGGGGAAGTAGTTATGTTGCATGGGTTTGTATATTTTAATTTTTTGTTGTTGTTGACGCCTGTTAACAAGTTAAAACCACTGTAGCAGAAGAATACAAAGTGCCTGCTACATATTTTGAACTGAAAAGAAAAATAAAATATTCACACAAATTTATTCAGACCTCGAGCACGGGGTGAAGACCTTTTATCTGTTAAGCTTCTGCTATCTGAAATATACAGCAATTACTATCATTCAGATGCTAAACACTCTTCTACATATATTTAGTAAAGTTTTTAGGTCCTGATCAAAAGAAATTTTTTTTTGTGCAAAAGCATTTCAACTTAATAAGATTTCTTATACAACTTAAATCATTATTTAATAAACATTTTGCCATATGCGTGTGTGAAAGATATTTAAAAGTTTCTGGCTATTACAGGAAAATGAGGAAAAATTTGTTTGTGAATGAACTTTTATTTAACAGTCCCCTCTAAGGGCCAAACAACTGATGCAATGCTCCCTGATCTTTTCTAGATTCGTTAAGCAGCGCTCACTGTCTTGGTCCTCTAAGACAGACAAGCCACTCTGTCTGCATCCCCATGAATAACATAATCATTTAAACCAAAATATCATCCTTTTGACTTTTTTTTTTTTTTTTTTTTGGTACAGGCAGTAATCTGAAGGGTCCATACCTAAAGGGTTTGATGATTCTTAACTTAAATTGTAGATTGTCTCCATGGTTACTCGAGCCTTGTTACTGGGAGCATTATCACGCAGGAAGAGCCTAGAAATCATATATTCCGAGCCATCCCAAGGATGAAGTTCCTGATCGTGGAAAAGAAGCTGGTCTTCACAGCCAAACTTATCACAGGCCAGGTATCATCTCCAAATATTTGAAACGCTTGCTCTTGGAGGATCCCACAGCAAGTCTAAGGTTGGTACCAGCACTTGTGGCTCACCACAACAGGCTTGTACTCACTGAGAGATTTCTTCCCAAGCAGATGCTCGCTGCCCTCACCGTGTGGACACAAACATCGACAGCATAATAAGTAACAAGGACAGAGACAACTTTATCAAAGCCTTGAATCCTGATATAATTCCAAGTTGTATTTGTTTTCTGTATTTGTGTTTAGCTCTGTGTTTTTATGCTGTATTTGTATTTCTTTTGCATTTGTAATCTGTCTTTTTGTAGCCTTTTTTTTTTGTAACCCTTTTCTCTAAGTGCTATATGTGAATCCCTGGCGCTCGTCGCCAGGATGGGATATTGTGTTGTAACTTTACTTCACAATAAAGATTTATTTATTTATTTATATTTTGCAGATGTTTTCTCCCTCTGCTTCTTCACTGATTGTAATCTTGTTGCCACACTGACACAAAAAACACCAAAAGGTCAAAATAACAAATTAGAATAAGTCACAAAAGAAATAATTCATTAATTTAATCTTTTTGGTGTGTTTTGAGACAGTATAACAAACCTACAATCATTGAAGCAGAGGGGAAAGCATGCACAAAACGCAATTTATACACTTTATAAACAATAAACAGATTCTAAAAACTTTACACATGTGAAGTGTTTTCAGTTCAACTATTCAGATAAAGAAAACCTTTATTTTGACCTGCAATGTCTAGAATTTTTTATAGTACATAAATTATGCATGTGCATATGTAATTTTATCTACTGATAGTAATTAAGTTTGTATAGTCATTTTTTAGAATGACCAACTTTATAGATCATCAGAAATCTATAAAATAAATTTTACTTTTTATTGAAGAAATTGACCTAAGACTGTAGAAAACTCACTGAAAGATACTGCAAGGCATGTCAACAAATGGTGAACTTGTCTTCCAAGCCAAAAGCATTATTTCTGCCAATTATCAAACAAGAATTGAAGGCAGTCTCTCAAATTGAAATATCATATGGTAGTTGGAAAAAACCTTCATACCTAATATTTTAAACATGAAAAGATTATGCAATTTCACTGTTCCAAAGTTTTCAACAGCAGATCTCATATAAATAGGAGCTGTACTTTCAAAAGAATTAATCAAAATTTGTGAGCATGAGATCCAGGGTTACAAACATTCTAAAATCAATAGTGATGTGATTAAACATGGTACTATCTATCATTCACAGACAAAATGTAAATCCTCTGAATGAGTCTTAATTAAGAATAATAACACAAACAAAAAAAAAAAAATTCAGGTCGACAGCACTAAATTTAGGTAAAGTTACGCTAGCATTATTTTTTGATTACAAAGGATATTATTTTATTACTGGGACATACAGCAGCTTGAGAAGCAAGGTATAAGGGATTCCAAGGCCTGCTGTGAGTCCTCATGGAACATGCAAATAACATGGGGTGTTAGATGTGCAAAGTATACTTGCATATACATGTATACTTGCAAATGCTAGGAGTATAATAAATATATCTGATGAGTCTGAAGGGATATCGAAGATGTGCTGCTCCAACATAAGGGATGCGGAATTTCAGTATGTGGAGTACAATGTGTACAGAAAGGACAGACAGGATAGGAGGGGAGAGGTATACTCTTAGTCAAGAACCATAAAATCTAAGGAAGTGCATCCAGTCAACATGGGTGGCCAGTGCAATGTTGAGTCAGTTTGGTGTGAAAGAAACACCGAGAAAACAAATATGAGAGTAGGAGTGCATTATAGGCCTATTAATGATTGTGCTGAGTATAACGAAAAACTATATAGACAAATACAGTGTGTTAGTTGTCTGATGGCACCAGGGGTTTCCTTACACCAGCATGCCAGAGAGGCAATGAGACAGAAATACTCTGGATAATCATAGTTCACCTTGAATCCAAAGGTGAATATATATGTGCACTGGTGCACATGTATCCTCAATTCACAAAGGGGGACCAAAAGCTAACAAGCAATTACAGACCTGCTAGCTTAACTTCAACTCCAGGGAAAATAATGGAGTCACTAGTTAAAGAAGTAATGCAGAGTTATCTACACAGAAATGCAATTATATTGCAGTCACAACTTGGATTTGTTGAAGGGTAATCTTGTCAGACCAACCTGAATGGATACTATGATGTAGTAAAAAAGAAACTGGATGCAAAAATTAATTCTGATAACATATGCTTGGATTTCAGGAAAGCTTTTGATATTGTTACACATAAAAGACTGCTGTTGTAAAATGGAACAGTGTGGCATTAAAAATAAGTTATCATTATGGATAAAGAGATTGAAGAATGGGAGAAGAAAGAGTGATTATCAATGAACACTGCTCTTTGTGGACTAATGTTATTAGTAGAGAGTCCCGAATGTTCGGTGCTGGCCCATCGTTGTTTTCTATATTTATTAGTGATATTGATGAAGGTAAATTGGGCTTAATGTCCAAGTTTGCAGATGATACAAAGATTGGCAGGGTGGTTAATGGCAGTAATCAAGGTATACTATTACAAAAAGATATAGAAAAAATTAGGAAGGTTGGCTGTGTAATAACAATTGAAGTTTAACATTGACAAATGCAAAGGTAATAGTAATCCCAAGTTAACGAGTGGAAAATGAACAAGAAATGGGGTAATTGCACAGTCAGATATGAAGTTCTCTGAGCAGTGTAAACAAGCTGCCAATCAAGCTCATAAGGTTTTTGTCAATGATATACAGGTGACCCCCGCTTAACGCTGATCATTCGTTCCGGAAAAACAGAGCGCTAAGTGAATCCGCGCTAAGTGAGCGCCACTTTCCCATAAGGTAACATATGTATTTGTGAGCTGCGGTCGGTGCCATAGGATATTTCCTAATCAACAATAAACGGTAATGAAAAGATGCACAAATGTCGGTCAAAATATTTAATATTCAAATATTTGCACATATAAAATATTCTGCATTACATACGTATAATTATGTGGTAACTACTTGCGTATCAAAAGTAAACTTAAAATTCCAATTAAAATAATGAATTTAATTGATTTAATTTAATGGATGAATTTAATCATGGAAAATGTGTGGATTTTGAGTTGAACTATGGCCCTCTTCCAAATAAACTAAAAGGGGTATTAATTTTAAATGGCCCGCAGCGTTACCACCCAACAATAAAGTCAACTGATCTTTCGCCGCTTTGAAATATGGCATATTTTTTGTTCTTTCAATATGAAACTTCTTTTAGGCATTCGTTTCCACAAAAGTCCCACTTCATCTATGTTAAAAACTTGTTGAGAAATATAACACATAATACCCCTCTTCAATAATTTTAACAAGTTCTTTTTTGAAAGTTTCGTCTCCTTGATCTGCACTAGCGGCTTCTCCCTGGGTTTTAAATATATTCTACCAGCCCTTACCAGTTTTAAATGGTTCCACATTTTTTTTTTTTTTATGTGAGTTTTCTTCAGATCATCATATTGGCTAATCTTTCTCTCTCTCTCTCTTTTTTTTTTTTTTTAATATTTAACTTAACTGACTTCTGCATTGGAATATTATCTTCAATAAAATTAGTCTTTCCATTTCAATCCTAATAGCCGTCCTAGTTTCTTGCAGTGGAACAGCTATCTTTGCCGCTGATAAAATTATTTTTTATAATTGTTCTTACAGTTAAACTTGCAAGTCCTAAATTATGGCACACATCCGCTTGTCGTTGACCGGAATCGATTCGCTTCAAAACGTCTAATTTAATTTTCAAATTCAGCCTTTTTCTTACATTTATAGTCTTCGTACTGCACCCAGACGTTGTTGCTTTTTCATTCCTGTCGGTCATTATTAGCTCTTCGAAAATATAACTGCGTTGGTTGAATTAATTATGATACAATGCTCAAGTAAACTTTCCGTTACGCACAATGTCTAATACTGTACTGAGTGATGACTAGACTTCGGATAAATGCATATAACCCAAATATTACAAGCAATATATTCGATCATTTTTTAAAATGTTGATCTCGGAACTACGTAACAAGTCACTGTACTGCAATTAAATTAGCGTGCGAGAAAATTTCACTGAGCGTGGGAAAATTCCTCAAGTCGGCGTGGGAAACGTTTTAATGCTGTTTTGCTATTCATTTTCAAGCTATCGACTCCATCAAATGAAACGATTTCGTTAAATTTGTCAAAAATGTAATCTGTAAAAGAGCGTTATAGTGATCTGTGACAGCGTTATAGTCAGATACGGGTTATAATATAAGAACAGCGTTATAGCGAATCAGCGTAAAGCAAACCGCGTTATAACGGGGGCCTGCTGTATAGCAATTTTGCTAGCAGGGATAAGGAGGTGATAATCACATTGAAAAAGGCAATGGTTAGGCAGCATCTTAGGTAGGATGTAAATCTGTTGGAGAATATGGAGAATACAGAGAAGAATATGGCTAGAAGAATACTCTTGAGGAGAAACAAAAGGGTGCTCTTATCAAGGAAGGCTTCAGTTCTGCAAATTGCAGCATCTGATGACTAGGCACCTGCGAGGTGATCTGATTGGGGTGTTTAAGGTTTTGAATGGATTGAATAAGATGGTATTCTTCTGCTGATAGTATTCTCCTCTTGCTCAGACTACACACATGATGAGGCATAAATTCAAACTGAGGAAGGATGGTTGCAGTGTAAATATGTGGAAGAGTGCCTTCAGCCAGCAGGTTGAGCAGCTAAAGATCTCTGGAAAAAGCAGGCGATGCAGATTTGGGACTTGAAATTACATTTTACTGAAGACATACCCATATTAAAGGCCTCCGTAGCCGAGTGGTCAGGAGCAGGAGTGCAGTAGCACATGCTCTTTGAGTAGACTGGGGTTCAAGCCCCTGACTGCTAAATACGGTCGATCTGCCAACCCGCACTGGACCAGCGTGGTAGATTATGGTCCATGTCCCTCAGCATAAATTGTTGAGGAGGCTTCCATCCTGCAGTGGGTTGATAATGGCTGCAGTTTACCTTTTTTTTTTTTTTATACAGCCACAGCATACAATTCATCAGTAGAATATACTTTAAAACATCAGCACCAAGAATTTTTTCAACCACTGATTTCTATTTGGATTGTCTGTTAGATGACACCACAATCACTGCCAATGTTTAACTAGTAAAAAGCTTTATATTAAAAGACAGCTATAAGACTACCAACACAGTATGCTTTCAAACATTAGCATATCTAGGATTTTTCTGTAAATGAATTCCCATTTGGACTGTCTGTTATACATCAGCCAATTATGACTTGTTTCAAGAAAGATACTGTTTCACACTCTGCTATCTTCAGAAATGCCAAGTCAAAGTTTTATTTACAACAGCACCTCTGTTTAGACTTGGCCATCATGAGAAATTCTAAAGATTCACCAGAAAGAGAAGATCTGAACTCAGTTTTTGTTTTTCTCACCTGGCTAAATATTCTTCTCATACTCAATGCTACTAAGAAGAATTGTTAAAATGCTAAGCATGAACTGAGATAATCTATTATATATTATCTAAACCATTCTTGAATACATGTTCATAATATTAGCCTTGGGTTTTGAATCTACAATTATAAATCATGTATTATTTAAAAAGTCTCAATGGAGAATCCGGTTTATATTTAACAAGTCAGAATTTAATGAGTTAGTCTTTAACCCTTTCATTGGTATGTATGCTATATTTTTCATGTGTGGCTAAAAAGCTCTACGCTTTAAAGGTAGTTTAAAACAAATTATCTGTAGAAAACTTCAATATGTACATAATGTCTTAAATTTGCAGTCAGATATGTAGTTTTCTGAGCAATGCAGACTCATTTTAGGAAGGATGTAGATTTGCTTGAGCGTGTACAGAGAAGAGCAACAAGATTAATGAGGGGAATGAAGGGATCCTCTTACCAAGAGAGGCTTAAGTTTTGCAAATTGCAGGCTGGAGACCAGGCACCAGCGCGGTGATCTGATTGAGGTGTATAAGGCCTTGAATGGATTGAGCACACTGAATTCTGATGGGACCCTTCAACTTATTCAGATTACGAACCTAAGGGGGCATAAATTCAAATTAAGAAAAGACAGATGTAGAATAGATGTGCGGAAATTGGCCTTTAGCCAGCGGGTGGTTAATTGCTGGAACAAACTCCCATCTGTCGTTGTGGAAGTTGATAGGTTAAATAAATTTAAGGAGGAACTGGACAGGCATTTGGAGGGAATGGTGTGATTTTTTTTTTTTTTTTTTTTTCTCATACACTTGCTTTCTTGCATCACATGCCACTACTAACACTACTATTTTGTAGTATGTGCCCATCTGTTATATTATTATAAGATACAAAGGAGTGCAACTTATAAACTGTGTCTACCAATTAGAGAGAGAGAGTTTATAATATATGGCACCATGAAAATTTCAGAGCATTCACAATATGAGATGTAATAAAATGATGCCACTATAATAACTTTGGTTGATTTAGTGTGCATAGACATGTTGCATTTGCACTAACTTATATGTCTGTAAATTTTCTGCAGTCTAAGGCTTTTGCCCTGAATTTTTATTAAGTATTAAACTACTAAACATTTGGCATCTCTCATACTGTGGGCTTAATTTCACAACTGGGTCATCAGCTGTTATACCATCAGGATACCTATCCACTGAGAGATGAAGGGCCAAATAGCCCTGAAACAGCTGTCTGGGTACACTGAGAAGAATATATTGAGAATAAGTAACAATAGGCTTCTCTATTGGGGAAGTGTTAATTATTCAAAGTATAACCAAATAAGCAACTCATTATTAAAAGGGATTGCAACTCACTGTTACAGGGGATTCCACAGCCCTTACAACAAGGGCTGTGGAATCACTGCATTTTGTTGGACAAATCAGTGCATCAACAAACTGAGAAACTAATCAGCACACCAATAATACAATAGAACTGAATTAACAGTGGAACATATGTAGTGAGAAATAAAAATAGAGCAGCACAAAGTGATGGCAAACTGCCAATGGCGAGCAGAGTTAAATAAGAATATGAAATAAACTGTCTTACTACCCTTTCGTATTTTATTCATTATTAATTTAATTTAAATTTTATTTTCAATATATAAATATATTCACACACACATATACATATATATATGTGTGTGTGTGTGTGTGTGTGTGTGTGTGTATTAAACAAATTTAAGTTTAAAACATACCCTCCATCTGCCAGTACAGTATGAGTTCCAATGACTACTTTATTTACATGAGACATAACAGCAAATATTGCAGAATCTGGTATAAGTGTTGTTTCTATTCCAGCCTGAGAAAGACTCCTGGAAAGCTGTTGACCCTAAAATAAACAAACACCTATTTGAAACATATAAACACTGTACTGAAAATGCATATTACATCTGAAAGCTATTCAATAAGATGTGAGATAAAATTTAATTTTAGCAATGTATTTATCACATTTTGAGAGAATACTATCAGCCACTTCAGATAAATCTGTGTATATCAATTTTTGTTCCCCAGTTGGTTGTATGGTTGTTTATCTGAAAGGCACTTCACAATGCTCAATAAACAATTATGTAACATATCTCAAAGGTTCAAGTTTTCCTACTGACAAGAAGGACAACAATTCGGTGAGTATGGGCTTGGCACACCCAGGGTCCTGAGCTGGATATCTATCATTCTTCTCTTTCTTGGTGATTCCCTTCTACTTTTCTCGCTCTCTTTCTCACAGGGTAACTTGGGATTTTTTTTTTTTTTTTTGGCTGGTGCAACATAAGTCTCAGGCTTCCTTGCACCATATAGCTAACAATAATAATAATAATAATAAAAAAGGCACGTCCCTGTGCGGACGTGCCTTTCTGCCGCTACTGGAACAGAGAAGTTTTTTCTGATTTATTTTCTGCTTTATTAGTTTAAATTGACATATTAACTTATTTCTAGAGTAGCTTTATATTCCTATTTACGGTACTTAAAGTTAAAGTAACTTAGACAGAGATTTGTAGGTATTACTTAGTATCGGAAAGGGTATCAAATACACGTGTTTACCGTTCATAAACAGCCGCCATTGTTACGTGAAAATTAATCAGTAAATCTATTAATCTTGTCGAACTTCATTGGCAATTAAATTGTACTTTTAACTATACATATAACCACTTAGGTTACGGAACATAAATAATTAGTAAAAATAAATAATTACTACATAACTTGATACGGAAGTTATATAAAGGGACTTCGTAGGTAACACTCGTTACTGAAACGCGATACAGCATATCCGGAATTCGATAGCATTAGCTTTATATAGTATAGTGCATAATATAATATTGTCAATTAATCAGTAGATCTATTAATCTTGTTAAACTTCATTGTCAATTAAATTGTTCTTTTAACTATATATATATAACGACTTAGAGTACAAACGTAACAAATAATTAATACATACTTGATACGGAAGTTATATAAAGGGAACTCGTAGATAACACTCGATACTGAAAAATAAATATAGCGTTATAGCTGTGTTAAGATACAAGTTTAAGGTTTTAATTTTGTTCTGAAATTGTAATTTTACTGACATTTAAATCGAAATCATGACTCTGACCAGAGCAGCAAAGCAAAAGGCTCAAGCTAATGGGAGTGCTGTGACTCAGGGGAGAACTGAGGGGGGCAGTTGCCCTCTGAATCACAGCCTTTTAAGATGCACTGTTTGCTTGATGTTTGCGGAGCAATCGGGTACGGGACATGATACTGCCATGGGGGATGTCTTTGTGTGTGCACGATGCAAGGAGTGCAAGGAAATTAGGCGGCAACTCGGCGTTGTTATGGGCCTATATGAGACCTTGAAGGACAGGGTGGATGCCCTCGAAGGAAATAAATTGAGGGGCCCATCAAGCTCTCAGCTGCCCACATCAACGCCAGAGCTTGCACTTGGTCATCTTGCAACACAGAGGCAGCCCCCAAGGCAGAATGCGCTGGTCCTACAGGAACTAGTAGTTGTTGTTGACTCTATTGTCAGGGAAACGGGGAACATGCTTTGTAAAAAGGATAGGTGGAACAGGACCAGGGTATGTCTGCCAGGGGCAAGGGTTGATGACGTTGTAGAGCAGATATCATCTTTTAAGGGCACAAAAGGTGATTAGTTGTACACGTTGGCACTAATGACATTAAAGTAGGAGACCAGCGGAATTACTTAACAAGTACAGGTCACTGTTGAAAAAAAGCCGTGAAGTAGGGTTAAATTTGAAAGTGTCTGCAATTCTGCCCAGACACGATAGGAGGGAGTATATGATGAGAGCCTTGTCGATCAATTCGGCCCTGGAAAGATTGTGCAAGGCTCAAGGGGTAGAATTTTTTTCAGCCTGGAATGTACTTGTTAACAGGAGAGATTGCTTCTACAGGGATGGGATACACTTAAATAGAAAGGGTGCAAGAATATTGCTGATGCTATCGAGGCAGTGTTAGGTGGGTCGGAAAACTGCTAGCTTGGGGGGAGACAAAGACTAATGGATTAACAGTAGCCACTGGCAGAGGTGAAAGAGATTCTTGCACTGCTTCTATTGGAATGAGCAGAAGCCTGAAAAACAAGATGCAGGATATTTCAGAGACTGCTGGAAGTCATTGTGATACAAGTAAACACATGGGTTGTGTTAGGGTAGCTAAGAATAGAAACAAGTGCAGGTATACTTGCGTGTACACCAATGCTAGGAGTTTAGTAAATAAATTTGATGAATTTGAGGTATTGCTCAAAACATCAAAGGCAGATATTGTTGGGATATCAGAGACGTGGTGTCACACAGATATAAGGAATGCAGAACTGGAATTTGGGGAGTACAATGTGTATAGAAAGGATAGACAGGACAGGAGGGGAGGAGGGGTTATGCTATTAGTTAAAAAACACATAAAATCCAAGGAAGTGAAGCCAGTCGACATTGATGGACAGGGCAGTGTCGAGTCAGTTTGGTGTGACATACACATAGGTAAATCAAAATTGAGAGTAGGAGTGTGCTATAGGCCTAATGACTCTGATGAGTATAATAAGATACTGTACAGGGAAATAGAATGGGCCAGTAAATCAGAGAGTCTTATAATGGGGGATTTTAATTTCCCAGATATTGACTGGAATTTGTGGGTTGGTCACTCACACACTAGCAGGGCTTTTGTGGATTTATTGGATGATTGTTTTCTACACCAGCATGTTCGGGAGGCAACTAGAGGGAGTAATACTCTTGATCTGATTATCAGTAGTGATTCTTCATGCATTAGGAATCTGCAGATAAAGGAACCACTGGGTGGCAGTGATCACAGTGTGCTGAAGTGGGATTTACTCAAGGAGGTAACTACCATCAGAGGCAAAGGGAAGGGTTTTTGCTTTCGTAAAGGCGACTATGATGGTCTGAGACAGTATTTAAATTCTATACAGTGGCACCAACTGATGTTACCAACAGCAAATTCAAAATGGGAAGCATTCAAGGAACTAATCTTGGAAGCTACCAGGCTTTACATACCAACCAAGAAATATTGTTCAAGGTTCAGGCCTAAATGGTTGTCAGATGAACTAATGAGACATAGGGCAGAGAAGAAAAATGCATGGGATACATACAAATTAATGGGTGACATGGAAGCCTATGATAGATATAAGTTGGTCTGTAACCAAGTCACAAAGGAGATTAGGCAGGCAAAGGCAGATTATGAGAAGTCCTTGGCAAAGGACGCAAAGAAAAACAGAAAAGAGTTCTTTACCTATTTAAACTCAAGAAGGAAAGGGATGAATCAGATTGGTCCACTGGATGTTGATGGTTCAACAGTTGAGGATCCTGCTCAGGTGGCTAACAATCTAAATGAGTATTTTGCATCTACATTCACACATGAGGAGTTATTCAGGAAGGGGAATGTCGTAGGTGAAGTAAACATTGGCAGTGAGCTAGATTATTTTCTAATAACTGAGAGGAAAGTGGAGGAGAAATTGCTGAGGATAACATAAAAAAGGCACCAGGGGTGGATGGGATCTATCCAGTTATATTAAAGGAGGCAGCAAAGGAAGTAAGCAAACCCCTAGCCATAATTATGGAGCTTCTTTGGACTCAGGGGAGGTACCCATGGACTGGAGATGTGCAAATGTAACCCCAATTCACAAAGGAGGATCAAAGGCTGACACAAGTAATTATAGACCTGTTAGTTTAACTTCGGTTCCAGGAAAATTAATGGAGGCACTGGTTAAAGAAGCACTGCAGGATCATCTGGACAAGAATTCAGTTATAGCTCAGACGCAGCATGGTTTTGTTAAGGGCAGGTCTTGCCTGACCAATTTGATTGGATACTATGATGTAGTCACAAAAGAACTGGATGCAGGGAATAACTTTGATATTATATATTTGGATCTTAGAAAGGCTTTTGATACTGTTGCACATGGAAGACTGCTGCACAAATTGGAGCAGTGTGGCATTGGAGGCAAATTGCTGCTATGGATAAGGGGATGGTTGAGTGGCAGAAGACAGAGAGTGGTAATCAATGGACTCTGCTCAACGTGGACTAATGTTATTAGTGGAGTTCCTCAGGGTTCAGTGTTGGGTCCATTGTTGTTTTCTGTATTTATAAATGATACTGATGATGGTGTATCAGGCTTAATGTCCAAGTTTGCAGACGATACCAAGGTTGGAAGGGTTGTTAAGGACACTACTGATACTATGCTGCTGCAACAGGATCTGGAAAGGTTGAGCAGATGGGCTGAGAGGTGGCAAATGAAGTTTAACATTGACAAATGTAAAGTACTACATATGGGAAACAGTAACCCAGATCAACGTATCAACTCTGTGGTACTACGCTGACAGTGGTTGAGAATGAAAAGGACCTGGGGGTAATTGTGCAGGCAGATATGAAGTTCTCTGAGCAGTGCAGACGAGTTGCAAGAGTAGCTCATGGTGTCTTGTCAATGATATACAGGAATTTTTCTAGCAGGGATAAGGATGTGATTATTCCCTTGTATAAGGCATTGGTCAGGCCACACCTTGAGTACTGTATACAGGTCTGGAGGCCTCATTTCAAGAAGGATGTAGAGCTGCTCGAACGAGTACAGAGAAGGGCAACAAGATTAGTGAATGGAACAAAGGGTTGCTCTTACGAAGAAAGGCTTAAGTTTTGCAAATTACAGAGCCTGGAGACTAGGCATCGGCGAGGTGATCTGATAGAGGTGTATAAGGCTTTGAATGGCTTGAGCATGCTCAATGCCGATGGGATTCTTCCTCTTGCTCGGAATAATCACCTGAGAGGGCATAAATTCAAATTGAGGAAGGACGGATGTCGGATAGATGTGCGGAAATTTGCCTTTAGCCAGCGGGCAGTTGGTTTGTGGAATAGACTCCCATCGCTTGTTGTTGAAGTTGATAGCCTAAATAAATTTAAGGCTCAGCTGGACAGGTATTTCGAACGAACGGAGGGGTGAAATGGGAGTAGTGGTTGTTTTTTTTTTTTTTTTGGCTGATGCTGAATAAGCTTGCTTTCTTGCATCATATGCCTCTACTAATGCTAATGCTAATAATTTAGTCAAACCTGATTGTTTGCTTTAGGTTTCATGGTATATCAGCTACTAAAGTTATAGTGTGCCACAGTGAAACCTATTTCATAGGTTTCACTGTGGCACACAGTAATGATATCTTAATAAAAGGAACTATTAAGGAGTAAGAGAAGCAAAACAAAAAGCTCAAAGCAGCAGGAACTTAAGAGTTCACAGTGCTTAGAGCAGAACTGTTAATAGCAGTTCTCTTGCAAATCACAGCTACATTTGTTGTGTTCACAAGCCAGGCTTGATACCCGAAAGTCAAAAACACTGCTGGAACCAATGTTTGGGTGATACTCAAGTCAAGTGGACCTAATTTCGGTGAACTCCAATCAGTCTGTGACAGCCAAATCCTCCACTTGCACCTTTACGATAGTGGGACTGTTGGTAACCCTGGGTATAACCCCCATGTTCAAGCACCTAATATAATGGAGGTGACCACCCAGGTGTGAACCAACGTAAGCAGGGAGTTGAGGTGTGGCACCCACACCACATGGAGAATGCCACCCCCTCTGCATTACCAGGCAATACCATTACTTGCTTATTGGAGACTTGAAGTGGTTGAACCCATGTTTAGTCTCAAGAGCAAAACTCTGGCAACCACACCCCATCCCTTCCATTACACAGTATGATTGATGTCGTTTGAGGTTATGATGGACATCCTGGCGAGATCCAATTTTCCTTATATTTCGAGGGTACAGCTCTAAAATGTGTTCACATGCCGGCCACTAGATAGTACACCGGACCGAACCTATTGGTAATGCTCTAGGAGGCTTCTGGATCAGCTAGTGTATAATCTCGCTGCCAGAGAGTAACTGGAGAGAGTCCAAGTAGTGTGTATGTGGGGGGGGAGGGGCATTGTCAAGTCCATGTTATGTCAAGGAGCTGGGCAAACCCAATATGTATGATATATACAGTAATACCCCGACTTACGCGAACTCTGAGTTACATGGTTCTTGATTTTTTTGTTTGGCAACACTGCCGCCCACTATCTTCAAGGTCATTCTTCATATGTTATCGATATACGGTGCGACGGCAGAGAATGAGAGCGAAAGATGAACAAAATTCAACTTTGCTACGCATGAGCGGGACACATATACATGAATTTGTATTCCAACTGTCTTATTTATATGTGTGCGTTCAAATTCGTGCTCAACTTTTGTCGGAAATTACATCGTTTTCATGAGAGAAATGGATCGCATCGGTCGAGCCGTATACAGTCAATCCTCGTATAACACGTGTTTACACTACACAAATTCGATCATTCATTATTTATAAATACGGTAATGATATCTTATAATATAACACGAACCGAATTGGCTTATGCATGATTCGCCTTTGTGTTTAAAAGAAATGGCAATCGAATGCAGAATCATCCCAACTGAACGCAACACGATAGGAATGAAGAGAAGATTCTGAAAATGTATGTTTTTTATATCAGTGAAGGGGAAACACATTTCACCATAATAACATAAAAACCAACACAATTCCAGCTATCGGTATGCAATTAGATCGAGTTTACTACCAGTTTATAACAGATTCCACTAGCAGAAATGCAACTGGATTTTTATTGTTTTATTGTAGTAACCCCAGAAATGTGGTGTTAATAGTGTATCTCTGCCTTTATGGTGTTGTTTATTCAGTTACTACATGCGCGCAGCTTTGTTTATACGTATCAAGCGTGCCTCCTCGTTTTGTAATTGTGCTTTATTCCCTAAAAACGAGTAAAATACTTAAAAGGTGCGAAAAGGAAGTGGTGAAGACACCGCAGATTCAGAGAGAAAAAGAAAAGCAATTATCGATAAACAGAGGCGGACTGGGTCAAAAATTCTTACCCGGGAAAATTTATAGTGGCCTCATACTATGGTTTATGGCCAAAATCACACTGGCCCACCGGGGTTTCCCCGGTAAGGCTTATGGCTAATCCGCTTCTGTCGATAGAGAAAAAATATGAAATTGTGAAACGCTTTGAGCGAAATGAAAGACCATGTGATATTGCATGCACTACAGGCCTAAATGAGGCAACGCCGAAAAGCACATGACAATTGCAAACTTGACAGAAGGACTGAGCTGAATTGAAAACGGCTTAAAAATTTTAGAAAACATAGACTACAACGAAGAACGCGTTACAGCTACAAAGCAAGGAATAAAAAAATTATTAGCTTGCTACGAAGAAATTCTGCATGAAAAAAAGAAGGTGCTGTGTTGCCAGACGAATTTGTTAGATTTTATGAGGCCATCGACATCGAAATAACTTTTTTACGTAAGTAATTTATTTTTTTAATACATATTTTGTATTAATATGTATAAAGAACTGCAATTTTATCAATATTTTTCTTCTAAACTAGTGTTTTTGTTAGTCCTTGGTCCCAATTAAACAAAATTTATATGTATTTATATGCAAAGTTGTACCCTGACTTACGCGAATTCGACTTAAGCGATTTTCGTCGGACACACCTATCGCATAACTTCGGGGTATTACTGTATAAGAAGTTCGTTACTTCATACAGCATGTCCCCCCCAACCCCCACCTTTCCTTACCACTGAATACATCATCAATCGTTAAACTAATAGAACAAACTTATCCATAAAAAGATCGAAGTCTACCAAACACTTCCTCATTCATTCCACAAATAAGTGGTCTCAGTTCCAATCTCAATGATGTCCATTTACACTTACAGTCTGCCAAACCCCATATACTCTTTCTAACAGAATCCCAATTATCAGTTTATTCAACCACTGCCTAGCTCAGTTGTCCTAATTATTCACTGTACGATTCCTTTTGCTTCAAAGGTAGTACTTCTGCATATGTCTGCTCTGATATTCCCTGTCAGAGACTTAGTCATTTGGCATCTCCTCTTTTCGATCTTCTCTGGCATAAAATCTCTCTGCCAAAACCTGTCAAATTCATGTGTTTGCCTCTACAGTTCTCCTAAATCCACTAATCACTTGGAACTCTTTGACTTCCTCTCTTTGAAACTTGACTTTCTCCAGCCAAACTTTCCTGACACTGAGATAACTTTACTTGGTGATTTTAATGTTCACAACTCCAGCTGGCTTCCATTTTCTAGTAACACGGACTGAACTGGTCAAGAAGCAAGGCTTTTGCAATTACTAATGACTTCACACAGATTGTTCATTTAGCTACCAGTATACTAGACAATCCTAACGACATTGCCAACACACTAACTTTTTTCACAAACAACCATTCTAAGGACATGGTCGAGTTAAGTGGTCCTCTAGGTACCTCAGATCATAACTTGGTGATGGTCTCTTCTCCAATGGAGCCTTTCTCTCGTGGCCAATCTCAAACTCAGGTTGTTTGGCATTACAAGAATGCAAAATGGGATGATCCGTGAGATTTCTTCTCTCCTTTTCCTTTTTGAGATTACTGTTTTAAATCTTCTGATGTCAATGTTTGCTCAGATTGTGTCAGTGAAATTATCCTTGTAAAATTGAAATCTTTTATTCCATACTTCACGTTAAAATCTTGTCCTCTGTCTAAACCTTGATTTTCCAATAAATGAGCTAATGACGTTCAGGATAAGAATGTTGCATATCACAATTGGCTTGTATCCAAATCTCCAGCATCATTTTTTGCCTTTTGCCTGCAGCAAAGCTTACAACAATTGTAAAGCAGTTATCAATCGGTCCAAACTAGATTTCAAACAGGCTAAGAGTAGAAAGCTTGCTTCTTGTCCAAATGGTGGTCAAGCATTGTGGTTTCTTGCCAAAGCTGTTGGCCACAACTGTTCTCCATCTCTATTCCCACCTCTGTAAAACCAGTGGTTCTACTACCACTTCATCCAAAGGTAAAGCTGATCTGCTAGATACAATATTCTTTACATTTCAAGGGTACAGCTCTAAAACAGTGTTCCCAGGCCGGCCGCTAGTTAGTACACTGGACCAAACCTATTGGTAACTCTCTAGGAGGCTTCAGGATCAGCTAGTGTATAATCTTGTTACCTCTACTCTGCCAGATAGTGACTGGAGGGAGTCCGAGTAGTGTGTATGCGGGGAGCACTGTCGAGGTCACGTTATGTCAAAGGATCTGGGTATATTCTTACCCTATGTACGCCATATCCAAAAATTTCATTACTTCATACAACATGTCCCACCCACTTTTTCTTACTATTGAATACACCATGAATTGTCAAACTAATAGAGCAAGCTTATCTACGAAAAGATCTAAACCTCTCAAGCACTTCCTAATTCATTTCACAAATATACATGGTCTCAATTCTAATCTCAACGATGTCCATTTCCACTTGCAGTCTGCCAAACCCCATGTACTTTTTCTGACAGAATCTCCGTTATCGGTTGATTCAACTACTGCTCATCTCAGATGCCCAAATTATTCGCTGTATGATTCCTTTCGCCTCAAAGGTGGTAATTGTGCATATGTCCGTTCTGATATTCCCTGTCAGAGACTAGGCAATTTGGAATCTCCTCTCTTTGATCTTCTCTGGCTTAAAATCTCTCTACCTCATTGCGTCAAATTCGTCTGTTGTCTCTACCATTCTCCCAATTCCACTAATCACTTGGAACTCTTTGACTTCCTCTTTTTGTAACTTGACTTTCTCCATTCCAACTTTCCTAACAGTGAGGTAATTTTCCTTGGTTGATTTTAATGTTCACAACTCCAGCTGGCTTCCATTTTCTAGTCACACCGACCCAGCAGGTCGAGATGCTGAGGCTTTTGCAATTATTAATGACCTAGCACAGATTGTTCATTTACCTACAAGAACACCGGACAATCCTAATCAAACATCCAATACGCTTGATCTTTTTCTCACAAACAACCCTTCTAAGTATACAGTCGAAGTGAGAGGTCCTTTAGGCACTCCAGATCACAACTTGGTGATTGTCTCTTCTCCAATGGAACCTTTATCTCATGGCTATTCCCAACCTCGTGTTGTTTGGCATTAGAAGAATGCAAAATGGGATGACCTGCGAGACTTCTTTTCTTCTTTTCCTTGGTAGGATTACTGTTTCAAAACTTCTGATGTCAATGTTTGATCAGATCGTGTCAGTGAAATTATTCTTGCAGGAATGGAATCGTTTATCCCACACTCCACTTTAAAATCTAGTCCTTTAACTAAGCCTTGGTGTTCCAATAAATGTGCTAAGGCTGTTCACAAGAGAAGAATGTTGCATATCATAATTGGCTTGTTTCTGATTCCTCAGTTTCATTTTCTGCTTACACCAAAGCTCGCAACAATTGTAAAGCAGTTATTAATCAGTCCAAACTAGAGTTTGAACAAGCTAAGAGTAGAAAACTTGCTTCTTGCCCTAATGGTAGCCGACCATTCTGGTCTCTTGCCAAAGCTATTGGCCGCAAATTTTGCCCATCTCTGCTCCCACCTCTGTCCAAACCAGATGGTTCTGTTATCACTTCAGCCAAGGATAAAGCTGACCTGCTAACATCCCATTTTTCTTCCAGCTCATGTATTAATGATCTTGGTAAAAGATCTCCCACAATTCCCAACAAGCTCCATTCAATGCCTCCTGTGGTCTTCCGTCAAAAGGACATCAGAAGGATTTTGATGAATCTTGATGCTAAGAAAGCTCCAGGTCCTGATGGTATTTCTCCAATTGTTCTCAAAACCTGTGCTCCTGAACTTCTCCTATTCTTTGCCGCCTTTTTTCACTTTCTTATTCCAAAGGTGTTTTTCCTTCTGCTTGGAAATTTGCTCATATCCAGCCAGTTCCTAAAAAGTGTGACAAATCCCTCCCATCCAATTATTGTCCCATTGCAATTACTTCTACTCTTTCTAAAGTAATGGAGAAATCAATTAACCGCCAACTCTTCAACTACCTAGAAACCTTCCGTCTGAGCAACGATCGCCAGTATAGATTCCGTCAGTGTCGATCCACTGGTGGTGATATTCTGGCTTAGGTTACCCATTTATGGACTAATTCAATGGAAAGGTTCGGTGAAACACAAGTAGTTGCTCTTCACATCTCAAAGGCTTTTGATCGTGTTTGGCATAAAGGTCTTCTAAACAAGCTTCCATCTTATGGTTTACCAACTGTTTTTAGTAATTGGTTATCCAGTTTTCTCTCTGATCGCTCACTGGGGGTGATGGTAGATGGCTCTCTGTCTTCTAACTTCTCCACTAATGCCGGTGTCCCCCAAGGTTCAGTTCTTTCTCCCCACTCTTTTCCTCTTGTATATTAATGACCTTCTTCCATTGACTGGAAATTCTATCCATAGTTTTGCCGATGATAGCACATTGCATTCCACTTTCCATTTTGAGAAACCTTGTCCTGCTCGATCAGCTTCAACTTCTCAAAAATCTGCTACCAATTCCTTAAATGCTGATCTTCAGGTAATTCTCCAGTGGGGCAAAGACAACTTAGTTGATTTCAACTCTTCTAAAACTCAGTCTTGTCTTATATCTCACAAAAAAGATTCTTCTGCTCCTATGCTTATCTTTAGTGACATTCCGATTTCTAGGCAAAATGATATATCTCTTCTGGGGGTTACCCCGACTTCTAATCTCTCTTGGCACAAGCACATTACAAATACTGCTTCCTCTGCATCTAAAAAACTTGGTTTTCTCTTTCGCTCCTGGCATTACTTTTCTTCCAAAGAGCTGCTCACTCTGTAGAAATCACAAATCCGCCCAGCCATGGAATATTGTTCCCACATCTGGGGTGGTGCCCCCAAAACCTCTCTCAGGCTTCTTGATTCCATTCAGAAGAGGGCAGTTAGGTTAATTAATGATTCATCTCTAACAGAGTCTCTCCACTCACTTTCTCATAGATGTACTGTTTCTGCTGCATGCCTCCTCTACAGATACTTCCATGGGCACTGTTCTTCTGAATTGGCTTCTATAATTCCCGCTCTCTCTTTCAAAACAGTCCGAACATGTGCCACCACCAGCCAACATCCATTTACTGTCCAACTTCAAACCCACAGAACTAACTTTTCATCTTCCTCATTTATTCATTCAACTGCCGTTTTCTGGAAGAACCTTCCTTCATACGTATTTCCTGAAAATTACAATCTGCAGAAGTTCAAGTCCAATGTCAACAAATATTTTCTTTCATCTTCTCAACCTCCAACCCAAGCACGGTACTAAGTACTATAGGTTCTAATACCTCTCGTGTTTGGGGTTCACATAAAAAAAAAAAAAAAAAAAAAAAAAGTGGAAATGGACCAGATCAAGAAAACAAGGTGGGTGCAAAAATAATGGGAACGATTTTGTCAGGCTAAAAAATGCTGGATGGTGAGTTAGTAGTCCCATGGCACATTTTCTGGTTGAGGGGTCAACGATTTTGCCATTTTTCATGTAATTTATGGTGGATGCAATCTCTCATCCACTTTAAAACCTCTTAGTAGTAGGCCACAATAATACTGATACCTTGAGGAAAGAATACTGATATATTATTCCCTTGTCAAAAAATGCAACTGGCATGATCTTCACATGTAATTTTGCCTGTTATGTCTTTTTGATCATCTGCATATGTAAAAAGCAACCTATTATCTTTACTAGCTGTCTGTATCTAATAACTTGACTCAGAATGGCTAGGGGAAATTTTTATATTTAGAAAGATTTGTCAAGCCATTCCAAATTTATTAAAATAGGACAAATAGAAATTCATCAATTATTATTATTTTTTTCATATATATTGCACAGGCTAACTTATTTTTCATATATATTGCATTGGATGTAACATTTGTTGCCATGATCCGACTGAAGGATTGAAATGTGTTGCATTTCACGAATGAGGTGATTATCATTGTATAAGCAATGGTTAGGCAGTATCTTGGTACTGCATGCAGAAAGTCCCATTCAGGAAGGATGCAGATCTGTTGAAATGGGTGCACAGAAGAGCAACAAGATTAGCCAGGGATCCAAAAAGAGTACTCTTACCAAGAAAGGCTTCAATTTTCCAAATTGCAGGACCTTGGAAACTAAGAATCTGCAATTCCCTGATTGAAAGCATTTAAGGCTTTAAATGGATTGAGAAAACTAAATGCAGATGGCATCCTTACATTCTTAGACAATGTACGTAAGGGGACATATCAACTGAAATTGAAAAAGGACAGCCATTCAAAAATTTTTTTCTGGTCAAAAAGTAACTGATTATTAGAACATACTTCCATCTGGTGTTGTACCGAATTGTATGTAAAAATATTCATGTGTTGCTGAGTTATTTATTACTGTTATTTTCAAGGTCACAGTCATTCTACCGAGTCAGCCATTTTCATGAGATAAAAGAACTACAGCAGTGCCACCTGCTTATTCAGTGGGATTAGAAATTTGGCATAAATTGCGTAAAATTATTAAATTGCGACATCACCATTGTATAAGAGCTACCACTTCTATATAGCTGCGTAAGGCTTGGCAGATCGGCAGCTTAAATCCCTAGCCTGGATAAATGGTGAGGGCTGATGTCAGGAAGGGCATCAGGTCGTAAAAACTATGCCAAAACAAAAGGTGATTGATGGAAAGTAGATGTGTCAGGGCTACAGAACAAAGGACGGGTCCAGTTAAAAAAAGTTAGTTAAGCTAGAGATGAAGGAGTTGAAAGTGTTAGAATAGGAACATTGGGACGATGAATGGAAAGAGCAGAGAGATTGTGGATTTTATGCAAAGAAGAAGAGTGAAGATCCTATGCCTACAAGAGACTAGGTGGAGGGGAAATAAAGCAAAAGAGCTCGGTGAAGGGTATAAGTTGTTGTTTAGAGGAGCGGATGAGGGAGGAAGAAATGGAGTATTATGCCAACCCCATATGAACGTGGGAAGAAGGCGAGGACAAAGAAGAAGACTTCCATCTGGTGTTGTGAAAGTAAGTAGTTTGAATAAATTTAAGGAAAGATTAGAACAAATCATGAGAGGATGGACAGATAATGTGGGCAGCTTTTTTATTTTTTTGGCTGATGTTATAAGCTTGTTTCTTTGCAACACTTGCCACTGATTACAGTTTTTATTAAAAAAAAATCCAGGAAATAAGTTAAGCATTACAAAAAAAAAAAAAAAAGCTGAATAAATATTATGCAGTGAAGTGAAAACAGTTACCTTTATATATTATTAGTTAATAAGTATTTAATTAGTAATAAGATATTCAGTTATTTACTTTTCACTTCTGTTAATCACAGAAAAAGAAAAAAATTTAACTAATAAATTGCCTATGCAATTCACTCCCCATATAGGTACCTCTCCAAGATGATGTATGAACTTCCTCAAACTGTCAACCTCAACCACACATGGAGACAACTTATTCCAGTAATTAACAACTCATGGGCTAAAAGAAAACCTCCTACAATCAGGTCTAAACCTTTTCAACCATAATCTGAATTTATGGCCTTAGTTTTGGAATCATTTATAACAGTGAAAATTTCACCCACATTCATTTTACTTTCTCTTCTCAGAGCCTTATAGATCTTAATTAGGTCTTTTTCTAAGTTGCTAGCTACCAAACTTTAGCCTACAAATTCAAAGTTTTCCCTCATATGGACACCCTTTTGTTGACCTCACCACCACGTGCAGCATCTTCAGGGCATTTCAAGAAGCAAAAATGTATTTTATTGGATGTGATTTGGTAGTTGTTGGCGCATCGGCTTCTGTGGCCATATTGCACCTCCCAAGGTTTTTGCAGTACTTTGATCCAAGCCCGAGGCGGGAATCGAACCCGCGACCTTTGGGTTGCCGGGCAGGTACTTTACCCACTCGGCTAGCCCGGTCGGCTGTTTATTGGATGTGGTCTCTACATTTGGACAATACTCCAAGTGCAGTTTTACAAATGGGATTATGACCTCCCTATCTCCACAAGCAAGAGGAAGAATCCCAACTGCATTGAGCATGCTCAACCTGTTCAAGACCTTATACACCTCAGGCAGATCACCACAGGTGTAAAAAAAAACTCCAACTTCACCCGTCCATTCACTCCAAATGCCTGTCTAGCTCAGCATTAAATTTATTTAAGCTATCAACTTCAACACAAGATGGAAGTCTGTTCCAGCAATCAACTACCCACTAGCTAAAGGCAAATTTCCACACATCTATTCTACAACTGTCTTTCCTCAATTTGAATTTATGCCCCCTCAGCTTCGTAATCTGGGTAAGAGGAAGAATCCCATCAGCACTGAGATTTCTCAACCCGTTCAAGTCCTTATACACCTCAATCAGATCACTTTGCAGGTGCCCAGTCTCCAGGCACTGCAATTTGCAGAACTTAAGCCTCCCTTGGTAAGAGCACCCCTTTGTTCTCCTCACCAATCTTGTTGCCCTTCTTTGTACTCATTCTAGCAACTCTACATCCTTCCTAAAATGAGGCCTCCAGGCCAGTACACAGTACTCAAGGTGTGGCCTGACTATTGCCTATCACGTCCTTGTACCTGCTAACAAAATTCCTATATATCACTGACAAGACTCCATGACCTGCTCTAGCAGCCCACCTGCACTGCAAACTTCATATCTGACTGCCCAATTATTTTTACATATTATTTTCAAAACAAAACTTTTACTAGTTCTGCTAAAAAACAAAAAAACATGAACTAATGGTCACTTCAATTATTCAGTTCGGAAAACTGTTGAGGGCATGAAAATTCAAGTATTCCCATGCATACACATTAATATGTTATGTCGGAGAAATAATAATAATAATAATAATAATAATCAAAAGAAGAAACAATTTTACATCAATAATAATATTAAACCTCCCTGAATGGGGGGGGGGGGTTCACCCTGTCATGGGTATTGCTACCAAGTACAAAATAATATAATAATTATTTTGTACAAAATAATATAATAATTATTTTGTACTTGGTAGTTAAATAATATAATAATAATAATAAAGGCAAAAAAACTCATTTTGTGCAATGATTAAACAAAAATCAAAGTATGTAATTTCGGTAGCAGACATGTCAGCCAACAAGTAAACAACATATTGCTTACATCACTCTGCAACTAATATTTGGTACCTGACAGGTCATTAAAACATAATTCCAACTAAACAATTTTTCACTTCCAAAACTGCTCAAATGAAAGTTTGTCTACATTTAAGGTACTGAAATGTTTCAGACATTAACAATGAGCTAAAAATTAATGTAAAGTAGTCATTTTGGTAAAGGACCTGTTACGTGAGACCGCTGACTTAACAGATGTGTCCAAATAGGCCCAAATTAAAATATGAGAAACACCAATTTAGCCTATTTGTCTACAAACATATAAATAATAAGACTGGTGATTTGCAACAGGCCATGAGGCCAAAACTGTGAACAAAATTTAAAGATCTGTATGAGAATATAAATAGAAAATTACAGAACAGTTGATGGGAAAAAAGGCTGTAGCAGGACAGACAGGATGTTAAAAAGTAGGCTGAAAAATTCAATAAAAGTACAAATACGCAGGCATGCTGAAAAGAAGTGCCTCCTTTTGTTTTCCTAAAATATGATAGGGATAAAACAAAATAAATACTAACACCAATATTTAAAATTTTCTGTTTACATTCCAGGAAGGCCACACACAGTCACTTTGCCAGACTGTGTGCAAGGTGTTATATAGCTAGTGGTGGATCAGTGATGCTTTGGGGATATTTTAACTCAGTAGTGCCCAACCTATGGCCCGCATGGAAAGTGAACTAAAACAGCATTTTAGAGAGCCGTGCCACTGCATGTACAGGCATGCAACTAGACTGTATCAAAAGTGCACCCATAGTCCAGTGCAGTCTGTATGTATGCTAAATGCAGTTATGTACATATCAATCTTTTCATATTGTGAAATTCTACTAACACAAAATCAAGGAAATTCATGTACTGAAAGCCACACTGGAAATGAAAAAAAAACTGGTGTAAAACTGATAACACTACAATGTACATTGTAGTGTTTATTGTAATTGTTTTTAGGGAATAATATTGGTACAGCACATTTTTTGGGTATAGTTGATTTTCTAATGAAATTTCAAGAAAATATATTTATTGTTAGTTCTGTTATAAACTTTGAAAACTGAGGTGCAAATGGAAGAAAAAATCATCCACGGTGAATAACAGATTGTTTATTGTAATGTGTACTGTTACAAAAATTACAATATTTTGTAACAATATAAACAGTGCTGCAACTAACGGTTCACAAAATATTGTTATTATTTGTATTGTTACAAAATATTTCAATATATCCTTGGAGTGCATTTGATGTTATCACAAAGGGAGAATTTCTTTTTTAGTACAAGCTGAAAAAATTCACCATCCAGGGCCATATGATGTTCGAAGTCTGTATTTCCTGTTCTACGCTGCAATAAAAAGATATACCCTATTGAAAAATAGATTTACTCTCTCTCTCTCTCTCTCTCTCTCTCTCTCTTAGTTTTACTATAACTTGAGAAGGGGTTGTTTCCCCACAATGAATATACTGTCCAGATAGTAAGCCATTACTGCTCCACTCTGACTTCTAAACTGCATTGTCTTGAGATTATTCTCATTGGGAATAACACATATGTTAGAAGCAGAAAACAGTTTATATTTCCCCGTCATAACAACTTATCTTTGGTAACATAAAGGTGTTTTATCCTGAGAAGTCCACAAGGGACTTCTCAGGATAAAACACCTATTGTTACTGTCTTCACACCAGTTGACATTATTTCCAGATGCAATACTGACAAATACTTTCAATCCATTTTCTCCACTGCCCACATTACAGGATTACTTTCCATGCAATAAAGAATTACCACTGGTTAATTTTACGAATGTTCATGCAAAGTTGCTTCAGCACCAGTTTTTGAAGTTTATAACACAGCTATCAATAGATATCTGCATTATAAATTTTGCAGTCATGTTTGACTGTATCAAGCGTGTACCTGTAGTCCAGTGCAGTCATACGAGTATGTACACTAAATGCAGTTATGTAGGTATCAATCTATTCATGTTGTGAAAATCTACTAAAAGAATAGTGTTCGAAGTTGCAAAACGAATTAAAAAAACAACAAAACACACTGAAAATGTATCAGTCAAGAAATTTATCTGCTGTAAGTGCCAGTTATCAAGTTGCAAATTTGATCGTTTTTGAAAGTACACTGTTCAGTGATGGTGAATTTGTTAAGTGTTGTTTGTTAAAAGTTGCAGAAAAATGTGTATGGAGAAACAATGACATTTTGTCTCAAATTGTTTGTCCCAATAAACAATTATGCGAAGAGCAGAAGATACTGGAAAGAATTTGTTCAAACAACTTTTGGAAAACATAAAACAAATAAAATATTTTAGTGTGGCACTGGATGACAGTATTGATGTAAATGACATAGCCCAACTCCTTATCTTCATACGTGGAATTAATGATAATTTTGTGCAAGTTGTGGACAGAGTATCATGGAACAACTACAGGTGAAAATCATTTTGAAAATTTTTGCCATTTCTGCTGAAAAGTTAGGATTAAATATTAAAAACCTGGTAGGAGTCACAACTGACAGTGCAAAAAGTATGACTGGTAAAAACATTCGGCTTATGGGTAGAATAACCAAAAAAAAAATTATAGATATCAGAGCTGAACCTCCAATTGGAATTCACTGCACTGTGCATCAAGAAGTTCTCTGTGGGAAAGTATTGGATCTCCAACACGTTATGAATGTGGTTATTTCAACAATAAATTTTAAAAGCTCACATGGCCTTAATCACCATATCTTTCTACAGTTTCTTTCAGAAATTGAAGCTGAATATGAAGATGTACTTTTACATAGTTCAGTGAGATGGTTAGTCGTGGCAAAGTGTTATATCGTTTCTTTAAACTGCACAATGAAATTGATATTTTTATCACAGACAAAGGAAAACTAATAAAACAACTATCAAATATGGAGTGACTATTTCATCTTGCAATTCTTCGACATTTCAAGTAATTTAAATGCTCTTAATTTAAAACAACAAGGGAAAGGAAAATTGGTCTCTGATTTGTACGGTGAAATCAAATAATTTCAGAATAAGTTATTATTATTTAAATCTCAAATTGAACGAGACAATTTAGTTCACTTTGAATAACCAGCAGCCCGGAAAACAAGGAGCTGGGGATTTCAGAGACGGCCGGGAGTCACTGCGGAATAAGTAAATAGATGGGCCATGTTAGAGTAGCTAAGAATAAGAACAGGTGCATGTATACTTGCATGTACACCATTGCTAGGAGTTTAGTAAATAAATTTGACAAATTTGAGGTGCAGGTCAAAATATCAAAGGCAGATATCGTTGGGATATCAGAGATGTGGTATCACACAGATATAAGGAATGCAGAATTGGAATTTAGGGAGTACAATGTGTACAGAAAGGATAGATGGGATAGGAAGGGAGGAGGAGTTATGCTATCAGTTAAGAAACACACAAAATATAAGGAAGTGCATCCAGTTGACATGGGTAGACAACTGGATGCACTTCCTTTTTTTTTAATACTGACAAATGATGGGACAGTTTGCTGTGACATAAGCACTGGGAAAGCAAAAATGACAGTAAGAGCGTGCTATAGGGCTAATAACTCTGATGAGTATAACAACTGTGCAGAGAAATAGAATGGGTCAGTAAATCAGATTGTCTTATAATGGGAGATTTTAACTTCCCAGATACTGATTGGAACTTGTGGGTTGGTCACTTTCACTTTGTGGATTTACTGGATAATTGTTTTCTACAGCAGCATGTTCAAGAGGCAACCAGAGGGAGTAATACTCTTGATCTGATTATCAGTAGTGATTCTTCATGCATTAAGAATCTGATGTGGGATTTACTCAAAGAGGTAACTACCATCAAGAGTAAAGGGAAGGGTTTTTGTTTTCATAAAGGTGACTACAGTGGTCTGAGAGAGTTTTTAAATTCTATACAGTAGGATCAACTGATGATGTTACCAACACCAAATTCTAAATGGGAAGCGTTCAAAGAATTAATCTTGGAAGTGACTAGGCTTTTCATACCAGCTAAGAAATATTGTTCGAGATTTAGGCCTATATGGATGTCAGATGAACTAATGGGACACGTAGCAGAGAAGAAAAATGCATGGGATACATATAAATTATCAGGTAACACAGAAGCCCATGGTAGATATAAGCTGGTCTGTAATCAAGTCACAAAGGAGGTTAGGCAAGTGAAGGCAGATTCCAGAAATCTTTGGCAAAGGATGCAAAGAAATACAGCAACGACTTCTTTACTTATGTAAACTCTAAAAGGAAGGAGATGAATCAGATGGTCCACTTGATATCGATGGTTCAACTGTTGATGATCAACTGTTGTTGATGATGGTTCAACTGTTGACAAACTGAATGAGTATTTTGCACCCACATTCACACATGAGTAATTCTGTAATGAAGCGGAGGCCAGAAGCTTATCAAACTCTAACAGAGTTAAATGATTTTGTAATAATGGGAGCAAAGTGGAGAAGAAATTGTTGAAGTTAAATATAAGAAAGGAACCTGGGATGGATGGGATCTATTCAGTTATATTAAAGGAGGCAGCAAAGGAAGTAAGGAATCCATAACCATAATAGAGAGCTTCCTTGGACTCAAGGAAGGTCCCCATGAACCTTCCATGAGTAATTACAGGATGATTGAGTGGGAGAAGACAGAGTGGTAATTAGTGGACACTGCTCTTTGTGGATTAATGTTATCAGTGGAGTCCCCCAGGGTTCGGTGTTGGGCCCCATTGTTATTTTGTATATTTATCAATGATATTGATGAAGCTATAACAGGCTTAATGTTGAAGATTGCAGATGATACAAAGGTCAGCAGGGTTGTTAATGACAGTAATAACAATATGCTACTGAAACAGGATCTAGAAAAGTTGGTTAGATGGACTGAGGAGTGGCAACTGAAGTTTAATACTGACAAATGCAAAGTACTACACTCAGGATAGTGGAGAATGAAAAAGACCTGGTGGTAATTGTGCAGTCAGATATGAAGTTTTCTGAGCAGTGCAGATGGAATACCATAGTAGGACATGGGGTCTTGTCAATGATATATAGGAATTTTTCTAGCAAGGATAAGGAGGTGATTATCCCTTTGTATAAGACAATGTTCAGACCACACCTTGAGTACTGCATACAGGCCTGGACACCTCATTTTAGGAAGGATGCAGAGCTGCTGGAACAAGTACAGAGAAGGGCAACAAGATTAGTGAAGGGAACAAAAGGGTGCTCTTATGAAGAAAGGCTTAAGTTCTGCAAATTACAGTGTGCAGAGACTAGACACCTGTGAGGTGATCTGATTGAGGTGTATAAGGCCTTGAATTGTTTGAACAAGCTCAATGCTGATTTTATTGTTCCCCTATCCCAGATTAATTGCCTGAGGGGACATAAATTCAAATTTAGGAAAGACAGTTGTAGAATAAATGTGCAGAAATTTTCCTTTGGCCAGCAGGTGGTTAATTGCTGGAACAAACTTCCATCTGTTGTAGAATAATGTTGTCCTAAAGCCAGCTTGCCCTTTCGGTTGATTCTCATCAAGTATTCTTTCTAATCTGTTAGTAATGACCCTTGTGAACAACTTGTAGATATGGGATAACAAGCTAATTGGTCTATAATTTCCAATTTATGATTTATCTCCTTATGCAGCAAAACTATGATTGCATTATTCCACTGCTTAGGCATCACACCTTTTCTAATGCACTTTGTGAAGAGCCTTGCCAGTTTTTGTGTTATGTCTCTTCCTCCCAATTTTAACAACTCTACAGTAACTTCATCTTCCCCAGGGGCTTTCCGATTCTTCATTTTCTTCAATGCATGTTCTACTTCATCAGGAAGAATAGTGGGTATGTCGTATGTGTTGCTACTTTGCAATCCATCTTCCCCACTGCTGGTATCATTCCCTCGCTCCTTGTATAATTCTCTATAGTAGTCTTCTGCTATTTGAATTATGCCTTCTCTGCTGTTTATAAGTACACCATCACTATTCCTCAGTTTCAGTATCATTTGTCTTTCTGTATTACTGCTCATGGCTGCTGATTTAAATCCTTTGTTTTCCCTTAATGCTTGTTCTACTTTTCTTGTGTTAAATCTTATGTCCTCTCTGAGTCTCTTTCTAATGGCTTTGCATAACTCAGTATACTCAATTTTCTCCCTGTCAGTGTTTTTCTTGCTCTTCATTTGTCGTCTTTGGTTCATCATGACAAGTGTTTCTTGACTAATTTTTTCTTCTTTGGATTTCTGTTTCCCTATAGGTTTCTTGGGCTTTATCACTTTCAGAAAGTTGTAATATTCCTCGTCGATATCTTGGTCCTGAGAAGTCTGCAGAAGCTCAAACTTGTTCTTAAGTTCCAGTACATACTGCTTTTTCTCCTCCTCTGTTATTTCAAAGACCTTTGTATTATTTACTCGAGTCAGTTTTTTCCTTTCCTTTCCTACATCTATATCAAGTGTACATCTTACCATTCTGTGATCACTTCCAACATTTACCTTATTCAGGACGGTAACATCATTCACAATATATCTTCTGTTAGTGAGGATGAAGTCGATTTCATTAGTTGTTAATCCATTTGGACTCTTCCATATCCACTTTCTGTTCACCCTTTTCTTGAAAAAAGTGTTCATTACTGACATTCCTTGAGATTCTGCAAATTCCACAAGTCTTTCACCTCTTTTATTTCTTTCACCAATTCCAAAATTTCCTATAGTTTCTCTTTCTGCGCTGTTTTGCCTTTTTCCAACCTTAGCATTGAAGTCCCCCATAATAATAGTGTAGTGGGTTTTCTGCTCATCTAGAAGACTCTCAATTTCAGTGTACATTTCTTCAACCTCTTCATCATCATGGCTCGATGTTGGTGCATAAATCATTATAATCTTTAGCTTGTACCTCTTCGAAATCTTGAGTATTAGTCTTGACACCCTTGGTGATGTACTTTTGAATTCCAAAATGTTGTTTTTAAAATCTTTATAGACCAGAAACCCAACTCCACCTTCACTCCTTTCACTGTTTCCATTGGTGAAGAGCAGATTTCCACTTGATAAACTTATAAGTGATTCATTTCTTCTACTTGTTTCAGCCAAACCGATGATATTCCAATTCACATTTTCTAATTCCTTTTCCAGCTCTAATATCCTGTCTTATATGTGGTTTTTGTAATTTTGGCATATCATGGATATAGGAGCAACGTTTTATTAGTCATTCCCGAGTTACGTAAAACTCAACTTCCTGGAACGTATGTTGGGGACTTACTCTATTTTTGGATTAACCAGGAAATCGATTATCTGGGATTTTTATTTTACCATCTATCCCAGAAAATCGAGAGTCTACTGTATATGGACTGTCAAAATAAACTACTTGAATTCTACAAGGCTCTCCCATCTGAAAATTTTCCGCTAATAAAAGAAAATACCATGAAAGTGGCTACTTTGTTCGGATCAACGTATGTTTGCGAGCAAGTTTTTTCACACATGAATCAAATAAATATTTAAAAAGAAACAGAATAACAGATAAGTATCTTCATTCTGTATTGAGAATTGGTGTCACAAATTTTAAACCAAATTTTGAACAGTTATCTAAAAATATCCAGCCTCAATCATCTCATTAAGCATTAAGTTTTGTTCAGTGAATGTTATTGTACTTTGTACTTAATAAAATTTTCGATTTTAGGTTTGTTTTTGTTTGTTATTTGGTTTTTAGGAGCATTAGCAACTAAGGCCATATTGCTCCGGGGATATGCGGTGGTCATTCCCTGACCTTTCCGCATCCTCCGTATTTGGTGGTCACGGGCTTGAACCCCGGGCTAATCAAGAAGCGTGTGCTACGCACTGCCGCTCTTGCCCACCTGGCTACGGAGGCGCCCTCGATTTTAGGTGTGTCGTTATACAGTAGAACCCAGATAAGAAATTCCTGCATAAGAAGTTTTCCTCTGTACTAGGTTTGGTTTCTTAAGTCCCAATTTCAACTCTATATATTGTAATGTATTATTTTCCCACGTAAGAAGTTTCCTGGGTAAAAAGTTTTCCCACATAAAAAGCTTGTGATAAAGAATACACAGTGTATGTAGAAATTATTTATTTCTATATTTATTTCTTCACACGTCAAGCACATGAAGCACAGGGATGAATTTGCCGTTAAGTTCTCAGAGTTCTGAATTACTTAGTGGATTGTTGCTATGTCTTTTTGTGATTGTGACCTTTTAAGGTATGTTGAAGGCTGAACTTATACTGTACTTTATTTCTGTAGAGTACCATTAGTATTTTTGGTAATTCTTTATAAAGAATAACCATATTTTTGTCTATCTACTATATTGGCTCTAATTATTCGTCCCTCATTTAATGTCAAAGAAAGGCTTTAACATTAAAAGAAAAACTTGATGTCATAAAAATAGTGGAATCAAATCCCTCTTGCACAAGAGTTGAGATGGCAGTTTCTACAGTAAATGGAATGTCACGAAAGAAGTGTTGAACTCAAATGTCCTTAATGTTTCGTGTAAAGTTAAAAGGAGATGAACTGGAAAATATGGAGAAGGTATTAGTGGTTTGGTTCAAGCAGATATCTGCAAAATGTTCCAGTTAATGGCAATTTGTTGAGAGAGAAGGGCATTGGAATTGCTGATAGGCTTGGAGTGGATTTCATTTCTCAATGGGTGGATTGATAGATTTATGAAGAAATATGGTTTAGTTTACAAAGTAATTTGCAGAGAATCTTCTAGTGTGAATACGTTACAAGTTTAGGAGGGAGAAAAAGGAAACTACATGTTTTGATCAAACAATATAGAAAAGGTGATATTTTTAATGTTGACGAATTGGGACTCTTTTATAACCTACTTCCTAATGCATAAGCATTCAAAGGTCAGAATTTCCATGGTGGTAACTGAGTAAGAAGAGAATTACAGTGCTAGTGGGGGGGGGGGGGGGAATGGCTCTAATATGGATGGCTCAGAGAAACTATCATTGCTTGTGATAGGAAAACCCAAGAGACCATGCTGTTTCAAGAATGTGACAACACTTCCATGTAAATACAGGAACAATAAAACAGCATGGATGACTTGTGCTCTTTTTGTTGAGTATTTAAGAGTTCTAGATTCAAAGATGGCAAGAGATAATAGAAAAAGTCTTTTATTTGTCGATAACTGCCCTGGTCATCCGAAAAACAAAGGGCACTCAAACAATGTCCATGTGGAGTTCTTCCCTGGGGGATTCTATGCCAGTTGTGCAACCAATGGATCAGGTAGTGATCAAAGTTTTAAAGATGCATTTTCGTAAGTACCTCTTACATAAACTGCTTACCCTTGTAAAACTGAATGGAAAAATTGAAAAGTTCAAAATTTGTTTGTAGATGCAAGGCATTATTTAGAAGCATAATGGGATACACTGAGCCCTACTGTCATAATTAATACCTTTAAAAAAGGCTGGGTTCTATAATGATATAGAATAAATTGTTGATAGTGTTAAAAGTGATGAACAGGAAGGGATTCCTTTTGACGAATGAGATTTTCTACAGAGTAGTTTGGGATTTACAGTTGATTATGTTGATGTAGACCAGTGGTCGCCAAAGTGGTTGATATCGACCCCCAGGGGTCAATATAACATTTTTAGGGGTCGATTCAGGCTCAGGGGTCAATAGAAAAATATAAGGCATCATTGTATGGGTAATATCTAATTCGGTTAACTTGGATTACCTCCATCCTGAATGACAATGCAATTAAGAGTGAATCGTGGGAACAGTAACATGAATAGGACCTGTAAGATGGAGCAAGGTCATGAAAATAGTTACAGAGGCCAAAATGACACATTACCAATAAACGGATGTCAGTGGTTCCCACCCAGGCGGCGCAGCGGGAGCAAGATTGCAACACGTGTGCAGTTGCTTATTTACTTATACTTACACGTATTCAATCCCAGTCTCATTTTTGTGCATCGACATACAAGTGGGCATTAATGTTCTAAAATTCATCAACATACATATTATAATTCAATCGTTATTTATTCACGAACTAAACTTCTCTATGTTGAAGAGTTGAGCAGGGCTGGTAGTTTTGTACATCCTATAGAAATACGTGAGTAGGTATATTATTTAGACTTATTACTTTTGCTTAGTGACTTCAATTTTAATTATTTTGTTACAACCCCAGTAATCAATGGCAGCTCCAGATTCTAAAAAGAAATGCAGACAATATTCGTTAGAATATTTGAAATTTGGGTTTATTGCTTCATTAACAAACAAAATGAGGCCTTAGTCTTCTTTGTCAAAAAACTTTTAGTAACGATGCAATGAAACCAGCAAAAATGAAAGATCATCTTCAAAGACTCCATCCCGATGAAGAAAGATAAAGATCTTGATTTTTTTTAAAGAACTGAAAGAGAAATACACACATCAACCAACTATAAAATCATTTATGAAAGCACCTGCCGCTGACAAGAAACAAGGATTAACAGCCTCCTACAATATTTCTTTTAATATAGCAAAAAAAAGGAAAACCATATACAACTGCAGAGGACATTGTTATACCTGCAATCAAAGAAGTAATTGAAACCATAATGAAAAAAGATTCTGGCCCTGTTTTAAAATGCTTACCATTGAGTGTGAATACCGTGAAAAGGCGTATTGGTGAAATGGCTGAAGATGTAGAAAAAAAAACTGTAGTATCAGAACTCAAAAATATTAAGTTCTCCATCCAACTTGATGAATTTACATTCGATAGTTCTTCCATTCTTATGGCTTATGTAAGATATTATATAGTATGAGTCAGAGCTGTAATACTCAATATTCTACGTTGATAATAATATTAGTAAATTAATAAGAGGAGTTTACCTCAATATAGTACGTAGAACACTTCCGTATGATACCCTCCAGAATTTCTGGAGGGTATCATATGGAAGTGTTCTACGTACTATATTCAGGTAAACTCCTCTTATTAATTTACTTGTAAGATATTATAGTAAAACCAAACATCAATTATTGACAAATTTTTATTTGCAAAATATCTTGAAAGTGATGGTTGACAATTTTTCAGCGATTGGAGGAATATTTAAATAAGTATGATACTCCATTTACTGATATAACAGCAGTAGCCACAGATGGCGCACTTGCAATGGCGGGCCTTTATCGAGGTTTCGCTGCCTTTCTGAAAGAAAAAGTTCAAAATGTACATACTATTCACTGTGTGTTGCACTGAAACCATTTGGTGGCAAAAACTCTCAGTGACTAACTGCATGATACTCTAAGAGTGTGTATTAAATCTATTAATCAAATTAGACCTCATCCTCTTAAATCGCAATTGTATGCCAAACTTTGTGAAAAAAATTATGAAGTATCAAACCAATTACTCTTGCATACTGAAGTAAGATGGTTGTCTAGAGGTGTAAGTCTACAAACATTTGTTGAGTTGTTTGACTCAACCCTAGAGTTTCTTACAGATGTTAATCTGTTTTTGAGTGATAAACTGAAGAGAAATAAAAATCATATTTTCTACTTGGCAGACTTATTTTCAAAATTTAATGACGTACAGACCCATCTAAAAGGTAAAGATGTCATGATTATTCAAGCTCGGACAATTCTTTTAGGCTTCCAAGCTAAATTAGCTTTATTTAAATCATCATTGTTACGAAAAGATTTTCAGTACTTTTCAAATCTACGGCAATTGGAAGTAAAAGATGAAGACTTAGAAATATACACAAAATATTTTCAAAATTTGAGCGATTATTTTAAATTGCACTTTGCAGATTTTGAAAACATGCACATTCCAGATTGGATTATCATGCCATTTTCTGCAGATACTGAAAATATCAAATGTAACTTACAAGATGAACTTACTGAACTGTCAGTTGATCTTGAAGCTAAGACGCTTTTTAAAAATAGGACTTTAAGTTACTTTTGGACAAATATAAATGTTGTAGAAAAATATCCAAAACTTTCTGATGTGGTACTCCCCTTTTTGCTTGCATTTCCAAGCTCGTACATGGTTGAAGCTAGATTCAGCCATGTTAATTCCATTTTAACAAAACAAAGAAATAAGCTAGATATAGAATTCTGTGGCGATTTAAGGCTGAAACTTACTAATTTTGAACCCAACATTGCTAATCTTGTCAAGAGTCACGAAGCACACCCTTCACACTGACAACGTTAGTAAATTGTATACTAAGTTAACAAAAGTCTTATTTTCATATATATAAGGAAGATTGTATTATTATTTTGTTATCTAAATTAAATTTTATATTTTATATATTATTTATCCCTCCTATCAAATATGTAATGTTAAGAAAGACGTCAAAAACAAAAACGTATCCCTTTGACGTTAAGCCAATATAATAATATATACTATACAGTATTATACATACAATAAACACTAACTATAAAATAAACAATCTAAAAATTCACATAAGCGTCTTTTTTGCTTGTCCTATTATAATTAAGTAATAGTAAAATAGAGGGGGTCGATAAAAAGTCGAGAAACTCTTGAAGGGGTCGATGGTCAAAGAAGTTTGCTGATCCCCGATGTAGACAATGATGTTATTGCATGTGAGTTGCAAAGTATTGAAGATATTTGCAAAACATGACTGATAGCGAGCCTGAACAAGAAGATGAGTGTGCTGTACCAGCAATTCCGAGATGCAATGAGTGGCTTCTCTTCACTGCTGCAATTTATTCATAGTGTGCTCGATATTCCTGAATCAGTGTTGAAATGTGTTAGGGAAATTGATTTATTCTGTATGAAGCTCTCCCCAAAATATATGAAGAAGTCTTCTCTGGATAGCTACTTGAAAAAAATTAAAAAAAAAAAAAAAAAAAAAAAAAAAAAAATTTTTTTTTAGTTATTTTTTTTTTTTGTACTACTTGTAATTATTGTAACTGATTTTTATCATTCTCATTACCTTTCTTCTCATTGCATTCTTGATATAATTTTGAAATCTTATTAAATCATGACTAATAAATATTGTTTTGTATTAAATGACAATTTTTATTCTTGACAGTTTTCCTACAATTCACATGTACGTGTATCTTTTCATTTTTATTTGCAAATTAATATTTTATACCCTTGGGTCATTTTCCCTTCTAAGCAGTTTTCCCTTGTAAGAAGTTCCACACCTCCCGTCCATTGGAAAACTTCTTATCCTCCGGGTTCTAATGTATTTATTTATGCACCATAATATTGATAAGCAATGATCCTTTTCAGTTTGTAAATTTTCTAAAGCGAGCATTTAAAAGCAAAAGTAAGGTATTTTTTAAAAAAACAAAAGTAAAGCATTTTTTTTAAATTTTTGTAAGTCATATTTTTATAATTTTAATAAAATATAAAAATAAATCTTTGACATAGATTTGTTGCATATAAAAGTGTTGTGAATTTGCATTTTTTTATAAATAGCATGAAAATAAAAAACAGAAACTCCCTTTTACATGAAACAAGGCATGGAAAAAGTAACACTCCAATTTTTCTTCAGAATCACTCAGGGTGGCCCGTGAACCAAATTGAAGTTTGAATATGGCCCCTGTACAGAAAAAGGTTGGATGCCACTGTTTTAACTATTATGTGAAGTTGGTTCCTATTTGAAATACCAATTAGGATGAATCAACCTGGGTATATAAATATTCCGGATGATCAGGTAACACCTTTTGCTGAATATCACAGGGATACTCATGAGTTTGATATGACTATATTCCAGGATGGGAACTGTCAAGTTTAATAGGCCTCTACTGTTTTGAACTAGCACAAGAAACATGAGGGAATGGTAGGACTTTAAACTGTCCAGCCAAATCACCAGATTTAAATCCTATAGAGAACATATGGGATTACCTTGAACAAAAAGTGAAAGCATAACAGCTGTTGCTGTTAAGTTTTTAGGAGCATTAGCAACTAAGGCCATATTGCTCCAGGATATGCAGTGGTCATTCCTTGACCTTTCCGCATCCTCCGTATTTGGTGGTGACGGGTTCGAACCCCGGTCTAATCAAGAAGCATGTGCTACGCACTGCTGCTCCTTCCCACCTGGCTACGGAGTTGCCTAAGAGCATAACAGCACCCAAGAAATCTGAATCAAATATAAGTTCAACTGTTTTCAGAATGGCCTAATATTGATATAAACTATTTAAGGGGTTAGTTGAATCCCTATCAATGAGAATTCATGAAGTGATTTATGCTAAAGGAGGGTTTACACATTATTAATTGAAAAATTACACAGTTCACAAATTTCTTTTGTCTAGGGTCTGTATGTTGCCCTAACAATTCTTGAAATCTATCTTTAGGTTTCGCCAGAACTTCAATGTACAGTAAACCCCCGCTATTCGCGGGGGTTACGTTCCTGAGAAATGCCGCGAATACCGAAAACGCGAATACTGAGTTATGGCTCCCATAGTAATAAAGGGGTTCCGTTCCAAAGTATGAAATATATAAGAAAAACTAGTCTAAAATTTTGTCTATGTATGTATTATATGTGCCTTCATAATATGACTATGTACATAGACAGTACATTGTGAAATGCAAGCATATGGCATCGAAATGAAAATAAGAAACAATTTAATATTAAATGTAATATTTATAGAAATTTCAAACAAATCTTTCAAACAAGCGCCTTTGCTAGCTAAAAAACTTATCCCACCAGTGCTATCACCAGTTTCGCTAAAGTGTTGATAAAGGAGTTTTGCCTTTTCACGAATGATGTTGTTGTTATTTGGTTTTTAGGAGCATTAGCAACTAAGGCCATATTGCTCCGGTGCGGTGGTCATTCCCTGACCTTTCTGCATCCTCCGTATTTGGTGGTGACATCACGAATGATGAGTGAACTTAACGGAATTTTATTATGAGTTCCGTCTTCTATCCACAGATTTAAAGCCTTTTCCATTTTTTCCTAATTTAACATCACGAGTTACAGAGCAAACTTTTGAAGCAATTGGCGTGTTTTCATGGACACTACGGCGGATTTTTTCTTCCGATTTCTTGATTGATCGTACCATTGACTCATTGATTTTATAATGTTTTGCCACTGAGGAGACACTTTCACCATTAGAAATTTTATCTAATAACTCAATTTTATTCGCTAATGTCATCACCTTCTTTGATCTTTTCACATTTCCCTTGTTATTCGTAGCCATATTTTTGTACGGGTTAGAAAGAATTTGTCCACAATAAAGTCACTTTCTTCTATTAACACACCAGAAAAAGTCTGTTTTACACTGCAAAATGGTAGATTTATCACTTTTAAGCATATCAATTTATAAATTGATAAGTTTATTCAATTTATAAGCATATAAATTAAAAGCAAATGACGAAACCTTCCATGACAAGCGCATAACACATACTGAACAAGGATTAGCGAGAAACATCCACGCTCGCGATTTTGTCACCCCTCTCCCCACCACCCACTGAGCGCTTTTTTACCGGGAAAGATAATTTTAGCCACGCCATGTTTTTTTATGTCGGAAAATGTTCACGGCGCTTTAAAATTCACTTTTTTTTTTAGGTTTCATTTTATATTAAATCAGCGACCGCGAATACAGATACCGCAAATAGCGGGGGTTTACTGTATTACTCAAAGTTAATGATAGTACCAGTTGACACGAATTCTAATGGACTACACCACTAATGTTTCCAAGAAAACTGGAAGCACAATTCAGTCAGCATATTCTTGGGTTTTACAGTTTCTGGTGCTAATGAACTTTATGATGGTAATCCACAGACTATCTTTTCATCTATGTGGCACACTGAACTCTCTCTAATCACAATGCTGCATAAAAAATTTTCTCTTCACATTCATATTACATCAAAGTATTACCAAAAATTTTCCATCTGCTTCTTCACTATATTCGTTAGTATTCAGGGTCCATTATACACGTGCCCTTCTATAACCAAGAATAACCAGAATAGTCTGCACTCGCTCATGTCAATAGGTCTTTGCTGTAATTTATATATATATATATATATATATATATTGGCGGTCTCATTTGACCATTGTTGACATTTAGTTGTATAGAATATAGACCCAATGGATCTATATTCTGTACTACAAATTAATTTTTTTTTTATGGTACCATTTTAAAACACTAGAATATAAAACTATTACCTTTTCATATTAAAAACTTACATTCTATAAAGGTTGCCTATCCTCCAACCTCCAATTAATTAGAGTGTAAAATCTATGAGCAGCTTACTTGATAAGATGGGGATCCTTCAGCAACAATAACTTGAAATTTTCGTTTTTTAGCTGCGGCCTGCAAAAATCACATCATTAATTCTAGTTCTCTGTCTAGAATTAAGATATTGCATAAATGCAATATCCTCACACACACACACACACTGTAATTTTCAGATCATTAAACTATAAAAATAAAGAATTTTTTATTACCTAATTTACAGAGCATAACTGGAAAACTCATGGAACTGTCCTATTCATATGTGCATTATTTTGCATGGTAGGAGAATGTGCTTATAATACTATGACTAAGAGTTGAAATTAGCTATAAGACTATGGGAATGTAATGAGAGAGAGAGAGAGAGAGAGAGAGAGAGAGAGAGAGAGAGAGAGAGAGAGAGAGAGATAGCTGTGAAAAGTACTACCAAAAACAACTACATGAGTTATATTAGAATTAAAAAAAAAAACACGACAAGCCAAACTCTTACATGGTTGTACACCAAACCTCGGTTTCCAGATAATAAATATAAAGTGCTGATTACATCAACTAATCTCAATATAATATACTCTGAAAAAAAAAGTAAAGGTAAAATGTACGGGAAATAAAGAAAATACAGAAGGGGAGGAGGTATTGTGCTTTTAATTGTAAAGCACATCAATTCAAGAAGCATAAATCCCATAGATAAGAATGGCCAAAAATAACAGAGTCGGTCAAATGTAATATAAGTGATGAGAAAGAGAAAATTGAGATTGTGGATGTTAGCATTAGTAGAGGCATATGATGCAAGAAAGCAAGCTTGTGCAGCATCAGCCAAAAAAAAAAAAACGCTCCCATTTCACCCCTCCGTTCGTTCCAAGTACCTGTCCAGCTCAACCTTAAATTTATTTAGGCTATCAACTTCCACAACAAAGGATGGAAGTCTGTTCCACCAACCAACCACCTGCTGGCTAAAGGCAAACTTCCACACATCTATCCTACATCTGTCTTTCCTCAATTTGAATTTATGCCCTCTCAAATGATTATTCTGAGCAAGAGGGAGAATTCCATCAGCATTGAGCATGCTCAAGCCATTCAAGACTTTATACACCTCAATCAGATCACCTCGCAGGTGCCTAGTCTCCAGATACTGTAATTTGCAAAATTTAAGCCTTTCTTCATAAGAGCAACCCTTTGTTCCATTCACTAATCTTGTTGCCCTTCTCTGTACGCGTTCCAACAGTTCTACATCCTTCTTAAAATGAGGCCTCCAGACCTGTATACGGGGTGTGGCCTGACCATTGCCTTATATAAGGGGATAATCATCATCTTATCTCTGCTAGAAAAATTCCTGTATATCATTGACAAGATACTATGAGCTACTCTTGCAGACCGTCTGCACTGCTCAGAAAACTTCATATCTGCCTGCACAATTACCCCCAGGTCCTTTTCGTTCTGTACCACTGTCAGTGTAGTACCACAGAGTTGATACATCACTCTGGGGTTCTGCTTCCCATATGTAGTATTTTACATTTGTCAATGTTAAACTTCATTTGCCACCTCTCAGCCCATCTGTTCAACTTTGTGTTACAGATCAAAAAATTTCTTATCTTACCTTACGATTAAATTAAATAATTAAGATTAATTGAATAAAAAAAAATTATAAAAAACCAATCTTGGAAAACAGAAACATCCACCCAGGCATTTTTATGATTTTTATACAAAACAGGAAAATTAGAAAGATTTTTAAATGCTCATCGTTTTTTCGACTTACCGATAATGAGCACGGACAATCTGTGCGTCCCAGTAGCATTTGTACACATAGCAATTGTAACTCGCTCTTTTATCTTAAAACCTGGCACAGGCATTTCTCTATTAGTGGCTAGTGTTTTTCTCAGTAATGCTTTCCATAATAAGCTTGTCTCATCAACATTATAAAAGCTTTCTTTCTCGTAATTTGCTATAAGTGAAGCAAACTTACAAGGACACTGCTGCCGATTCATCTGCAGAAAGTTTCTCGCTTGACTATTTAGTTCACATATACCGTGTCGCAGTTTAAAGTTTTTCAGCCAGCCTGTGCTTACCTTAAAATCTTAAAACTGAGGAAAACTGTTTCTTGGATTTCTTAATTTTCGTTTAAAATCCAATGCTTTTTCATACAACATTGAGACAGATACTGGTTCACCTAAACTTCACTTCTGAAGAAACCACAAATAAACTGCACTCTCTAAAGCAGCATTTTCAGGTTTCAACATTATCTTTTTTCTGCCAGATTCTTCTTCACTATCCATAATCGACACAAATTCTGTTATAGCATTGGAATTTTTCTTAATGTCATAAATTGTTGAAGTCCCCACATTAAACTCTTTTTGGCAAAGTTGATTGGTCCCATAGTTGGAGAGTGTGTATTCGTTGTTAAAGATAGTAAATAATTCGTGGGATTTGTGAAGAGTCAGACTATAGGGGTGAATGAGATTATGATATCGTTGGATGTAGTGTCATTGTTTACATGTATTCCTATAACACATGGGGTTCAATGTGTTAAAATGGCCCTACAGAAAGATGACACTTTAAATGCCAGGTCTCATTTAAACATTGAAGATATTTGTTGTGGTACAGAATTGTGTCTCTCGAGTACTACTATGTTATTTCAAGGGGTGATATACAAGCAGGTTCACGGCACAGCTAAGGGTTCTCCTATCAGTGCTATTGTGGCGAATCTAGCCATGGAGGAATCAGAGAACAGGATTTTTGAAGGATTGGAGTTCCCTATGCGTAAGTGGAAAAGATATGTGGATGACACATTCACTATTGTCAAAAGGGGAGAGAGGAAGATGTGCTTAGTTTTCTTAACAGTTTTTCTCCGTTTATACAGTTTACCCCAGAGGTAGAAGCAGGTGGTACTCTCCCATTCCTGGATGTAATGGTATACAGAGATGGCTCTAGGCTTAAAACCACAATCTATAAGAAACCAATGTGCCGGAGACTAGGCAACATAAGAATAGCGTCGCTAAGGCACTATTTGATAGGATTGGGACCCACTGTAGTACCCCTGAGGGGAGAGAGAGAGAGAGAGAGAGAGAGAGAAATTTCACGAATTGCAGCGGATCTTATGAAATGCAGTTACCCCCAGAGGATCGTGGATAAATATAGAAGAGGAGTGGAGTCTATCCATAGAGAATCGGCTGTTCCGGTTACCACAGCTTACATTCCCTACTATCCAGGCCTTACAGAATGCATTGCAAGGGTATTTCGGGATTATCAAGCACGCTGTGTGCAGCTTCCGGGTCGGAGGTTGCACACAGTAGTGTCGCAATTTAAGGACCCCATATTAAGGGACTCTAGTAGTGGGGTTATATACGAGATTAAATGCCCAGATTGTGGGGAATGTTATGCAGGGGAGACGGGGTGGCGCCTTACCTTAAGGATTGTCTGGGGGAACACACAAGTACCATACAGACCGCAGAGTTTGATGAGTCCGCTGTTGCTGAACATTTTTGGGAAAGACAGTACCAGGTCTCTGCAGAAAATGCTGTCATCCTTGATTGGGCACAAGTTCTGGGACCGCAAGTGGCTCGAGAGCTTGTGAATTTGCTCATCCGATAACAATACTATGAATAGAGATGGGAGTGTGCGGCTTCACCCCCTTTTTGAGGCTATAGTCCTCTCAAAAGATGAGCGTTTCTGTTTACCACGTTCCCGAGCTGCTTCCGGTTCTGGGGCACGTGTAGGAACTTTTGTTCATGCGCCACGTGTGCCATGAACCTGATACTTAAGGATGTGCTGCTTAAGCATTATTTCTTGTTGAGAAAGGAGGTGGACGCCCCCAAAAGCTATAATTGTACAGTTTTAACACTTTTAACCTTATATATTTTATTGTATTTTATAATTGTTCAGTTTTAACGCTTTTAACCTTATATATTTTATTTTATTTTCAGGCTTTATTCACAATCAGTTATTGTAAACAGATTATGTTACAGTATTCTTTGTATTTATATATATAGTATTAAATTATTTTAACTCAACGGTTGGTGTATTAATGTTCATATTGTGAACATTAATACACCAATATGAACTTTCCCAACCTCAGAGGCCTTTTGGAAGATAAAAGTAAACTTCATGACATCTAGCATTCTGTTACTAGCCACAAAATTTTTTATTTATGCCCCTGGTTCTTCGCTCTTCTACCAGTAAAAATACACCTCCCTTATTCATTTTAGTGATTCCCTTCACGGCTTTATATATCTCTATCAGCTCCCCCACAAGATGCCTAGTAACGAATCTTTGCAATCTGTACTTTCTAAGCTCTTCTTCATATGGATATCGATTAGCACCTCACGCCAATCTGGATATTCTTCTTGGAACCCTTTCTAAAAGCTCTGTGTCTTTCTTAGCATGGCCTGCAGACCAGAACACAATGTTCTAAATGTGGTCTCACCATCATCTTATATAAATGGATATCCTTTGCCACCATGTGCCTTCCTGACCACTTGTTTACACCGCATGGTAAATTTCAAGCCTGGCTAAATCCCCTAAGTATTTTTCATCCTGAACCACTTTTAACTCCACTCACCCACTTGTAAGTAATTCCTGGATTTCTATTCCCCAGGTACAAAACTTTACACTTAGAAGCATTAAAGCTCAGCTACCAATTTTCAGAACATTTATGCAACAAATCTGTTATTCTGAAGCCAAACCTTTAAATCATCAGCAAACTTTGACAATTTACTTTGAACTCCCTCATCAATGTCATTAAAGAAGAGAAGAAACAGAAGTGACTCCTAATACTGATCCCTGAGAAACTCCATTCACCCCAAGGAATATCCATTTATGATTATTCTGCTTCATATATCTTTTAGCCAGCCCTTGAAGCATCTGAAGTCAAAGTAATTATCAAAGTAGTTTCTTGCATCCAAGTGCTTTATTACTTCATCATAATAATTAACAAGATTAGTCATGAAAGACTTGCTCTTCAAGAACCCATGATGTGATCCATTAAGGATACCATTCTTATCTAGATGGTCCTGTATTGTATTGTATCCTTACCCTTTTGTTAGTCATGCAGGGTTGACTGAACCGTGAAAATATTTCAGCAATTTATGCTTCATTTACCCTATCCACATAGCCGAAATTAATAACACTTGTTGTTGAAAATGTTTTCTTTGAATTCTCCACAGAAAATTCATGATCAAGTTAAACCTAATTATGTACATATGTTAATTCACATATGTAGTAGTAGTGGCATGTGATGAAAGAAAGCAAATGTATGAGCTTATGCAGCATCAGCCAAAAAAAAAAAAAAAAAAAAAAAAACACACCATTCCTTCAAAAAATGCCTGTCCAGTTCCTCCTTAAATTTATTCAACCTATCAACTTCCACAACGACAGATGGAAGTTTGTTCCAGCAATTAACCGCCCGCTGGCTAAAGGCAAATTTCCGCACATCTATTCTACATCTGTCCTTTCTTAATTTGAATTTATGCCCCCTAAGGTTCGTAATCTGAACAAGTGGAAGGATCCCATCAGAATTCAGCGTGCTGAACCCATTCAAGGCCTTATACACCTCAATCAGATCACCGTGCAGGCAGGTGCCTAGTCTCCAGCCACTGCAATTTGCAGAACTTAAGCCTCTCTTGATAAGAGGACCCCTTCATTCCCCTCACCAATCTTGTTGCCCTTCTCTGTACATGCTCAAGTAAATCTACATCCTTCCTAAAATGAGGCCTCCAGACCTGTACGCAATACTCAAGGCAAGGCCTGACCATTGCCTTATACAGAGGGATAATCACCTCCTTTTCTCTGCTAGCAAAATTCCTATATATCATTGACAAAACCCCATGACCTGCCCTGGCAGCCTGTCTGCATTGCTCAGAAAACTTCATATCTGACTGCACAATTACTCCCAGGTCTTTTTCATTTTCTACCACCTTAAGTGTAGTACCACACAGTTGGTACATTTCTCTGGGATTACTTCTACCCATATGCAGTACTTTGCATTTGTCAAGGTTAAACTTCAGTTGCCACTTCTTAGCCCATCTGCCCAAATTATCTAGATGCTGTTGCAGTAGCACACTGCCATTACTGTCATTAACAACCCTGCCAACGTTTGTATCATCTGCAAACTTCGACACTAAGCCTGATATAACTTCATCAATATCATTGATAAATATACAAAACAACAGTGGACCCAACACCAAACCCTGTGGGACTCCACTAATAACATTAGTCCAAGAAAAGCAGCACCCATTGATTACCACCCTCTGTCTTCTCGCACTTAACCATCCTTTTATCCATTGTAGCAACTTACCCTTAATACCATTCTGCTCCAATTTGTACAATAGCCTTCCATGCGCATCAGTGTCAAAAGCTTTCCTGAAATCCAAATATATGATATCAAAATTATTTTTTGCATCCAGTTCCTTTGTAACCACATCATAATATCCTATCAAATTTGTCAGACAAGACTTTCCCTTAACAAACCCATGCTGTGTCTGAAAAATTGCTGCAGTTTTGTCTAGATGATCCTGCAATGCATCTTTAACCAGTGACTCCATTATTTTACCCGGAACAGAAGTTAAACTAACTGGTCTGTAATTACTCGTGTCACCCTTCGAACCCCCTTTGTGAATTGGGGATACATTTGCACATCTCCAGTCCGTGGGAACCTCCCCTGAGTCCAAGGATGCTCTCATAATTATGGCTAAGGGTTTGCTTAGTTGCTTTGCCGCCTCCTTTAATATAACTGGATAGATCCCATCCACTCCAGGTGCTTTTCTTACGTTTAACTTCAACAGTTTCTCTTCCACTTTGCTCTCAGTTATTACAAAATCATTAAGTATCCTGCTACAATTTGATAACCTTCTGCCATTTTCAAACCTTAATAATTCCTCATGTGTGAATGTAGATGCAAAATACTCATTCAGTTTGTTTGCTATCTGAGCAGGATCATCAACAGTCGAACCATCGATGTCAAGTGGACCAATCAGATTCATCCCCCTCCTTTTAGAGTTTATATAAGTAAAGAAATCCTTGCTGTTTTTTTTAGCATCTTTTGCCAAGGATTTTTCGTAATCTCACAATGTGATGAAGAGTTATTGATAGTAAGTTCATTTTATTGCTGCACGCTTTCTTTCAATTGGTAATGCTCTCTGGCCTGGAATCAAATGGTTTATGTGCACACTTCATGTTTCATGGAGTGAGTACTACTGTTACTGACACACTCTCCACTAATCAAAGTCTACGTTGATGGCACAGTTTTAAATTTGCATTCACTTGCCAACAGGTCTAAAGGGAGTTTCAATTTTCAAAAATTAATTAACATATGATTTTTCATAGTTGTGTTCAAAAAGGTATATGATTTTTTTGTTCAGAAAAGTATGTGAAAATAAAAATATATGATTTTTCACAGTTGCATTCAGAAAAGATTGAAAATATAGGTGGCATCAAAAAAAAAATTGTGAATTATATTTTGCTGAATTTTCAAATTTTTGCTCACAGAGAGGAATTTCAAATTTTCCTACCACTAATGATGGGTTAAGCACAGATTCCATGATCGTTTTCAATGTTTATTTTACCCTTCAAAAGTAAACATTGAAAACAGTCACTCATCTGTGGAGAGTTTTGAAATTTGTGGAAAAGTAATGAAAAAAGTTAATGCACTCTGGTGATTTATCACACAGATCTATGAAATGGAAACTTAGTCTGAAAAACAAATGTTTAAAGGTACGTCATACTGGCACTGCTAATTAATTTTTGCTGTTTATACGGATAGGATTCATATTACAATTTCATGAATTACTCTGGTTTGCCACAGTACCATTAATGGATGACATGATAAGGAATATGCATCTTCAAGCAATTCTGCTTGTTTTACTTCTTTCAATAAACTGGAAGGAAAAATCTAGTTGATCAAAAATCCACAGAAGAGTGATATGACAATCCTTTAAGACAATGTCAATACTGTAATAAATTAAAAATAAAAATATAAAATAAACATTACTATATACAATAAAAACATTACAATACGCAACTAACCAGAAATTATACTTCACACCACTTAAATATAATTAAATTAAAAATATGGATGTATTAAAATAAAAGCACGCACTAAACCAGGTTACTGGTATCTTTCAACTGAAATATTCTGCCTTTCACAACTAAAATACAATTCTGATCAATAAACTTCTTGAAGGAAAATTCTCTCATTAACATTAGCAAAGGCATACAATGCAAGAAAGCAGGCTTATAGTGCATCAGCCAAAAAAAAAATTCCCATTTCACCCATCCTTTCACTCCAAAAGTTTGCCCACTTCTTCCTTGAATTTATGTAAGTTATCAACTTCCACGACAGACATAAGTTTGTTCAGGTAATCAATTACCTGCTGGCTAAAGGCAAATTTTCACGCATCTATTCTACACCTGTCTTTCCTCAATTTGAGTTTATGCCCCCTCATGTTTGTAATCTGAGCAAGAAGAAGTATCCCATCAACATTGAGCCTGCTCAAACCATTCAAGGTCTTATACACACAAATCAGATCACCTCGCAGGTGCCAGATTCCAAGACGCTGCAATTTGAGAACTTAAGCCTTTCTTGGCAAAAGCACCCCTTTGTTCCCCTCACCAGTATTACTGCCCTTCTTTGTACTCATTCTAACAACTCTACATCCTTCCTAAAATGAGGCCTCCAGACTTGTATGCAGTACTCAAGGTGTGGCCTGACCAGTGCTGTACACAAAGGGATAATCACCTCCTTATCTCCCCTGATAACAAAATTCCTGTAAATCACTGACAACACCCCATGACCTGCTTTGCTCAGAAAACTTCATATCTGACTGCACAATTACCCCAAGGTCTTATTCATTCTCCATTACCCCGCGTGTAGTATCACATAGTTGGTACAGTAACCCGAGCAGTCCCTCGGGTTACTGCTACCCATATGCAGTACTTTGCACTTATCAATGTTAAGCTCCAGTTGCCACTTAGCCCATTTATCTAACTTTTTTAGAGCCTGTTGCAGTAGCATACTGCCATTAACAACCCTGCCAACCTTTGTATCATCAGCAAACTTCAACATTAATCCTAATATACCTTCATCAATATCATCGATAAATATACAAAACTACAATAGGCCCAAACATTGAACACTGGGAAACTCTAATAATAACATTATTCCATGAAAGCAATGTCCATTGATTACCACTCTCTGTCTTCTTACACTCAACAATGCTTTTATCCATTGTAGCGACTTGCCCTTAATGCTATACTGCTCCAATCTGTACAGTAGTCTTTCGTGTGCAACAGTATCAAAAGCTTTCCTGAAATTCAAGTATATGATGTCAAAATTATTTTTTGCATCCAGTTCCTTTGTGACCACTTCATAGTATTTAATGGAATTGAACAGACAAGACTTCCCCTTAACAAACACATTTCTATCTATTACAATTTCTACTCCACTTTGCTCTCGGTTATTACAAAATCATCTATTGGTGTTTAATAAGTTTCTGTCCTCCACTTCCCTACAGATGTCTTGTCTAGATGATCCTGCAATGCTTCTTTAAACAGTGACTCCATTATTTTCCGTGGAACAGAAGTTAAACTAACAGATCTGTAATTACTCGTGCCACCCTTTGATCCTCCTTTGTGCATTGGAGATACATTTGCATATCTCCAGTCTGTGGGTTTGTTTGTTTGTTATTTGGTTTTTAGGAGCATTAGCAACTAAGGCCATATTGCTCCGGGATATGCGGTGGTCATTCCCTGACCTTTCTGCATCTTCTTTATTTGGTCGTGATGGGCTCGATCCCCGGTCTAATCAAGAAGCGTGTGCTATGCACTGCTACTCCTTCCCACCTGGCTACGGAGGCGCCCCAGTCTGTGGGACCTCCCCTAAGTCCAAGGACTCTCATAATTATGGCTAAGGGTAGATCTCTTCTGGATAGATCTCTTCCACCAGAGGTGCCTTTCTTATGTTTAACTTCAACAATTTCTACTCCACTTTGCTCTCGGTTATTACAAAATCATCTGTTGGAGTTTAATAAGCTTCTGTCCTCCACTTCCCTACAGAATTCCTCATGTGTGAATGTAGATGCAAAATACTCATTCAGCACGTCAGCTATTTGAGCAGCATCATCAAAAGTCGAACAACCAACATCAAGTGGACCAATCTCATTTATCCCCTTCGTTCTCGAGTTTATATAAGTAAAGAAGTCTTTGCTGTATTTCTTTGTGAAATATTTCTGGAATCTGCCTTCGCTTGCCTAACCTCCTTTGTGACTTGATTACAGACTAGCTTATATCTACCATAAGCTTCTGTGTTGCCTGATAATTTTTCTTCTCTACCACGAGTCTCACTAGTTCAACTGACATTCATTTGAGCCTAAACCTTGAACAGCATTTCTTAGTTGGTATGAAAAGCCTAGTAGCTTCCAAGGTTAATTCCTTGAATACTTCCCATTTAGAATTTGCTGTTGGTAACATCATCAGTTGGTCCCACTGTATAGAATTTTAAAAAAAATGTGTGAGACCACTGTTGTCACCTTTACGAAAGCAAAAACTCTCCCCTTCACCCCTGATGGTAGTTACATCTTTAAGTAAATCCCACATCAGTACACTGTGATCACTGCCACCTAGTGGTTCCTTTATCTACAAATTTTTAATGCATGTATAATCACTGCTGATAATCAGATCAAGAGTATTACTCCCTTTGGTTACCTCTCAAACATGCTGCAAAGGCGTAGAAAAGGACAGAAGTGGAGAAAACAATCATCCAGTAAATCCATAAAAGTCTTGCTAGTATGCAAGAGTAGCAAGTTCCAACCCCCCAAGTTCCAGTCAATATCTGGGAAGTTAAAATTCCCAATTATAAGACATTCTGATCTCCTGAATATCAGAGTCATTTGTTCTATAACACACTCCTACCCTCATTTTTGCTTTCCCAGTGCTTATTTCACACCAAACTGACTTAATATTGCACTGTCCACCAATGTCAACTGGATTAAATGTTTCTTAACTTCCCTTCCTATCCTGTGTATTCTTTCTGCACACATTGTACTCCCAAAATTCGAATTCTGCAGTCCTTATATCTATGTGACTTCACGTTTCTGATATCCCAAAAATATCAGTCTTTGATGTGTTGAACAACTCTTAAATCCAAGGAGATGTACAAGTCAGGCAAATGTCTCCATGGTCAGCATAGAACAAGTCACATAAATAAATATACTAGGCACTAAGCAATGATATGCTGCTCCCCCCCCCCAATGTTATAATAACACAGATCCCGGGGGGGGATAGAGTTCAATCTACCTATTCCTAATAAAAATGGTTTGTTTATTATGATATCTTCCATATCATAATAAACTAAAGACTCTAGCTCAAGATAACTGTGGTAATAAATATTTTTAAATTTTCAATAACCTGGGCCTTTCAGAAGTCTATGCAACATCCCACTGTTCAATAATTAAACTCCATCTATGAACTCTGAAGGTTTGCACACTGAACAGCAAAATTACAGAAAAATCAAACTCATGAGCAAGTCAGAATATTTCTTCCTGAAGCTATCAGTAACTTGTTTTAGTGTGCAGTCTGACTTCAACAGATCTGCATTCTAAATATTAATTTTATTTATTTATTAGCTTAAATTATTATTATACATTATCATCCTTATTTTAATTTATAGTATGCTGTTATTGCTTTGAATAAATACTGCTATTCAACTGTTTCACCTGATCTACAAGGTTTCTTTCAGCATCCAAATAAGAAGTTAGACTAATCCAAAAGATAAACTTTTCATTAGAATTTTTTTATTTTACAAAGGAGAAAAATTTAATATCTCTATTTGATCTGTGAGCAAATATTACTCAGAGATCAGTTTTTTCAGCTACTTACTCACCTTCAGAAATGATTCCACCGTTTTTGACTTTCCAAGAGTCATAATAACTTCATTGGGAAGAATATTTTCTGAAGACTGTGCCACAATGTTGTCCGTGCTGAAAAAAGAATATAGATGTACAATATTAGTACAAGAGAACCTCATAAATCCGGCAAGGCTGTCAACAGACAGCCTTGCCGGATTTATGAGTTTAGAGTTGAAACTAAATTGGCAACAATAAAGACCACTATAATACCTGGTACATTTAAAGTTCAAATGAGGCAACTTGCAGCATTCATAAAAAAAAAAAAAAAAAAAATCAATTTTCTTGATTCTATAATAATAATAATAATTCATAATGTAGCACTTAAATAAAAATTAGTGTTTCCTGTTTGACTTACAAAATACTGTTTCTGCATTTTTACTGTAATAAAATACAATATAGTTATTATTTTGGAGAACAGTAAAAATCTAAGCATTTCAACCTTTTCAAAGTGAAATCTGTCTAATTCTTCAGTGTGTGTGTGTGTGTGTGTGTGTGTGTGAGAGAGAGAAGTATAATAAGGAAAATAATTCATTCACCGAATAAGCGGTACAAGAAATAGAATGAAACACCCAAAAATATCTGTGTAACTTCAAGAAATTAAAAATTCACTCTCTCCATTCTGGTTGAAGTGTTTAGATTTTCACTATTTTCCATTTAAATTTACCTGCACACCATGGCTAAAAGAACAACTTAGTTTATTATTTTTCAAGAGAAACATTTCTTCAAAATGTATAGTCATCTTTATTCAGAAATAATGATGGAAATAAAAATTTTTCTTTTTCTTTCCCACATCAATTGATGTGGGAAAGAAAAATAAAAATAGAATCTTATATGCACAGTTGAACAATTCATGTTCTACTGTGCATATAAGAACTAAAGGCTAAAATATTAACAAGTAAGAAATGTGTAATCAAATTAAAAACTTTATGTAAATGAAATTGCCGTAATTTACCAGTTCTATTGTTTACAGTCACCAGTTAATCTTTACAACATGGTACCCCTTCTGACTGATCATTGCAAGTAGCTGACATTAATAGGCTTGGCCCCTCCTGCTCATTGCTTTCATTGCTACGATTGGAAGCTCTGACCATTGTACACAGTACTCATTTTAGTTAGTGTGTTTAATTGCCCTCCATTGCTTTTTTAAATTGGAAAATTAGTTCCCAATTATAAAGCAGTAGCAGATGAGAGGGATTCACTCTAACACTAAGTAAAAAGCAACCAGTGTGAGGGGCTAGACCTGTCAATCACTACTGCTCGCAACGATCAATCAAAAAGAGTACCAGACTGTAAAGACTAAACCCAGTCTCTGAAGAAGTGGTACAGGAAGTACCACAAAACATCTGATTTAATAAATTAAAAGCAGATTACACTCCACGCAGGTTGAAGTGCTCATTAATTCATCAATTTCCATTTCTTGATATACTAGCGCACCATGCCTAACATAAAATACTAACATATTTTGCATCTGATATTGAGCATCAGATTGGCAAAGGATGCAAAGAAAAACAGCAAAGACTTCTATAGTTATGTACACTCTAGAAGGAAGGGGATGGATCAGATTGTTCCAATTTATATCATATTTTGACTGTTGATCATCCTGTTCAGATAATCAACAAACTGAATGAGTATTTTGCACCTACATTCACACATGAAGAATTCTGTAGGGAAGTGGAGGACAGAAGCTTATCAAACTCTAACAGGGAGCTAAATGTTTTGTAATAACTGAGCAAGTGGAGGAGAAACTGTTGAAGTTGAACATAAGAAAGACATCTGGGATGGATGGAATCTATCCAGTTATATTAAAGGAGGTGGCAAAGGAAGCAAGCAAACCCTTAGCCATAATTATGAGAACATCCTCAGACTCAGGGGAGGTCCCCCAAGGACTGGAGATGTGCAAATGTATCTCAAATTCACAAAGTGGGATGAAAGGGTGACATGAGTAATTACAGAACTATTAGTTTAACTTCTGTTCTGGGAAAAATAATGGAGTCACTGGTTAAAGAAGCATTACAGGATTATCTAGACAAGACTGTTGTAATAAATCAGACACAGCATGGGTTTGTTAAGAGGAAGGTCTTGTCTGACCAATTTTATTGAATACTATGATGTGGTTATAAAGGAACTGGATGCAAAAAAATAATCTTAATATCATATACTTGGATTTCAGGAAAGCTTTTGATACTGTTGCACATGGAAGGCTACTGTACAAATTGGAGCAGTATGGCATTAAGTGCAAGTTGCTACAATGGATAAAAGGATGGTTGAGTGGGAGAAGACAGAGAGTGGTACTCAGTGGAAACTGCTCTTCACAGATTAATGTTATCGGTGTAGTCCCTCAGGGTTCAGTGTCGGGCCCATTATTGTTTTGGATATTTATTTGGATATTAAGGTTGGCAGGGTTGTTAATGGCAGTAATAACAGGGTGTTACTGCAACAGGATCTAGAAAAGTTGGTTAGATGGGCTGAAAAGTGGCAACTGAAGTTTAATATTGAAAATGCAAAGTACTGCATATGAGTAGCAGTAACCCGAGGGAAATGTACCAACTGTGTGATACTACACTCAGGGTAATGGAGAATGAATAAAACCTGTGGGTAACTGTGCAGTCTGATATGAAGTTTTCTGAGCAGTGCAGACAGGCTGCCAGAGCAGGTCATGGGGTCTTGTCAATGATATACAGGAATTTTTCTAGCAAGGATAGGGAGGTGATTATCCCTCTGCATAAGGTAATGTTAAGGCCACACCTTGGGTACTGTATACAGGTCTGGAGACTTCATTTTAGGAAGGATGTAGAGCTGCTGGAACAAGTACAGAGAGGGGCAATAGGATTAGTGAATGGAACAAAGGGTTGCTCTTACAAAGAAAGGCTTAATTTCTGCAAATTACAGTGTCAGGAGACTAGACACCTGACAGGTTGGTTGTTTAAGGATTTTATGGCACATTAGATCTAAGGCTATAATGCACCAAGTCAAACCAAGCAAGATGATCTGATTGAGGTGTATAAGGCCTTGAATGGTTTGAGCAAGCTCAATGCTGATGGAATTTTTCCTCTAGCCCAGATTAATTGCCTGAGGGGGACATAAATTCAAATTGAAGAAAGACAGTTGTAGAATAGATGCACAGAAATTTGCTGCACAGAAATTTGCCTTTAGCCAGTGGGTGGTTGATTGCTAGAAGAAACTTCCATCTGTTGTTGTGGAAGTTGATAGCTTAAATAAATTCAAAGGAGGACTGGACAAACTTTTAGAATGAATGGATGGGTGAAATAGGAAGTTTTTTTTTTTTTTTCAGCTGATGCTGTATAAGCTTGTTTTCTTGCACCATATGCCACTACTATGCTAAAGGTGATTAAATTATTTATGACAGCACTTTCTCTTCATCACAAAAAAAAAAAAAAAAAAGCAATCCACAAGAACAAAAATGAAATTTTAAAACTTTACAAAATTATTGTGTTCAAGTGTCTCAAAATGTATTGAATGTTGGACCTTGCCATGTGCTTGTCTCTCAACAACTATAGACATGTTGCATGGTGAGAAACCCGGAAGGCTGAAGCTTTGCTCTGGAGCAATTCTGGCTACTGCAAACCACCATTAAACAAAAATTTCCACCCCACATAAATTTGGGAAATTTTACTTATCAAAAATTACAATCTGTAGAAATTCATGCACAATGTAAACAAGAATCACCTGTCTTCTCAGTCTTCAACTCATCATGGTTCAAAGTACTATAGATTTTAGGGTTTACATTAAAGAAAGAAAATGACGATATCACACCATGTGATGAAAATCAGCAACAACAACAACAAAAAAAAGGAGGCAATTCTGGGAGCTGTAACACAAAATTATTCATGTAAATAAACGTGACAAACAACACAACAGAAGATAATTGGTATGATATTAGTATTAGCCGCATGGTGCAAGAAAGCCTATGGCTTATGCTGAATCAGCCAAAAAAAAAAAAAAAAAAGAGAAACAATGAGAAACAACAAAAAGAGAAAGAAACAATGATGAAAAAAAGAGGAAAAAAAAAACTAATTATTAATAAAAGAAAAGGAAATTAAAACTATCATCCTATGCATTTCCCTCACCCGAAGGTACTATCCAGATCCTTTGAATTTCCCCAAACTATCAGCCTCTACCACCCATGTGGGCAACTTATTCCAGTAATTTATAACTCGCTGGCTAAAATAAAACTTCCTGCAGTCCAACTAAACATCTCCCCCCCCCGTAACTTGAATTTATGTCCCCTAGTTCTAGCATCATTTGAATTTCCCCAAACTATCAGCCTCTACCACCCATGTGGGCAACTTATTCCAGTAATTTATAACTCGCTGGCTAAAATAAAACTTCCTGCAGTCCAACTAAACATCTCCCCCCCCCGTAACTTGAATTTATGTCCCCTAGTTCTAGCATCATTTATAATCTTTGAAAATTTCGTCCTCATTCATTTTACTGATGCCTCTCAGAGCCTTAAACACCTCAATCAAATCTCCTAAGGTGTCTAATTTCCAAACTCTGCAACCCACATATTCAAAGTCTTTTTTCATAAGGACGGGTAACTCGCCTCTCACCAGGCGAGTTACCCGTCTTTGCACCCTTTCAAGAAGCTCGATGTCTTCCTTTAGGTGCGGTCTCCATACTTGAACACAGTATTCCAAGTGTGGTCTAACAAAAGCCTTATATAATGGGATTATCACATCCCTATCTCTACTTGCAAAAGTTCGATAGATCATCGATAGGACATCATGGACCTTCCTTGCAACCTGTTTACAATGCTCAGAGAATTTCATGTCTGACCGTATCATAACACCCAAGTCCCTTTCCTGCAGTGCTGGGTTTAGTTGAACTCCACCAAGTGAATAAGTTATTTTGGGATTACTGTTTCCCAGGTGTACTTTTTATGGTGTTGTTTGTGCTTAATTAGATCAGACTAACGCTTTTAGGGCTTAAGCCTCGTGAAAGTTTAACTGATGTACAAGTTTGTGCAATAGCATCATGTTAGTATGTAGCAAACTCTAAAATAGCTGAGAACTGCATTGTTTTAGGTGTATCTCATAATGTGAATATCTTCACAACAAGTTGCCATGATATTGCACTACCTGGAATAAGTAATGCTTCACCAATGGAGAAGACTATTGTTACTTATTCTCAGCGGATACCACAACCCAGACGGCACTGTTTCAAGGCTATTGGGCCTATCTTCGGTGGGTGGGTAGGTACCCTGGTGATGCAATGATTGCAATTCAGTTATGAAGTATATCTCCACAATAAGAGAGATGCCTGATGGTGTATGAAGTGAATCAGACTAAAATGCTTTTAGGGCTTAAGCCTCAGGCTTGTGAAAGTTTTAACTGATGTACAACTTTGTGTGATAGCATCATATTAGTATGCAGAAAACTAAAATAGCTGAGAATGGCATCGTTTTAGGTGTATCTCATATTGTAGCGCAATATCATGGCAACTCGTTGTGGAGGTATTCACAACATGAGATTCACCTAAAATGATGCCGTTCTCAGCTATTTTAGAGTTTGCTGCATACTAACATGATGCTATTGCACAAACTTGTAAGTCAGTTAAACTTTCACACAAAGTTAGAAAGTCAGTTAAACTCTCACACTTTCACGCTCTGAAAGCATTTTAGTCTGATTCACTTCATACACCATCAAGCATCTCTCATATTGTGGAGTTATACTTCATAACTGTTGTGAAGGTATTCATGAGTTGCAATATGAGATACACCTAAAACAATGTCGTTCTCAGCTATTTTAGAGTTTGCTGCATACTAACATGATGCGATTGCACAAACTTGTACGTCACTTAATTAGATCAATGACAGAGAAAATATTCGATTTTTTTTCATTTTACTTAAATGTACAAAATGACTCATGCACTAAGCAATACTATTGTTTAGTGTATAAACCACACTTGATCTGTTTACATTATTTTACACATGGCTGATAAACGTCCAGCATGCTGGGCATTTATAGCATTTTTGGACTTTGCACATGAAACCATATTCAAAGTTACTAACAGTCTCACCAGCATGACAGTGCACGAAGAGGGCTGGACTGCTAGAGGATGACTTGACTTTTCAAAATTCAATTCACTAAAATCACAAGTGTGATCCAAATATCAGCTCCATCAATATTTTAGACAGTGGTGACCATAACAAACAAAAGTGAGAGAATGTCCATGATAAATCTCAGGAACTAATCTGTATAATGGATTCCTGTAAACTTACATAAATTTATATATTTGTGGCAATTTGTATGCCAATATTGTGTACCTAATTTTATTTCTCTATTAGTTATACTAAAAGGAATAAACAGATAAATTTATATGCAAACATTTTGCAGAATTAGTTCTTTCCACTTCCTCAGCATGAAAGATAAGATGTGAGTTAACAACATTGTGTGAGGAATTGGAAAGAACTGATTCTGTGCAGCTATATCAGTTCTTTTTTTTTTTTTTTTTTTTTTTAGCAACATCAAAAGAAGCAATTTTTGGATGGATGATGAACTGCAGACAAAAATTACTATCCTAACAAGATGGCACTATCATGCAGAATTTCCCCATCTTGTGCTAAAAATAAAAAATGCAATCCCTGTAAATATTAACCCTGTACAAGAAAAAACACGATTCAGTTGTATAAATTTATGTACTAAACTGGTGAAAAAAAAAAAAAAAAAAAAAAAAAAAAAAATTTTGGAAATTCCCAAAAAAAAAAAAAGTTGTGTAATTTCTGTTTAACTAGTTAAATGCATTTTTAAAAGAAAACTTACCTATCCTCCAATTCAGTTTTCAATTCACTAATGTTGTCTAAAATGGCTTCCTATAAACAGAACAACCATCTACAATTTAAAATGGATGCTAAAACATAGGTTTATGTACTTACCAGTATATAGTTATTATATAAATCCAACAGAAACAATTACTTTTGAAATTACTGCAAAAAACTGGAACTTTAATCATGCTTCTAAATGAATCATTTTCTTTTTGGGAATTATCCATAAAGATTGATACAAAATTACACACACTCTTTACATCATGATGAAATCATTTATTATTGCAATACATATTGTATATATATATATCAATGATATTGATGAAGGTATATAAGGCTTAATGTCCAAGTTTGCAGTGATACAAAAGTTGGCAGGATTATTAATGATAGTAATAACAGTGTGCTACTGCAACAGGATCTAGAAAGGTTGGGCAGATGGGCTGAGAAGTGACAACTGAAGTTTAACATTAACAAATGTTAAACTTCAGTTTAACATGGGGTTACTTCTACCCATACTGCATATGGATAGAAGTAACCCTAAGTGTAGTACCAACTGTGTGGTACTACGCTTAGGATGGTAGAGAATGAAAAAAACCTGGGAGTTATTGTGCAGTCAGATATGAAGTTTTCTGAGCAGTGCAGACAGGTTGCCTGAGCAGGTCACGGGGTTTGTCAATGATATACAGGAATTTTGCTAGTAGGGAAAAGGAAGTGATTATCCCTTTGTATAAGACAATATACAAAAGGAGTACTGCATACAGGTCTGGTGGCCTCATTTTAGGAAGGATGTAGAGTTGCTTGAGCGAGTACAGAGAAGGGCAACAAGATTCATGAGGGGAACGAAGGGGTCCTCTTACCATTAAAGGCTTAAGTTCTAAAAATTGCAGTGTCTGGAGGCTAGGCACCTGCAAAGTGATCTGACTGGGTGTATATGGCCTTGAATGGGTTGAGCAGGCTCAATTCTGATGGGATTCTTCCTCTTGCTCAGATTACGAACCTGAGGGGGCATGAATTCAAACTGAGGAAAGACAGTTGTAGAACAGATGCACAAAAATTTGCCTTTAGCCAGCGGGTAGTTGATTGTTGGAACAAACTCCCATCTGACGTTGTAGCATTAGTAGAGGCATATGATGCAAGAAAGCAAGCTTATTCAGCATCGGCCAAAAAAAAAAAAAAAAAAAAAAAAAAACACACCACTCACATTTCACCCCTTCATTAGTTCGAAACACCTGTCCAGCTGAGCCTTAAATTTATTTAGGCTATCAATTTCAACAACAAGTGATGGAAGTCTGTTCCACCAACCAACTACCCGCTGGCTAAAGGCAAATTTCTGCACATCTATCCAACATTTGTCTTTCCTCAATTTGAGTTTATGCCCTCTCAGGTGATTATTCTGAGCAATAGGAAGAATCCCATCGGCATTGAGCATGCTGAAACCATTCAAGGCCTTATACACCTCTATCAGATCACCTCGCCGGTACCTAGTCTCCAGACTGTAATTTGCAAAACTTAAGCCTTTCTTCGTAAGAGCAACCCTTTGTTCCATTCACTAATCTTGTTGCCCTTCTCTGTACTCGTTCCAGCAGCTCTACATCCTTCTTGAAATGAGGCCTCCAGACCTGTATACAGTACTCAAGGTGTGGCCTGACCATTGCCTTATATAGGGGAATAATCACCTCCCTATCCCTGCTAGAAAAATTAGCATTAGCATTAGTAGAGGCATTTGATGCAGGAAAGCAAGCTTATGCAGCATCAGCCAAAAAAAAAAAAACCCCACTTCCACTTCACCCCTCTGTTCGTTCAAAATACCTGTCCAGCTTAGCCTTAAACTTATTTAGGCTATCAACCTCCACCACAAGGGATGGAAGTCTGTTCCACCAACCACCCACCTGCTGGCTAAAGGCAAATTTCCGCACGTCTATCCTACATCTGTCTTTCCTCAATTTGAATTTATGCCCTTTCAGGTGATTATTCTGAGCTAAAGGAAGAATCCCATCAGCATTGAGCATGCTCAAACCATTCAAGGCTTTATACACCTCTATCAGATCACCTCACTGGTGCCTAGTCTCCAGACACAGTAATTTGCAAAACCTAAGCCTTTCTTCGTAAGAGCACCCCTTTGTTCCATTCACTAATCTTGTTGCCCTTCTCTGTATTCGTTCCAGCAGCTCTACATCCTTCTTGAAATGAGGCCTCCAGACCTGTATACAGTACTCTAGGTGTGGCCTGACCATTGCCTTATACAAGGGAATAATCACCTCCTTATCCCTGCTGGAAAAATTCCTGTATATCAATGACAACTCCATGAGCTACTCTTGAAGCCCGTCTGCACTGCTCAGAGAACTTCATATCTGCCTGCACAACCACCCCCAAGTCCCTTTCATTCTCTACCACTGTCAGTGTACCACAGAGTTGATACGTTGCTCTGGGGTTGCTGTTTCCTATGTGTAGTACTTTACATTTGTCAATGTTAAACTTCATTTGCCACCTCTCAGCCCATCTGCTCAACCTTTCCAGATCCTGTTGCAGCAGCATGGTGTCAGTAGTGTCCTTGACAACCCTGCCAACCTTTGTATCGTCATTAAGCTTGATATACCATCATCAATATCATTTATAAATACAGAAAACAATAATGGACCCAACACTGAGCCCTGAGGGACTCCACTAATAACATTAGTCCACGATGAGCAGTGTCCATCGATTACCACTCTCTGTCTTCTCCCCCTCAACCACCCCTTTATCCATAGCAGCAATTTGCCTCCAATGTCACACTGCTCCCATTTTTGTGTAGCAGTCTTCCATGTTCAACAGTATCAAAAGCCTTTCTAAGATCCAAGTATATAATATCAAAGCTATTCCCTGCATCCAGTTCTTTTGTGACTGCATCATAGTATCCAATTAAATTGGTCAGGCAAGACTTCCCCTTAACAAAACCATGCTGTGTCCGAGCTATAATTGAAGTCTTGTCTAAATGATCCTGCAGTGTTTCTTTAACCAGTGCCTCCATTAATTTTCCTGGAACAGAAGTTAAGCTCACAGGTCTATAATTACTTGTGTCTGCCTTTGATCCTCCTTTGTGAATTGGGGTCACATTTGCACATTTCCAGTCTATGGGTACCTCCCCTGAGTCCAAGGAAGCTCTCATAATTATGGCTAAGGGTTTGCTTACTTCCTTTGCTGCCTCCTTTAATATAACTGGATAGATCCCATCCACACCCCGGGTGCCTTTCTTGTGTTTATCTTCAACAATTTCTCCTCCACTTTACTCCCAGTTATTTCAAGATTCTGTAGCTAGAGTTGAATACACCTCTGGTATTCCCCTCGCTGAATAACTCCTCATGTGTGAATGTCGATGCAAAATATTCATTTAGTTTGTTAGCTACCTGAGCAGGATCATCAACAGTTGACCCATCAATATCAAGTGGACCAATCTGATTCATCCCCTTCCTTCTAGAGTTTCCATAAGTAAAGAACTCTTTGCTGTTTTTCTTTGCATCCCTTGCCAAGGATTTCTCGTAATCTGCCTTCGCCTGCCTAACCTCCTTTGTAACTTGGTTGCATATCAACTTGTATCTATCATAGGCTTCTGTGTCATGTGTTAATTTGTAAGTATCCCATGCATTTTTCTTCTCTGCCATATGCCTCATTAGTTCATCTGACATCCATTTTGGCCTAAACCCTGAACAATATTTCTTAGTTGGTATGTAAAGCCTAGTAGCTTCCAAATTCCCGTATATCATTGACAAGACACCATGAGCTACTCTTGCAGCTCGTCTGCACTGCTCAGAGAACTTCATATTTGCCTGCACAATTACCCCCAGGTCCTTTTCATTCTCTACCACTGTCAGTGTAGTACCACAGAGTTGATACGTTGCTCTGGGGTTACTGTTTCCCATATGTAGTACTTTACATTTGTCAATGTTAAACTTCATTTGCCACCTCTCAGACCACCTGCTCAACTTTTCCAGATCCTGTTTCAGCAGTATAGCATCAGTAGTGTCCTTAACAACCCTTAAGGTTGTTAAGGACACTACTGATGTAGCTTAAATAAATTCATGAAGGAACTGGATGAACTTTTAGAGAAAATGGAGGTGTGAAATAGTGCATTTTTCTTGCATCATATGTCTCTACTACTACTACATTACATGCCATTATCAATGACCCAAGTTTGAAAATGATTAAGGCTTCAGTAAAGATGCTGTAATGAATTCCTGAATAACAAATGATTTTATCATGGTGAAAAGACAGTAGGAAATTTTATATCAAACTGGAAGCTGTCTAAAAACTTGTAAACAATGTATACAAATTTAATTATAAATTTTTGTACATATATAAATGCATACACATATTTCTTGAAAGGAACACACGTACACATATTTCTTGAAAGGAACATACATACACATATTTCTTGAAAGGAACTGCTAACTAACAAATTAAGTTTTACATCAGTCTCTAACTATAAAGTATTTTAAAAATCCTTCTTTCAGGACACTAAAGAATGCACGAATAACATAATCCTCTTATGAAAATCTGCAACGAACCTCTAAGCTTCAAGTCTTAGAGGTTCGTTGATAGGTCTTTTGATAGGTGGACAAATAAGTAAAAAAAGAGCAGATTATTCTATATCATTATGGAAAAAAAGTGAACGCTTTTGATTATGATTTTTTTTTACCATTAAACACCCTAAGGTCTTCAGTATTTAAGTGATTTATGAAAGAAGTGCACTGATTTATACTCATATATTGAAGTATAAAACAGCATTTCTCATATTAAACTTTCATAAATAGGAAATGGGGTTGATAAACTAAACGTATTCACATTCTGTTTCAAATGACCATAGATTTGACTACTGAATATGGTTCACTTGTGCTAAAAAGATTGAGAAGCACTGGTTTAGAGCAATAAACATCTTCCAAACCATTTCATATATCTAATGATGACTGATAAACAATATAATCCCCTATGGATGGACTGATGGAATCCATATTGGCACTCATTGATCAGATGGAAGATTCTGCTAAGTTAATGGATTTGTCCATTACATTTATACAAGGTTGAAATAACAGCAAACAGGGTAGTAATTGGGAAATTTCCTTCCAAATCGATCACAACTGGAAGAGCGTTCTAATTTTGTTTTTATCAGAGCTGCAGAACTGATGCAATTTGCACAGACTTCAAGTTTCAAAAACAAAGAGTAAAATCTTATTACTCAAGTGCCATTTATCAGCAACTAGGAGTCTAAGGGTCATGCTAGGGCAAGCCAGTCTTCAATCAATTAAAACTCTAAAATATCTTGGAGTGATGATTGATAGACAGATACACTTCCTAGCATGACCCATGCTAGGAAGTGTATCTGTTTCGAATTTTGTTCACATACAATGTGAACAAAATTCAAAAGTTTGTGAGTATGATTGCTGGAATTACAAGGAAAGAACGGGAGCATCAGGGGTAAAGCATTGGCCTTATTTTATGACCACATTTTCCTGCCAATTGTGGTGTATGCATCATATCTGGTTGGGCTCCACTTTTGAGAAATTCAATGTGTGAAAAATCTTTTCAATTCAGTGATTCATCCTATTGAAGTTGTGTACAGCCAGTCAAACTGTATCTACTGATGCCCTCCAAGCTTTGACAGTGTCTAACACTTGCCTAGATTTACACTTGGTGTTTCTATGAGTTATCATCTAAGAAAGGGGCTGCCATACAACTGTTTTTCACTTGAAATAAATTGTGATGCAAATTACAAAGATGAAAGGAAGTGTCTGTGGACAGAACTTGTAAAATGGTAGCAAGAACGTTGGAGCAACTGTGTGAAAGGAACGGTAATGAAAAAAATTTTTTGCAATGGTAAATGCTAATGGTAAACAGTGAGCAATGTAGTTTAATCCCAATCTCCATACAACTTATCTTTTCACTGGACATGATTCATTTTTTACAAAATTAAGGGAATTTATATTACTGAGCATACTTTACATACTTGTGGATACTCCTGGAAGATTGGAACCATCTTTTCTATGAATGTGTCGAGTATTGTGACTTGAAGGGACAATTAATTTAAGAAGCTCCTAATCTCCACTCCTTACTCCTGGATGTGAAAAACTCTTAGTACAAAAGAAGATTTTTACACACTTTGAAATTTTGCAGTCCCGCTATTCATAATGGCACAGCATCACAGGGGCATGATGTGCTGGGGTATTCCATTCCAATGAATATTTCATTAGAATGGAATATTATTATGGTAGACAGCGTGGATGCAGGATGAGTGGTACTCTTCTGATTATAGGTGGGAGTCTATCCTGCAAACACTATGGCTTCTAAAGAAGTTCATGATACATCCTCCAGATGCCTCTTCCACTAACAGATGATTTGGAGTAGGCAGTTGAGGTGGCCACTGATGCTTTTTGGCAGACTTTTATCAGAGAAATTGGGACTCCAGTGGAAGGTAAGACCACCACAATGAACCTATTGGATTGCATTGTGGTTGCTTCCTCGATGGATGACCTGTGATGCTGTGGTTCTAGGGACTGTACATGGAGACTGATTGAGGTATTCCCTTCTACTGTTAACCACTGTACTGTTGGGACTGTTCATGTTTGAGGAAAAGTGACCACAATCCATGGTTTAGATTTCTACTTCCTGGATTGGACTTTACTCATTTTGAATCTTTATGGGAGACCTACAAGTGTCAAATAGATCCTTGGAGATAATCACAACCATATGTTGGGAATTTATAGCATCAGATACTTTCATGGTATTGCATTGTGATATGGACATTATACTGAGAATGAACTGACCTTCTAAGAGGGAATCTGAGATAACTGTACATCAACATTGTTCAGTGGTACAGCATTGTAATAGGTTACAGGAAATCTCACTGGGACTACATAGTACAATAAATAAATGCTTTAGTTATAATTATGAGAGCATCCTTCAATTCAGGAGAGTTCTCTATCAACTGGAGATGTATAAATGTTGCCTCAGTTCACAAAGGGAATCAAAAGGCGAAGTGAGCAATTACTGACATGCAAGCTTGGCTTCTGTTATAGCAAAAATAATGGAATCACTAGGCAAGAAATGCAGGCATCTTGACAGGAATAGTTATATGATAGTCACAACATAGATAAGTTGAGGGGAAATCTTGTTTGACTAATCTGATTGGATACTATGATGCAGTAACAAAGGAACTGTATGAAAACAAAATATTTTAACATTAAGTACTTAGATTTCAGAAAAGCTTTTGATACTGTTCCACACAGATGACTGCTGTTATGGATAAAGATATAGTTGAGTGGAAGAAGGCAGAGAATGGTTATCAATGGCAAACAGGTGCATTAGTGCCATATATATTATGGCGCTAATGCACCTGTTTTCTGGATGAAAAGCTGAAATGTCTGGGATAAAAAAATCATGCAACCTCACCTGATGCCAGCTAACTCGGCCACGCCATGAAAAAAAGCATAAAAAAATTCTCCACTTCATTTATAGAATTCAAACCCAGGCCTTTTCCATCCAGCACGAGGAAGACAGTGCTTATTTGCACTGAGCTACCGACAAGGACTCAATGGGCACTGCTCTTCCTGGTATAATGTTATTAGTGGAGTCCCCCAGGGATCAGTGCAGGATCCATTGCTGTTTTTAATATTTATTAATAATATTGATGAAAGCATATCAGGATTAATGTCTAAGTTTGCAAATGATACAAAGGTTTGAAGGGTGGTTAATTACAATAACCAATGTATGTTTTTTCAACGAGATGTAGACAAATTAGGCAGATGTGCTGGGTAGTGGAACTTGAAGTTTAACACTGACATATTATTATTAGCCATATGGTGCAAGGAAGCCTGAGGCTTATGCTGCACCAGCCAAATATATTCCCAAGTTACCCTGAGAGAGAGAGAGAGAAAGAGAGAGAGAGAGAGAAGTAGAAAGGAATCACAAAGAAAGAAGGATGATGGTATCCAGCTACCCTGGGAGTGCCAAGCCCTTACTCACCAGATGCAAGCCCCTGTATTTAAATATACAAGGTACTGCATACAGATAGCAGTAACCTTAGAATAACATACCAACTGTATGGTTCCCCATTCAAAGAAGTGGAGAACCATAAAGTTCTGTGGAAATGGTTATTGTGCAGTCAGACCTGAAGTTCTTTGGGCAGTGCAGACAGGCTAATAGGACAGCTCAAGGGGTTTTGTCAATGATATATAGAATTCTTTCATCAGAGATAATGAGGTGATATTAGGCACTGGTTAAGCCACATCTTGAGTACTGTACAGTCGGTCCTCGTATAACACGTGTTTACATTACACGAATTCGATCATACACGATTTATAAATAGGGGAACGTTATCTTACATAACATGAACCAAATTCGCTTATGCATGATTCGCCTTTGTGTTTACAAGAAATGGCAGTCGAACGCGGAATCACCCCAACCCAATGCAACACGATAGGAATGAAGAAGATTCTGAAAATGTATTTATGTGTTTTATATCAGTGAAGGGGAAACACATTTCACCATAATAACGTAAAAACCAACACAATTCCAGCTATCGATATAATCACAAATGCAATTAGATGGAGTTTACTACCAGTTTATAACAGATTCCACTAGCAGAAACGAAACTGGAAATTGTTTTTATTGTTTTATGGTAGTAACCCCCAGATATGTGCTTTAGTAAAATGTGGGGTGTTAATAGTGTATCTCGGCCTTTATGGTGTTGTTTATTCAGTTGCTATACACGCGCAGCTTTGTTTATGTGTATTAAGCGTGCCTCCTCGTTTTGTAATTGTGCTTTAAAAATGAGTAAAATACTTAAAAGGTGTGAAAAGGAAGCATCCTGGCGAAGACACTGCAGATTCAGAGAGAGAAAAAAAAAGAAGCAATATCGATAAACAGAGGTGGACTAGGTCAAAAATTCTTACCCTGGGAAAATTTATAGTGGCTTCATACTACGGTTTATGGCCAAAATCACACCGGCCTCCGGCCCACCGGGATTTCCCGGGTAAGGCTTATGTCCAGTCCGCCTCTGTCGATAGAGAAAAAATATGAAATTGTGAAACGCTTTGAGCAAAATGAAAGACCATGTGATATTGCACATGCTACAGACCTAAATGAGGCAACGCCGAGAATTACAAAGAATGCGGAGAAAATAAAAACAACTTTCATAGCAGGAACAACTCAAAGTGTAATTAAAAACCATTAGATTAAGACACAAGAATTGGAAGAGATGGAACGGCTGTCATCTGTTTGGATAGAAAATCAAACAAAAAACAAGTTTGCTTACAATAGAAGCAAAAGCATTGCAATATTTTATTACGTAATAGTTGTAATAAAATACGTAAGCATTTTATTACGACTTACGTATTATAATTTATAATTACGTATTAAAAAATACGTAAGTATTTTATTACGACTATTTTATTTAATATAATACATTTTTTACAAATAAAATACGTATTTTATTCATAAAAAATACTTTTTAGTATTAAAAAATACTAAAAATACTTTATTATAATAAATAATAAAAATATTTGTTTTTTATTATTTATTATATTATAATAAAAAAAATATATTTTATTATTTATTATATTATAATAAAAAATATGTTTTATAACGATTAAAATCACCCGATTATTTATTGTGTTTGGTAATGTTTTGGTTCCAAATGTGTGTTCGATCTTGGGTGGTCGGCACCTAACCCCACTTTTCCCATAGGGCCTGTTGTTTATATTGCACGATTTTGCATTGCACGAGGGTTTCTAGGAACACAACTATCGTGCTATATGAGGACAGACTGTATACAGGTCTGGTAGCTTCATTTTAAGAAGGATGTGGATATGCTGTAACAAGTGCAGAGAGGAGCAATGAGATTAGTAAGGAGAACAAAAAGGTACTCTTACTAAGGATAGCTTCAGTTCTGTAAATTGAAGTGTCTAGAAACTAGGCACCTGCTAGGAGATTCAAATGAGATGCTTTATCCAACAAATGGTTAGGTCATGTTCATTTAATATTGTTAGTCCTCACATGAATAATAATGCTCTCTTTATTCCCCTCTCCCCCTTAAAATCTGACAATCTGTTGGTAACATCATTAATTGTTGTTCCCAACAAGCACGCACGCACGCACACACACACACACACACACACACACACACACTGGTTTTGGTCCACCTAATTTTATTACAAAAAGTGCTACCCATTTCCCTGACAAAAGAGTCTCCCAATAAAACTAAATCTCCTTCAACCAGAGCAGTATGCACTTGATTATTCTTTTCTTGGACCCGAATTAGGGGTATATCACTTGGCAGAACACAAGATACTTGAGCCCTTACCAAGCTCCCAGTTACATTTGTTTCTAGGGCAAGCACCCATTTCTTCAGTGACTCAAATTCTTCTCGTACGGCATCACGTTCTAATTTGATATTGGTATACTTCTTACATCAGGTACAAAGAAAAGAATCAGGTGAACTTGGTTTGTCTACTAGACTGATTCTAGAGTACATGCCACGGGCTATACACAATTGATGAAATCATGACTCACACTGGAGCCACTAAAAATTATAACACTAAATTTCCACATTCTCTGTTCCTATTACTCACATCGCTTGTGGAATTGTTTAGCTACAGTCAGATTTCCATACAAGCTACACGCAGAGGCTTTAGGTAGATGTTCGAAAGGCCCCTCTACTACTTTTCTCTGCACTGCAGAGAAAAGAAAAATAGTGTTAAGCCACGAGAGTACACTTTTCCTAACTAACACTCTACATAGAGGCTACGCACAGCTTTATATGCTATGTGATGATATAGTACAAAAGCAGCAGAGTGAATGTATCAGTGTCCCATGTCAAGGCAGAGAGATGGCATTGAGTATATTGAGTTTCTTCAATGCAGACAGTTCTTAATTATGTTATATGCAAAGCAAAACTGACTTTGGAGTCTAATATTAAACCAAGAAAATTAATATTACAGGCAAAAGAGATCAGAAGATTCTGTAACCTGAGTTCAAATTCAGGTAGCTTACATTTTTTACAGGAATAAATTAAACAGTCTTTTGCTCTGATAGACAGTATCCATTTTGCAATGTCCATATTTCAAAATTAATTATGGAAATTTGAAGCTGCCTCTCAATGGTATGGATGTTCTGCAGGTGACATGTATTGTGAGGTCATCAGCATACAAACATAATCCAACAGCATTTGGGTTATTCTGTTTTACAGTATTTAATTTAATTGCAAATAGAATGCCACTAAATATTGACTCCTGGGGTGCCTTCCAGTGTAAAGTATTGTGAAAGTACATTAAGATATCAAACTTGAAGTGTTCTATGCTGAAGGAAGTTCTGAAATTGTAGTAGTCTTCAGTGAATTTAACCTTGAATAATACCAAACTGGATCAAAGGCATTTTAGGAACTCGCACTTACCATTACAAGATGTTAATTTTTGATGTAATCATTATGAATACTTGTCTCAGCTTTAATCATGAGATCCAAAGATCTGTTTGTCAGAATCTAAACTGACTGCTGAATAACAGTCAGTCAGGATTCTGAGAAAAAGAGGACATGAGCTGTGGCTAAATTGTGTCTTTCACTGAAATTTCCCTGCCAATGAAAACTTCAGTGAAAGGCACAATAACTAAGTTAACAGATCGAGTTATTGCATAATTTAGTAAAAACGTTTTTTTTTTTTTTTTTTTTTAGTTTTTTTTCCTGTTCCCCCCCCCCAGTACGGATGTTAACTTTGCAGCTGAGAAATTTGTCTGACTGACCTATATAAAGCATGCAGCAACAGTAAGGAAGGCACTATACTTTTTTTTTTTTTTTTTAATGTTTTCTTGTGTCACTTCCATCATTTCTGTCTTGTCAACAACTCTTTATTTCAGTCTGGGTGTTGTCCAGAAAAATCTTCAGATATACACTTTTTTTGATTCTGGTAATTACATTACCAGAATCAAAACCAACCAACTGGGTTACCATTACCAACTGTGTGGTACTACACTTAAGGTGGGAGAAAATGAAAAAGACCTAGGAGTAATTGTGCAGGCAGATATGAAGTTTTCTGAGCAATGCAGACAGGCAGGCTGCCTGGGCAGATCATGGGGTTTTGTCAATGATATACAGGAATTTTGCTAGCAGGGAAAAGAAGGTGATTATCCCTCTGTATAAGGCAATGGTCAGGCCACGCCTTGAGTACTGCGTACAGGTCTGGAGGCCTCATTTTAGGAAGGATGTAGATTTACTTGAGCGTGTACAGAGAAGGGCAACAAGATTGGTGAGGGGAATGAAGGGATCCTCTTATCAAGAGAGGCTTAAGTTCTGCAAATTGCAGTGGCTGGAGACTAGGCACCTGCGCGGTGATCTGATTGAGGTGTATAAGGCCTTGAATTGGTTCAGCACGCTGAATTCTGATGGGATCCTTCCACTTGTTCAGATTACGAACCTAAGGGGGCATAAATTCAAATTAAGAAAGGACAGATGTAGAATAGATGTGCGGAAATTTGCCTTTAGCCAGCGGGTTAATTGCTGGAACAAACTTCCATCTGTCGTTGTGGAAGTTGATAGGTTGAATAAATTTAAGGAAGAACTGGACAGGCATTTGGAGGGAATGGTGTGATTTTTTTTTTTTTTTTTTGGCTGATGCTGCATAAGCTCATACACTTGCTTTCTTGCATCACATGCCACTACTACTACTACTACATCAAAAAAACCAGATGTTTGAGTTATGATAAAAAATTCTCTTATCTCTTTTTTGTTATTTCTTCTCATTCACTGTTTTTTCATGTGTTCCAAATATTTGTTATTTCTAAGTAGTAATTCTGTAAGAGCATTCTATAACATCAAGTTCTGAATGCCCATCAGATATGTTAAGGATATATCTTACTAGTGAAGCAACAATACAAATTTTTTGTCTGAAATGGTGGTCATGTGTGAAGTCTGGTACTTTGCTGGTATCTGTGAGTTTCTTGTATAATTTTTGCACTTTATCTTTCAGTTCTTTTCACATTAAAATAGTAAAACAGAGCGAGCTGTGAATTTATAAAAAATTAAATGAATAATATAAAACTTTGCTTTGATTTAATTTAAATATACTAGAAAACAATCTAGATAAAATAATTACATACCTTCAACATTGGGAGTGTTTCACAATAGTCACTGTGACTTTCAGCAAGAAACATTTTCTGTAGAGATCCCTGTGGATCTCCTTCACAATGTTTCCCAACAGCACTAAAAATCATTATTAAAAATAACAATTAACTTTAAGTTAATATCTGAGTATATGGAAAAGCTAAACATCAAGAACAACAAAATGAACTTTTTTTTTTTTTTTTTTGAATGTGAAGCATTCAGAAATGTTAAATGTTTAACAAGGCTAGTAAATATTTTTCAGGTGCCACCTGCAAAAATTAGGTTCTAGGTTTAAAGTAAAAATTCACAACATTCTAAAAAAATTAACTAATAACACATTGTGTCATTCTACACAATATTCCAAATGTGGTTTTCTGTGCAGAGTCCACAACCTTATTATAATAAGGGACTGCAAGCATGAAATTGTCAGCTCTCTATTAAAGTCATGTGATAATGGGAAACATGTTCAGCATTAGTTATACAGTGTAAAAGAAGTCCTAGGCTTTTGTGTAATAGTAAAGAATAAAGTATAAATAAATAAATAAATAATTTAAAAACTAATAAAATAAATAAAAAAATAATAATTTAAAAACTAATAAAATAAATAAAAAAATAATTTAAAAACTAATAAAATAAATTTAAATAAACTATCTATTTCATCCATTTCTCACACAGGTGTCCTACAAGTAGGGTTGCCAGATTTCTATGACTGGATTAAAGGACATTCAAAAATAATTAATGCTATCACTCTCCAACTCTCACTCCAACCCTTCCCACCCCAAAAAAAAAGGAAAATTGAATGATTTTTTAGTTAATAATTAAATATTCTATTTATATTTTTTAGATTCTGGTTTAAAAATTATAGTTTTCATATTGACTATAAATATTTGCAAATTTTAGTTTAATTTAGAATTTAAAATATTTAATAAACCATGGCTTTCTATGGGGAAGGATATGGATTGATATAAAAGGATAATGAATGATATGGATGATATAAAAAGCATGAATTTATCCAAATATTTTATTGTAAGTTTAGTGCATTTATTGACATCAAGCTAAAGTAATTTTAGCTATGTGGAAAAAAAAAAGGTACTGGTTTAATAGCTAGAAATCATTCACATTGAATGTATTTTGTACCATTTCGAGCAGCCCTAAGAACTTCAGCATCATTTTTAATTTTCTCAGAAAAATCTAAACAATTATCTTTAAAATTGAAGCAGATCACCAGTTTGCTTTTTATGAGTGAAACTGAACATCTATTTCGCCCATCCCTCCACTTCGAGTTCATTACACTAAAAATCCTTTCAGAATTTTCCGAAGTCCCCGGCACTGAAAAAACATACAAAATGACTTTGAAAATATTTGAAAGCTTAAAATCAACACTTTTCAAAATTAAATTCCATTGACTTGAAGTACTTGAACAAGTTTTAAATTTTTCAGAGGTTGATACAGTTTCATAATTTGTTTTCAGTACTAAAACCTCATCAAATAAATCATTCATATCCAACTTTAGTTTTTCTATTAATTTAAAATATTCTGCTACTTCAACAAATGAGTCATAGTTAGGATAACCAGTTTTAAAAGCTTAATTTGCTGAGTTTTTTCATTATTATTTAGGAAATATTTAGGAAAGAAATTTAATTAAATTTCTTCCCTAAATATTTCAATGCAGCATTATAAAATACTTTGAAATCATTTATTACTGTGCTTTTGACTACAGGGTCTAATTTCTGAAAATGCTGATGAATTTGATACCCAAAAAATTCTTGATCAAGATGATTCTTCAGTGAATTTTTTAGGTAATTCATTATATAAAAAATATCACTGGCACACATTTCATTCTTTTGAAGCTCTTTTATTGCTTTTCAATTTATTTCGATCGCATACATTGAGAAAAGAAAATATAAGCCATTGAACTCCATATTATAAAAAGTGATTTTTTCGATAGCTATGATTTATTAATTATCTACCAGTCGCACGATTTTTGTGAAAATTAGATTAGGTGCAAGTTTTTATGCTTTGTCAAAAAAAGATATAATTTCATCAAGAAGTATGAAGTTAAGTGCATGGTGTTCGTGACACTACATATATGAGCCAGAGAGGCTAGAATAGGTTAAGATTATCTCTTTATGATTCATTTCTCAGTAGTGGATTTTGCACTTGAGGGGGTTTTTAACACATCCCCTGTTAAAGCTTTGAAATTAAATTGTAATTTTTTGTCGGTTTGTGGGCCCTGCGCATGTGGAGTCCAAAGCGTACACCTCCTATGCCTGTGCAGAAATCCGCCACTGCCATTACTAGGCACAGGCATTGAAAAATGAAAATAAAGGACAAATTGCGTCTTTTCTTGTTTCAATAAAGGACAAGGACAATTTGGCTAAAATAAAGGCTGTCTGCCAACCAACTTACAAGTGTCCTTTAAAATTTTCTCCACACTGTCAGTCTCAAAAACCCATGGAGGCAACTTATTCCAGTAATTAATAACTCACTAGCTAAAAGAAAATTTCCTGCAATCTGGTCTAAACCTCTTCTCCCATAATTTTAATTTATGGCACCCTAGTTTGGGAATCATTTATAACAGTGAAAATTTCACCCTCATTCATTCATCAAAATAAAATATTTATTTTATTTTGCCTGGTTTCCAAGCTCCTTTCTCACATGGACCTTTGCCAATCTCACCAAGCAAGTAGCCCGTGTTTTAGATTCAAGAAGCTCAGAGTCTTTTTTTAGCTTTTGCCTCCATACGTGAACACAGTATTCCAAGTATAGTCTTACAACTGCCCTATACAGTGGGATTTTGACTTCCCTATCTCACAAGCAAATATTTGAAAAATCATTGATAGGACACAATGGGCCTTCTTTGCCTCCTGTCTACAGCACTGGAGAACTTAAGAGTCCAACCTTTATCATAACTCCCATATCCCTCTTCTAATTTCTTTACTTCAACCCCACCAGCTGTACAAGTTATTTTGGAGTCTATTCTCCAAATGTAAAACTATACATTTTGCATGTTTCTTTCTTTACATATACTGTGCAGAAGAAAGCAGTATAATCCATCACAACCGGAATAATTATGACCAGTGATTCACTGGCCATCATTTGCCCAGTCTTAAACAAAATTTAATGTTCATTCACCTTACACTCATCCCCATGCAAAACAAGTTAGCATGAAGATATCGACAAGAAAGCATGCTGACATGCTGTGAAGTGAATATGCAAAAATTTGCATGAAAGTAAGGGACTAAGTCTGCTTGATGAAAGGCAACTGATTAAAAAACTTTAAAAAATATCAATCCCAAAACTTTTGAGACTTGTACAACCTTTTATTTTTTAAATAAATATGATTGCAATTTTTTACTTTAGTCCTGGCACCCAGAGAACAAATTTACTGACCTCTTTTCCCAAACTCCATAGCTACAAATAATAAGTTTGATTATGCATTTATCATTGTATATTTATGCAAAAATACTAATTCTGAATCATGAGTACTTTTTTTCAGCCATTTAATACACTTCAGCTCTCGCTCTCTAAGAAAATTACAAAGTGCTATTACTTCACTTTATATTTAATTTTTACCTATGGTAACATCAAGTCACATAAACAAAAACACTGCTTTTTCTAAAAATGAAAAAGAAAAGAATGTTTTCCTAATAAGGAAAATGTAATTACCTTGAGTATTCATCTCGAATAATCTTTAAAACTGAAAGATAGTATATACCAAATTATTAAAGATAGTAATAAATTAAATAAAAAATTCCATAACTTGACCTCTAACATTTAGATAATAACTACGGGTATCACTTGCCAATCACAAGAGTTAGAGGCTACCAAACTATCATTAATGACAAATACTTAAAATAATGGGAAGGGAGGTTATGGTTATGTTTCTGGCAAGCTAAAAACTTTAGAAGCATAATTACAGTAAAATTTTATTACAACAAATGCAGTTTTAATTAACAAAAATATTTCTATGCAAAGGCCAACTTGAAATCGGGGCAAGCTACTGCAACGAGATTTTTAAAAAAAACTAGGCAGATGGATGTGAAATTGCAACTGAAGGTCATTGACAAATGCAAAGTACTGTATATTTGTAGCAGTAACCCCAGAGTAACTTATCAACTGTGGTACTATGCTCAGGGTAGTGGAAAATGAAAATGACCTGGGAGTAACTGTGCAGTCGGATATGAAGTTTTCTGAGCGCTGCAAAAGGGTGGTCTTACCAAGACTCCCCCCCCCCCTTTGCAGTGTCTGGAGACTAGTTACCTGTGTGGTGATCTGATTGAGGTATTTAGGGGGTTTGAATGGATTGAGCAAGCTCAATGCTGATGAAATTGCTCTTTCTCAGGCAACACACAAAGAGACAAATTCAAATTGAGAAAGGATGATTTCAGAATAGATGTGGGGAGGTTTGCCTTCCACCAGCACCTGGTTTGATTGCTGGAACAAACTTCCACCTGTTGTTATTGAAGTGGGTAGTTTGAATAAATTCAAGGAAGAATTAGATAAATTATCGGAGGAGATGGACAAGTGATGTGGGAGTTTTTGTTTTTTTTTGTTGATGCTTCATCAGCTTGCTTTCTTGAATCATATGATTCAAGAAAGTTTTTGAATCATATGATTCAAGAAAATTTATGAGTAGTGGCTTCATTCTTGAAGCCACTACTCATAATAATAACTTCACTTTATAAGTCCCATTTCAATGAATTAGTTTTGATAAAAAATTCAGTACAATGAATATTTCAAAGTCCACCTATCCCTAAAATATACTATTTTACAATGAAATAAAAACTTCACCTGAAAATTATGAATGCCACTGTGTAGTCCATATTGTAAATATGGCTACAGAAGCAGTCCCTTTAAAAGATGCAGCAAAAAGAATTCATTGTCCCTTTTATTAGGTTTTTCATCTTTTTGAATGATTGTTTTTTTATTTTGTTTTTTTTTTTTAATCCCTGCATTATCCACATTTTTGACTGCACTATAAGTGAATCTTATTAATGTGGAGAAAAAAAATGAATCATTAAAAACAAAACTGATGTATTAATATGTGAAAAGTAACTTGCTGTTATATCTACTGTAGCATATTTCTGAATCTGTGGCATTTCTTATAAATAAAGATTTTTGCAAAACTTATGCTTTATTCATAGTTGCTCCTGGAACAAAATATTTTTACTTTTGTAGTACATATATTTTGTTATTTTATTTATTATCAATTTAAAGTCAATATTTAAGTAAAATATAACATTCACATATATTATAAAAGTGTAGCAGAATTTATTTAAATAAATGACAAACCTTTAAATAATTTTCAGCAATATTCACTAGCCCAAAATTTCATTTAAATTTTATTCTGATGAATATTGCTGAATATTTCATTCTAACATGGGGTACAATGAAATGAGTTGTGTAGCTGAGAATTTTGTTATAATAGATTTTACTGTATTAAACAATAGAAATAGCAGAATTAGCAATACAAAAGCACTGTAGATAGTTTAACATACCATAATTCAAATAAGCCATCATGCCTGTTTACACATATAACTTGAATACTTAAAACTGCAGCAGAATGAACACAAGCTGTAATTTTATCCTCAGCCTTTTTCATATAGTCATATGTTACTGTAAGGAAACAGAAAGTTCCTGACAATTTCACATTAAGTAAAATTAATGCAAAACAGGATCATAAATATTTGATAAAAAATGTTTCTCTGTATTTATTATCTAATTATTTCAACCTGCATTGAAATAAAAAAAAAAAAAAAACTTTACTATTAACTAATTTCCTGCTTGGGCAAATGAAGCCCAATGCAAGAGGTTACATTCACATATAACTTTCATTACTTGTTTAACCTGAATTTTTTTTTCATAAGTAGAACTGGCTGCTCACTTATTGTTATGTTTACACTTTTTTTTTTTTTTTTTTATGTGAACCCCAAACACGAGAGGTATTAGAACCTATAGTACTTAGTACCGTGCTTGGGTTGGAGGGTGAGAAGACGAAAGAAGATATTTGTTGACATTGCACTTGAACTTCTGTAGATTGTAATTTTCAGGAAATACGTATGAAGGAAGGTTGTTCCAGAAAACAGCAGTTGAATGAATAAATGAGGAAGATGAAAAGTTGGTTCTGTGGGTTTGAAGTTGGACAGTAAATGGATGTTGGCTGGTGGCGGCACGTGTTCGGACTGTTTTGAAAGAGAGAGCAGGAATTATAGAAGCCAATTCAGAAGAACAGTGCCCATGGAAATATCTGTAGAAGAGGCATGCAGCAGAAACAGTACGTCTATGAGAAAGCGAGTGGAGAGACTCTGTTAGAGATGAATCATTAATTAACCTCACTGCCCTCTTCTGAATGGAATCAAGAAGCCTGAGAGAGGTTTTGGGGGCACCACCCCAAATGTGGGAACAATATTCCATGGCAGGGCGGATTTGCGATTTATAGAGTGAGCAGCTGTTTGGAAGAAAAGTAACGCCGTGAGCGAAAGAGAAAACCAAGTTTTTTAGATGCAGAGGAAGCAATGTTTGTAATGTGCTTGTGCCAAGAGAGATTAGAAGTCAGGGTAATCCCCAAAAGAGATATATCCTTTTGCCTAGAAATTGGAGTGTCACTAAAGATAACCATAGGAGCAGAAGAATCCTTTTTCCGAGATATAAGACAAGACTGAGTTTTAGAAGGGTTGAAATCAACTAAGTTGTCTTTGCCCCACTGGAGAATTACCTGAAGATCAGCATTTAAGGAATTGGTAGCAGATTTTCGAGAAGTTGAAGCTGATTGAGCAGGACAAGGTTTCTCAAAATGGAAAGTTGAATGCAATGTGCTATCATCGGCAAAACTATGGATAGGATTTCCAGTCAATGGAAGAAGGTCATTGATATACAAGAGGAAAAGAGTGGGGGAAAGAACTGAACCTTGGGGGACACCGGCATTAGTGGAGAAGTTAGAAGACAGAGAGCCATCTACCATCACCCTCAGTGAGCGATCAGAGAGAAAACTGGATAACCAATTACTAAAAACAGTTGGCAAACCATAAGATGGAAGCTTGTTTAGAAGACTTTTATGCCAAACACGATCGAAAGCCTTTGAGATGTCAAGAGCAATTACTTGTGTTTCACCGAACCTTTCCATTGAAGTAGTCCATAAATGGGTAACATAAGCCAGAATATCACCAGTGGATCGACACTGACGGAATCCATACTGGCGATCGTTGATCAGACGGAAGGTTTCTAGGTAGTTTAAGAGTTGGCGGTTAATTGATTTCTCATTACTTTAGAAAGAGTAGAAGTAACTGCAATGGGACGATAATTGGATGGGAGGGATTTGTCACCCTTTTTAGGAACTGGCTGGATATGAGCAAATTTCCAAGCAGAAGGAAAAACACCTTTGAATAAGAAAGTGAAAAAAAGGCGGCAAAGAATAGGAGTAAGTTCAGGAGCACAGGTTTTGAGAACAAGTGGAGAAATACCATCAGGACCTGGAGCTTTCTTAGCATCAAGATTCATCAAAATCCTTCTGATATCCTTTTGACGGAAGACCACAGGAGGCATTGAATGGACCGTGTTGGGAACGGTGGGAGGTGTTTTACCAAGTTCATTAATACATGAGCTGGAAGAAAAATGGGATGCTAGCAGGTCAGCTTTATCCTTGGCTGAAGTGACAACAGAACCATCTGGTTTGGACAGAGGTGGAAGCAGAGATGGGCAAAAGTTGCGGCCAATAGCTTTGGCAAGAGACCAGAATGCTCGGCTACCATTAGGGCAAGAAGCAAGTTTTCTACTCTTAGCCTGTTCAAACTCTAGTTTGGACTGATTAATAACTGCTTTACAATTGTTACGAGCTTTGGTATAGGCAGAAAATGAAACTGAAGAATTAGAAACAAGCCAATTACGATATGCAACATTCTTCTCTTGAACAGCCTTAGCACATTTATTGGAAAACCAAGGTTTAGATAAAGGACGAGATTTTAAAGTGGAGTGTGGGATAAAGGATTCCATTCCTGCAAGAATAATTTCACTGACACAATCTGAGCAAACGTTGACATCAGGAGTTTTGAAACAGTAATCCGACCAAGGAAAAGAAGAAAAGAAGTCTCGCAGGTCATCCCATTTTGCATTCTTGTAATGCCAAACAACACGAGGTTGGGTATAGCCATGAGATAACGGTTCCATTGGGGAAGAGACAATCACCAAGTTGTGATCTGAAGTACCTAAAGGACCTCTCACTTCGACCGTGTACTTAGAAGGGTTGTTTGTGAGAAAAAGATCAAGCGTATTGGCTGTATGATTCGGATTGTCCGGTATTCTTGTAGGTAAATGAACAATCTGTGCTAGGTCATTAGTAATTGCAAAAGCCTCAGCATCTCGACCTGCTGGGTCGGTGTGACTAGAAAACGGAAGCCAGCTGGAGTTGTGAACATTAAAATCACCAAGGAAAATTACCTCACTGTTAGGAAAGTTGGACTGGAGAAAGTCAAGTTGCAACGAGAGGAAGTCAAAGAGCTCCAAGTGATTAGTGGAGTTGGGAGAACGGTAGAGACAACAGATGAATTTGACACAATGAGGTAGAGAGATTTTAAGCCAGAGAAGATCAAAGAGAGGAGATTCCAAATTGCCAAGTCTCTGACAGGGAATATCAGAACGGACATATGCACAAGTACCACCTTTGAGGCGAAAGGAATCATACAGCGAATAATTTGGGCATCTGAGATGAGCAGTAGTTGAATCAACCGATAACTGAGATTCTGTCAGAAAAAGTACATGGGGTTTGGCAGACTGCAAGTGGAAATGGACATCGTTGAGATTAGAATTGAGACCACGTATATTTGTGAAATGAATTAGGAAGTCCTTGGGAGGTTTAGATCTTTTCGCAGATAAGCTTGTTCTATTAGTTTCACAATTCATGGTGTATTCAATAGTAAGAAAAAGTGGGTGGGACATGCTGTATGAAGTAATGAAATTTTTGGATATGGCGTACATGTGGTAAGAATATACCCAGATCCTTGACATAACGTGGCCTCGACAATGCTCCCCGCATACACACTACTCGGACTCCCTCCAGTCACTATCTGGCAGAGTAGAGGTAGCAAGATTATACACTAGCTGATCCGGAAGCCTCCTAGAGAGTTACCAATAGGTTCGGTCCGGTGTACTAACTAGCGGCCGGCCTGCGAAAACTGTTTTAGAGCTGTACCCTCGAAATGTAAGGAATATTGGATCTCGCCACGACGTTCATCATAACCTCAAAAGTCATCAATCATACTGCATGATGGAAGAGATAGGGAAGGGTTGACCGGAACTTAGCTCTAGAGACTAAACATGGGTTCCACCACTTCAAGCCTCCAATAAGCAAAGTGGTGGTATTTCACCGGTTGATGAGAGTCATCTACCACCTAGTACTGCCTGGTAACATAGAGGGGCGGCATTCCTCCATGTGGTGTGGGCGCCACACCTCGATTCCTGCTTACGTTGGTTCACACCTGGGTGGTCACCCACCATGTGCTGTGCATGGAGGTTATACCCAGGATTACTAACAGTCCCACCATCGTGAAGGTGCAAGCAGAGGATTTGGCTATCACAGACCGTCCGGACTTCGCCGAAATTGGGTCCACTTGACTTGAGTGTCACCCGAATATCAGTTTCATCAGCGTTTTAGACTCCCAGGTAGCAAGTAACTTGAGCATGGACACACCACTAGGCCAAGAGAGTTTACAATTAATCATTTCAACAATGAATAAAATTGTTATGTATGTGTACTGCTGCACTCTTGAACTTGAACACTCAGCTACATTGGGTCTAAAACATTTGCAAATTCTTAATGGGAAGCATTTAGAAATGTAAGAATAGAAGCTACTGGGCTTTGTATACCAACTAAAAGACACAGTTTGAGGCTTATACCTAAATGGATATCAGACAAACTAAGGAGACTCATGGCAGACAAGAAAAATGCATAAATTAACAGAAGATATAAAAAGCCTGCAATCAAGTCACAAAGGAGGTTAGGAAAGCTAAAGCACATTACAAGAAGTACCTGTCAAAGAATGCAAAGATATGCAGCACACTTTTTTTACTTACGTAAACAATAGAAGGAAGTACAATAATCACAATGGTCCAATAGATATGAATTGTTTAACTGTTGATGATCCTGTTCAGGTTGCTAACAAATTGAATAAGCATTTTGCATCTACATTCACACATAGGAATCTTTTAGGGATGGGGATGCAAGAAGCATATAAATTCTAACAGGGAGCTGAAGGATTTTGTGATAACTGAGAAAGAAGGGAAGAGAAACTGTTCAAGCTAAACATAAAAAAGCACCTGGGGTGGATGGGATCTGATTCAATGTCATCAACTTCTGCATACTCTCCATCCTTTTCAGTCCTGATGTCTCTGGCTGTAGATCCATTATAACCCTTTAGGGTAAAATTTTATAGGAAAACACCGGAACTTCCTGTAATTATTTTATGGCACCAGCATAACAAAAAATAGATGCTGGCACATTCGGATTACTGACATTTCGAATTATTCACATTCAGATTTTTGACACTCTACTGTAGTCCATTTTTCGAGTGCAAATCAAGAAAATATATACATTTTTATTTTAAAGAGCTATGATGCTTTTCCGTTTTTGTTTACATGATTTTAAAATCATTGTTAACAGGGAACTTGTTAAGGGAAGATTTAAACTGAAACCCCGAGTCTTTTTAAGAGAACCTAAAGCTTACACTCAGAAATACAAGAGGTTAAGATTTGGAAAAACTTTGTTCCAGCACCTCAGTATCTTAGATCAGATTCCAAAAAAAAAAGTCAACTGATTGCATATATTTTTCTACTACCAAAATTTGTATACATTCATTATTAAATGGCTTTATCAAATCATGTAAGTGACCATAGCAATTCATTAATATTAATTTTAATCCTGGGTCACTAATTCCCATATTTTTTTAGAAAAAATCCCAAATATCCACTAAAGTTGTTTTTCTCAGAAACAGAGACCGATTACAAGATAATGCATATTAATCAGATAAAATAGTGTTGCAGGTGTACGAACAACTACAAATGATCCAGCCTTGAATGATTTAGACCAGTGTCCGAAATTGTGGTCTGCGGATTCCTGGGGGTCCGTGAGATCATGTTCGGGGGTCCGCAGGTGAAAAATTAAATTACTTCCCTGAATTCATTAGTTGTCTTGTGCTGTTAGTTGTGATTCTTTCTTTCTAGCAGTTGTTCATACCGGCACTGCAGCATTTTCAGGCAATTCTGCTTTCAGATTAAGATGACCATGAACTGATCTCAACAATAAGAGTTGTTCTGAGAAACTTGTATTTTACCACTCGCCATGCTACACGTGCACGGGAGAAAGCAATTTTTGCCCTTCACCAGTTCCGCATTGTGCCATCCGTGGCAACATCACTCAGTGTCAGTCAGCTGCCTGATTTTGTGGCCGAGAAATACAGTTTTAGTCTGTTCCTTATATTACGAAAGTTCTGTTGAAAAATTGAGGTAAGTTGAATAGTGTTCTTTGATACTTATATGTAATTTTTTATTGATATTTTATTAGTATTTAAATTATATTTATTATTCCAGGAAATGGATTGTTGGTTAAAGAGTAGTACATCAGTAAAACGTAAAAGCAGAAATAATTCAGTCATCTGATGACAGCGGCTTAGTAATTATTATTATTATGCCATAAGATACAAGGAAGCCTGAGGCTTAGCCAACAAAAAAAAAAAACAAAAATTTCTGAACTACCCCGAGAGAGAGAATCACCAAGGAAGAGAAGAATGATGATATCCAGCTCAGAACCCTGGGTATGCCAAGCCCATACTCACCAGATGTGAGCCTCTGGGGTTAAATAAAGGGGTTCCAAAGTATGAAATATATAAGAAAAACTAGTCTAAAATTTTGTTCATGTATGTATTATATGTACTTTCATAATATGACTATGTACATAGACAGTACATAATGAAATGCAAGCATATGGCATCGAAATGAAAATAAGAAACAATTTAATATTAAATGTAATATTTATTAGAAATTTCAAACAAATCTTTCAAACCAGCGCCTTTGCTAGCTAAAAAACTTATCCCACCAGTGCCATCACCAGTTTCGCTAAAGTGTTGATAAAGGAGTTTTGCCTTTTCACGAATGATGAGTGAACTTAACGGAATTTTATTTTGAGTTCGGTCTTCTATCCACAGATTTAAAGCTTTTTCCATTTTTTCTAATTTAACATCACGAGTTACAGAGCAATTAGCGCGTTTTCACGGACACTACGGCAGATTTTTTCTTCCAATTTCTTGATTGATCGTACCATTGACTCATTGATTTTATAATGTTTTGCCACTGAGGAGACACTTTAACCACTAGAAATTTTGTCTAATAACTCAATTTTATTCGCTAATGTCATCACCTTCTTTGATATTTTCACATTTCTCTTGTTATTCGTAGCCATATTTTTGTTCAGGTTAGAAAGAACTTGTCCACAATAAAGTCACTTTCTTCCATTAACACACGCGAAAAAGTCTGTTTACGCTAACACACTGCAAAACGGTAGACTTATCACTTTTGTAAGCACATAAATTTATAAATTGATAAATTTATAAGCATATAAATTAAAAGCAAACGATGAAACCTTCCACGACAAGCGCATAACACATACTGAACAAGGATTAGCGAGAAACATCCATGCGCGCAATTTTGTCAACCCTCTGCCCCCAACCACTGAGCGCTGTTTTGACTGGGAAAGATAATTTTAGCCACGCCCATGTTTTTTTATGGCGGAAAATGTTCACGGCGCTTTAAAATTCACATTTTTTTAGGTTTCATTTTATATTAAATCAGCGACCACGAATACAGATACCGCAAATAGCGGGGGTTTACTGTATTATCAAATCGCCCACATTATTACAGCCTTGGGCGCCTTTTACATTGTCGCACTATATTGTAGGCCCGGAGAAGAAATCACTTTTGCAATTAATTACTTACAACACCTCCTTGATGTACTACCGAATCAAAAGATAATAATTGGTGCAGACGTAAACTGCCGCTCGCCAGCCTGGTTTAGCACAACACCAACTTCTTGAGGAGTTCCTCATTGGCTCCCAGATCTCAGTCCTCAATCAGCCACACCAGCTTCCGACCTTTTGCAACACCCTTTGGGAGTCCACGATTGACGTCTCTCTTGCTACAGGAAGTATTGCACCGTTCGTAACCAACTGGAGGGTGCAAGATTCATGGACAACATCAGATCACCGTGTAATAACCTTTCAAATTACCAGAACTCTAACAAGAACACCGCCAATCAAGCAACTCCATAACAGATTTGCCATAGGTAAAGCAGACTGGGAGCTCTTCAGGAACATGTTGACTGCAACGGTAGAAAATAACCAAGAGATGCTGGACCAATGGAGTGATCCTGACTCATGCCAACGCAAGGTAACAGAAATTATTACAAGTGCCAGTGCAACAGCTATAAAAAGAAAAAATCCACTGCCTGGTGCAGTTCCCTGGTGGACACCTGAGATTCAGCAACTAAGGAGAGAAGTAATTAAAAGAAGGAAAGACTTCCAAAGAGCACGGAGGACCTGGCCAGCTGCAGAAGTTGAAGTGCTTAGGCAGCACTACAGAGATGTCAGGAATCATTATACAGAAACTATCAAGAAAAGTAAAAAGAGATCATGGGAGGGCTTGGTCTCCACAACAGGAAATGCTAACCCCTGGGGGGTGGTTTACAAAGTCACCATCAACAAACTCCCCAGAGGCGAAGTTTTAACATCCACTCAGACACCACAGGGTGTACTCACCACAACTTGGGAGCAATCAATGGAAAATATTCTCGGCGTTATTTTCAAGGACCCAGCTATACCAATCCAACAAGAACAGCACCAATTGTGCCAAGAAAACGAGAATTATGACACATCACAGCAGGAGCCCCCTTTCTCACAGGAGGAGCTCCTAGTAGCCGTCGCAGGGATCAAACCCAAGAAATGTCCAGGCTTAGATCTGATCGAGCCGGAAATTGTTAAAAAGGTAGCTGAATATGCACCGAAGCTTCTGCTGGATCTGTTTAACTGCTGTATGGAAGCAGGAAAATACCCAACTGAATGGAAGACAGCAAATATTAAGTTAATTTTGAAGAACCCAACCAAACAGCCAGAGAATCCAGACTCGTATAGACCCATTGCACTTCTATCAGTGGTGAGTAAAGTATACGAAAGATTACTGCATAAAAGAATTTCCCAGCACTATGAAGCAGCAGGACTACCGGCGGTGAACCAATATGGGTTCAAACCAGGTTCCTCCACGATAGATGCATTGAAAAACCTGCTCACTGCAGCGAGGGAATGCAGCAGGAAATACTTCCTCCTGATCTCCATCGACTTCGCCGGGGCATTTGACTCACTCTGGTGGCCAAGTGTCCTCGGTAGGCTGAGGGAGGCCAGGGTGCCAATAAATCTATTCAACACTATAAAAGATTACCTATCACAGAGAAAGGTCGAGATCAATACCCCGTACAAGAATATAGTAAAAGAGATCTACAGAGGCTGTCCGCAGGGGTCTGTGCTGGGCCCATTGCTCTGGAACATTGTGTTCGATGAGTTCTTGAGAATGGACCTAGGAGAAGTCAAATCCCACGCTTTTGCAGATGACCTGATCCTTACAGTGGAAGCAAACTCAAGAGCTCAGCTTGAGACCCTGGCCAACCATGCCCTTCGATTGCTTCAAACTTGGGCAGCAAAGAACTTTCTCACAATATCACCTGCGAAAACCTCATCCATTCTCCTTAAAGGCTCTCTCGACCTGCGTAGACCACCCCAAATTAAAATTGATGAGAGCACGATAAAATTGGCACCACAGCTCAAATATTTAGGTATTCTCCTAGACAGCAAACTATCCTTTCAGCCACACCTTAAATACATCAGAACGAAGATCAGGAACTACTCGGCCCTGGTGGCCAGGGTCTCACGTAGAGACTGGGGCCTCAACAAGAGAACCCTGGCACTCTATTATAAGACAGTTTTCATACCAGCAATCTCATATGCTTCGGCCATATGGTACGATAAGACCACACTAGTAGTGAATAGAAGAACGCTGGATTCTACCCAGCGATCCATCCTCCGTGCCATAACCCGCGCCTGCAGTACAGTGAGTACACCAGCCTTACAAGTAATAGCAGGAACGCTCCCATTAGACCTAGAAATCGTTAGAACTGGAATGCTCTATTACCTTTCCAAAGGAGTCCCAGTTACCTTCCTGAATTTTACAACTGATCCCACTAATAATAGGAAGGCAGAAAAAGTACGCTTACAGAACCACCTACTACAGGAGTGGCAAAACAGATGGGCTGGTACCACCAAAGGAGAGATCACCCGCAAGTTTTTTCCACACACAAATAGAGTATACCCGAAATCACCATCATGGTTCTTCCCAGGACTTCATACAACATACTTAATAACAGGGCATGGCCCCTTCAATGCAAAGCTAGCTGGCTTCAGACTCACAGACAACCCAAATTGCACTTGTGGAGAAATAGAAGACTGGAACCATCTTATGTTTGACTGTCCCATATATGAAGACCTAAGATGTATTCTAATTGCAAAAGTGAGATATCTTCCAAGAGGACAAGAATTTCTCCTCCTTGAAACCGAAGAGGATTATAAAGCATTGTCACGATTTGCCCAGGACCTCTTCGCAAGAAGAAGGGTACAAATTGCCATTCACTGAGAAAAAGAAGAAATGCCACTCAACCATGACAACGCAAAGACAAAACTAATCACCAACCAGCATTTCTCCTCTTTAAATGAAAGAAGATTAAAACCGAAAAACTTGATAATAGACTGCAAACACAACCTCAACAACCTGAACTGCAAAGACAGGACTTGTCCCAGGAATAACCTACAATCCTAGAAGTTGACATCTTTTTAGAAGAAGTAGAACTCAAATAGAAGACCTACCATGGACTTGACCTCATTGCAGCTCTGCTGCCAGCGCAACAGGCTATACCTGTGCTCTCTTGCGCAGTACTTTCTTTTCACTTCCCTGGGGAGGGAAGGAGATGGTTTCACTGTCTCTTCCCCTCCTCGCCCTCCTTTTCCTCCTAGTGGGACATGGGCCTGCCCCACTGACCACCTCCTCTATCGACCCCTTACTTCCTATTTCCTCCCCCCTAGCCTTCAGTCTCTTCCCTACTCTGTTCACTTTCACAGCGTAACCCCACATAGTCTAAATTTAAATCTCTGACCTGGGGTCACCTTCCCTATTGGCTCCATATTTCTGGCTTTCCCCCACCTGTCTTCAGTCTCCCCCCTACTCTGCCTAAACACTAGCGGATGTCAAAATTAAAAAAAAAAAAAAAATTGTCAAAATTCCAAATGCATACGAAAACCCCTTTCAGTCTACCTTTCAGCAACTACTTCCCAATACTATTAAATTATTTTATTTATTTATTTTTATATTTTATTTTATTTTATTTATTTATTTTTATTTTTTTATTTTATTTATTTATTTTTATTTTTTTATTTTATTTTATTTTATTATTATTTTTTTTTTTTTATTTTATTTTATTTATTTTTTTTTTTTTTAGGTCCTTGCCACTGAAATCTCAGGAAATTAGGTGGCAGGACCTGCCAGAGTGAAAACGTAAAATTACTGGGTACCTGGTCTGCCTCCCCGAGGCATAGTGTGGACAACGTTGGGCCCCAGCAGGGGTCTAGCGGCTAAATGGCCAGAAGAACAACGAAACACAACACTACACTTACAAAATCCATACACTTTTAAATCTCTGGCCTTCCCAGTGAACTGGTACACCTACAATGAAAGCAACGCGGAGATGGGGGAAACCCCTGGTGCCGTCAGACACGAACACACTATACACTATATGTATTATCAAATGAAGCCATGAAACCACAAAGCATAGGCACCACCTGGACACAAAACATAAACAACACACAAAACAATTTTAATTTCAAATGAAATTAAAAGAATTACAAGCAACTCAGAAACTCATAAGAAAAATCGCAACTAGTAGCAACAATCAACAGGTCATTACCGCATCATATGAGGTCTCTCTCTCTCTTAATAGCAAAATCAGGAAACCTCACACAATCGCCGATAAGTTAATTCTACCTGCCACAAAGATAATGGTTACACGAATGGTGGGAGACAGAGCTGCAAAAGATTTAAATTTAATTTTGTTATCAGACACTACAATTAGTGATCGAATCATGGAAATGTCTAACAATATTGTAAATCAACTGATTGAATGCATGCGAAAGAGTCAGTAGTTTTCACTATGCAACCTGATGAAAGTACGGATATTTCCAACAATACTAATTTACTTGCCTTCATTCTATACGAATATGAACATAAATTTCATGAAGATTTCTTATTTTGTAAAGCTCTTCAAACTCTCACTACGGAGCAAGAACTTTTCACTTGTTTAAATTTCATAAAAATGAATGAACTAAATTGGTCAAAATGTGTTGGCATTAGTACAGATACCACTTGAGCTATGACTGGAAAAGTAAGGAGGATGTTTAGTTTAATTCAAAATGAAGCACCAAATGCAATCTGGACACACTGTTGCATCCATCGTGAATCACTCGCTGTGAATCACTTGTCAGAAAAATACCAACAGATTTAAAAACAACATTGGATGAAGCTATATCTGTAGTAAATTTTATTAAGGCTCGCACAATAAATATTAGAATTTTTTCAAGTTTTATGTAATGAAATGGGAAGCCATCATAAACAACAACTTTTTTAATTGATCAAAAAAATTACCCTTCGAAAGAGCGTTTTAATGACTTCTTTGACTAGTGAAGGTTGCATATTTAGTTGATATTTTTTGTTACTTAAATGAACTAAATTTATGTTTGCAAGGAAAGACTGTAGATGTTTTTAAAGTTGAAGATAAAATAGAAGCCATAATCAAAAAAATAGAATTGTGGGAGAATCGACTTAAAAAAAATGTTTTTGATTCCTTTCCAACCCTATTTGATTTTGTACAAAACTCCGGAGAAAAAGTGCATGAAAACATAATTGAAATTTTTACAGTACACACACAAAAAATTTAAAAGAAACTTTCAGACATTACTTCCCTCAACCAGAATCTAATAAAAGCTGGATTAGGGACCCATTTAGTTGCAAAAATATTGACGAAATCAACAATATGACAATTTCCGAAAAGGATAAACTTACAGAACTATCGTGTCATGGTTCCTTAAGAATTGTTTTCAAACAAAACAGTCTCCCTAATTTTTGGTTATCAGTGAGAAATAACTTCCCTTTTGTACAACTTACCTTTGTGAGCGGGCTTTCTCCATGTTGCTATATATAAAAAATAAACAACAAAACTGACTGAACGTGGAACATGACCTGATAATCAACATGTCAAATATTGAACCTAACATTGCGAATCATGTGGCAAAGAAACAACATCATCCATCGCACAGCTACTGAAATACATAATTATTGTATACATATCCATACAATCTATTAAGATTATAAATTGTAATTATTATTAGATTAGTAATTGTTTTATTTAAAGTAATTAGTAATTGTTTAGATTTAGATTTAAAGTAATTAGTAATTGTTAAGAGATTAGTAATTGTTTTATTTAAAAAAATGATTTTAAAGAAAAAAAGTTGCTCATTATTATTATTGTAGTTTATTAATTACTGACTACAAACTAACAGCTAAAAATAGGGGATGCACCAAAATATTTCCTATATAAAAGGCGTCCTGGAGCTTTCAAAGTTTTGGAACCACTGATCTAGACTAAAAGGTAAAGCTAGCCCAATTGTAACTGATTTGCCTATACTGAGAGAAACAAATTCACACACAAAATTGAAAGAGGCATTCAATTTCTGAGTTCATGCAGAAGAGAAAGTTAGATAATGCTACTTACATCTTTTTTGTTGAAATAAAGAACTGCTGAGTTCAGCACAGCTCAGTTCTTGAATAGACTAAACTTGTCCTGTGAGAACCTTCTGATTGCAAATGTAGAGGAAATTTGTCCAGTGACTTGTTTGCTAACTGTTCTACTTAAGAAACACTGATGAAGCCGATTAGCCATACATATTTAAGGCTCTTATTAAAATTGTAGATGATGCCTTAAGAAAAGCTAAAGAAGTTGAAGGAATCAAGCTTGAAAGTATGTTTTAAGAAAATTCACAAGTTTTCTTGCAGTAATATCAGTGGTAATAGTACCATAACTAAACAGCTAGCAGTGGCAGCTGGCCTGTTGAAAAGAGTTGCCAAGCAGCAGAAAACCCAAGTTTTATGAAATGAGACTATATATCTCAGATGCAGACATTGTAAAACTTACAGCAATTTCCTGGCTCTCTCATAATTAATTGAGCTGGGATTTCAAATAATAACTTTATTATTGAAAGTGATGGCTCAAGCTGCTTTTTCTTACATAGAATTGGGCAAACTAAGTTTGCTACTTACTGCATAGACTGTTTGTGCAGACATCAGCACCAACTCTAGTGCTGATGGCTGCATAATCTCTCACCCACTTCTTCAGAAAGTAAAGATTGCTAAAAATATCAAAAAGGAGATGATCCTTTCGGAAGCAGTGAAGTTATTAACACCAAACAATATTATAGCTGATAAACTTATTGAGATATCAGTACATCTGCCAAACTGCATGGCATGTCTCACATACCTATTCTACACTGCTTGGCAAAATTAACAGAACATGTAGAAAATGTGGTGTAATTCATGCAGCTTGCGATGAAGCAGGACAAAATTTGGTATGGTGGTGTACCATAGAATAACAATAAAATGAGGAGACAGAAAGAAACTTTGGACAGGTATAACAGACATTTGTAGGGGTTGTATAAGAATTACCAAAAAGGTCACATTATAGAAGTCAATACAGGATGCTTGAAAATATGGTCACATGACATCAGTACACGTATGATCTAAACAGCTAAACAGGCCTGACAAGCAGTGAGCCTTGCTGGATATGTGTCTAAGATTCTGTGGAAACAAATCCCATTCTTCCAGACCTTAGCTCACAAAGTGACCAAGGAGTAGGCTGTTAGTGTGCATTGTGATGCCCAAGAGCATCCCACACATGTCCGATCGGATTTAAGTCTGGTGATTGTGCTGGCCACAGCAGTCATTAGATTATCTTCAGTTTCAAGATATTCCTCCACCACTTGAACTCTATGTGCAGTGTTGTTGTCGTGCAAGAAAGGAAATTGTGGGCAAACCGCACCCCCTAAAAAGTTGCACACAGGGTTTGAGGATCTATTCTTCGTACCCTTATCAAAAACATGAACAGAAGTGTGGCCATTGATCATTATTCTGACCCACATGAGAACACCACCTACTGTGGAAAAAGGGACACCCACTTTTGTCCCTTTCTCTGCTAGGAGAAAGGAATACTTATAGTGTTATGGAGGGATGGTACTGCATTCCTCATTGTCTCCAGATGAAATAATATCTAGAATCTATTTGTAGGCTAAAATGGGACTCATTGGAGAACAGAACTGTACCTCATTTTTCAGGGCTCCACGTCACATGTTCATGGCACCAGTTTCAACAAGCTCTGCAATAGTTTGGAGTTACTGGGATACAAACTGCTGGCTTCCTTGTGTGGAGCCCACTTAAATTGAGCCTTCTTAATACAGTCCAACTGGAAATGTTTTCATCTGTGGCTGCAGCAACCTCAAGAGACAGTTGATGAGAAGATATTGTAGGGTTCCATCTTGCTGTTAGACCTAGACAGTGGTCTGTTCTGGTTGATGTAGATCTTGGGCGACCTTAGCTTGTAATGGTTCTCTTCTCACAAAACTGCTTCCATAGCGCCAAGAGGACAATGCGTGACACATTAAGCCAACATGCCACTTCCGCCTGCAACCACTCAGCTTCAAGTCGTCCAATGGCCTGCCATCTCAAAGAATCATCTAAACGATGATGACAGACATCCTGAGTACTGGACATGTGGCTATCCCACTAACAAGCCAAAAAATGGGAATGAAGCAATGTGTTCGCAATCCATGTTTTTATAGGCATGAATAATTTGCATAATGTGCAGCATGTAAGGTGGTAGACCAATATCTATTAGATACTTGGAATTTGCATGCCATGATGCCTATTATATCAAATATTTGCCTTCAGCAACACTGTTCATGATAAAATATTTATGAAAAACATTCTGTGCTGTTAATTTTCTCGACCAGTGTACATTACAGTAAATTCAAACAATTAGGTTACGAACTTGTTTTGGGCGAACCATGTCTAAATGACTTGTGAATCAGTCTGAATCTCAATAAAGTGATTGAGATTTTGGGCAGAAGATTTCCAATGCAGCTCAGTGCCATCTCAGTTCAACTGCCTAAAATATTAGGAAAGAAGTGATGTAAATTGAATAATCAATCCAGGTTACAGAAGCAGAATTTTCAGAGCCAATTACTTAATTCACAATCTAAGATCAACATGTTGCCAATGAAGATCATTGGGATCTACCTGCAATATTTGAATAACAGAAGCATTATCCTGACCTTAGTGAATTCGTACTCATTTGAAAATGGGGCAAAAATATACTGATTTAAATGCTGATTCAAATCAATCTGATGAGATCTAGAATTAATAAGGCCAGTATCCTTGATCTGATAGTAAAGTAGTATGACATTTTGAATTCTTAGGTCCTGTCATAGTAAAACCCTTGTAGGACATTTAGGAGTTGAAAAAACTTTGTCCAAAATATTGCAAAGATATTTCTGAATAGATAAGCATGAGGAGATGTACATGCAAAAACCTGCCATGAAGGTCAACTTTGAAGCATATTCAGGATAGGGCTCCACCCTGAACATGTGTTTTATTGGTGCATTACGCTGGATCTTTGCCTTTGATGACCAAGGAAAATTACTTTGCAGTAATCGGTATGTTTTCTAGGTAGAATGAAGCTTTTGCAACACCCAACCAGAAATCAGAATACTGATCTGAAGTTATAAAATACCGAGTAAATTTTCTCTCATCAATAACATCATTCATAAATATAGTGAAAGGGCTAATATGAGAAACAGAGGTTATGTGACTTGTACCAGAAAATATAAGCAAATAAAGATTGGATATTTGGTATTAAAATCAAAATTAAGGCAAAGGATAGCAGATAAAATATGCCCAATGCTAAATGACTATTCAAAGTTGTTGAAAAATTATCTAAAGTTAATTTTTAAATCAGAGATTTGAGATACCCTTATTCAAGTCATATGGCCCATGTATACAATTTAAAGCAATACTTTCTGGAGAAAGGAGAGATTGTGTCACATGGAAAAGGATGTTCCCAACTTTGTAAAGAATACAGTGTTGATGACAAATCTCGGACCCCCAGATACCATTAAAATTTCTGGAAGATAAGTTGTGCAACAATCTCATAAGACTGGAATCTGTCCATGGAAATGGATTAGCTAATGTTACCTTATTTGGAGTAGATTCTTTTGAGCATTTTTTCCTCAGCTATCATCAGAGTTCATCTCCAAGAGCCACAGTATTACATTCTAACACTTTCAGCCTGAATCTTAATTCAGGATAATTTCTGAAAAAAATTATTCTGAATTTGTTTCTGAGAAGAGTTTTAGACTCAGAAAAGTTTGTGAACTCTTACTTCTCCCAAAAGTTTGTTATTCAGACAGACATGTTAGAAGGAATCATTCCAAAACACAGAAGTTCAAAAAGACAGAAGACCTGTGGCCTTCATGACACTGAACATTCTTTAAAGGATCATAATAAACCACAATATTTTTTTATAATCTTGCTAAAAAGAATAAGATTATAAAAAAAATGTGCTTATCTATTTATTGTAATTATTATTATTTTTATAGTTTTTAAATTATATTTATTTGTTTAATTTGTTAGTATTTAATTTTTTAAAAGTTCCATGATGTGGTGGTTACTTTTTTATGATTCAGAACAAGAACTTAGCATTAGCATTAGTAGAGGCATTTGATGCAAGAAAGCAAGCTTATGCAGCATCAGCCAAAAAAAAAAAAAAAAACCCACTTTCACTTCACCCTTCTGTTTGTTCAAAATACCTGTCCAGCTGAGCCTTAAACTTATTTAAGCTATCAACCTCCACCACAAGGGATGGAAGTCTGTTCCACCAACCAACCACCCGCTGGCTAAAGGCAAATTTCGGCACATCTATCCTACATCTGTCTTTCCTCAATTTGAATTTATGCCCTCTCAGGTGATTTTTCTGAGCTAGAGGAAGAATCCCATCAGCATTGAGCATGCTTAAACCATTCAAGGCTTTATACACCTCTGTCAGATCACCTCGCTGGTGCCTAGTCTCCAGACACTGTAATTTGCAAAACTTAAGCCTTTCTTCGTAAAAGCACCCCTTTGTTCCATTCATTAATCTTGTTGCCCTTCTCTATATTCGTTCCAGCAGTTCTACATCCTTCTTGAAATGAGGCCTCCAGACCTGTATACAGTACTCTAGGTGTGGCCTGACCGAGAGATGGAATAATCACCTCCTTATCCCTGCTGGAAAAATTCCTGTATATCATTGACAATACTCCATGAGCTACTCTTGCAGCCCGTCTGCACTGCTCAGAGAACTTCATATCTGCCTGCATAACCACCCCCAAGTCCCTTTCATTCTCTACCACTGTCAGTGTAGTACCACAGAGTTGATATGTTGCTCTGGGGTTGCTGTTTCCCATGTGTAGTACTTTACATTTGTCAATGTTAAACTTCATTTGCCACCTCTCAGCCCATCTGCTCAACCTTTCCAGATCCTGTTGCAGCAGCATAGTGTCAGTAGTGTCCTTGACAACCCTGCCAACCTTTGTATCGTCTGCAAAATTGGACATTAAGCTTGATATACCATCATCAATATCATTTATAAATACAGAAAACAATAATGGACCCAACACTGAGCCCTGAGGGACTCCACTAATAACATTAGTCCACGATGAGCAGTGTCCATTGATTACCACTCTCTGTCTTCTCCCCCTCAACCACCCTTTATCCATAGCAGCAATTTGCCTCCAATGTCACACTGCTCCAATTTGTGTAGCAGTCTTCCATGTGCAACAGTATCAAAAGCCTTTCTAAGATTCAAGTATATAATATCAAAGTTATTCCCTGCATCCAGTTCTTTTGTGACTGCATCATAGTATCCAATCCAGTTGGTCAGGCAAGACTTCCCCTTAACAAAACCATGCTGTGTCTGAGCTATAACTGAAGTCTTGTATAAATGATCCTGCAGTGCTTCTTTAACCAGTTCCTCCATTAATTTTCCTGGAACAGAAGTTAAGCTCACAGGTCTATAATTACTTGTGTCAGCCTTTGATCCTCCTTTGTGAATTGGGGTCACATTTGCACATTTCCAGTCTATGGATACCTCCCCTGAGTCCAAGGAAGCTCTCATAATTATGGCTAAGGGTTTGCTTACTTCCTTTGCTGCCTCCTTTAATATAACTGGATAGATCCCATCCACCCCGGGTGCCTTTCTTGTGTTTATCTTCAACAGTTTCTCCTCCACTTTACTCCCAGTTATTTCAAGATTCTGTAGCTTACTGCTAGAGTTGAATACACCTCTGGCATTCCCCTTGCTGAATAACTCCTCATGTGTGAATGTCGATGCAAAATATTCATTTAGTTTGTTAGCTACCTGAGCAGGATCATCAACAGTTGACCCATCAATATCAAGTGGACCAATCTGATTCATCCGCTTCCTTCTAGAGTTTACATAAGTAAAGAACTCTTTGCTGTTTTTCTTTGCATCCCTTGCCAAGGATTTCTCGTAATCTGCCTTCGCCTGCCTAACCTCCTTTGTAACTTGGTTGCATATCAACTTGTATCTATCATAGGCTTCTGTGTCGTGTTAATTTGCAAGTATCCCACGCATTTTTCTTCTCTGCCATATGCCTCATTAGTTCATCTGACATCCATTTTGGCCTAAACCTTGAACAATATTTCTTAGTTGGTATGTAAAACCTAGTAGCTTCCAAGATAAGTTCTTTGAATGCTTCTCATTTTGAATTTGCTGTTGGTAACATCATCAGTTGGTCCCACTGTATAGAATTTAAATACTGTCTCAGTCCATCGTAGTCGCCTTTACGGAAGCAATAACCCTTCCCTTTACCCCTAATGGTAGTTACCTCTTTGAGTAAATCCCACTCCAGCACACTGTGATCACTGCCACCTAGTGGTTCATTTATCTGCAGATTCTTAATGCATGAAGAATGCTGATAATCAAATCAAGAGTATTACTCCCTCTAGTTGCCTCCCGAACATGCTGATGTAGAAAACAATCATCCAATAAATCCACAAAAGCCCTGCTAGTGTGTGAGTAACCAGCCCCCTAATTCCAGTCAATATCTGGGAAATTAAAATCTCCCATTATAAGACTCTCTGATTTACTGGCCCACTCTATTTCCCTGTACAGTTCCTTATTATACTCATCAGAGTCATTAGGCCTATAGCACACTCCTACTCTCAATTTTGATCTCCCAATGCTTATGTCACACCAAACTGACTCAACACTGCACTGTCCAGCGATGTCGACTGGCTTCACTTCCTTGGTTTTTATGTGTTTCTTAACTAATAGCATAACCCCTCCCCCTTCCTATCCTGTCTATCCTTTCTGTAGACGTTGTACTCCCCAAATTGCAGTTCTGCATCCCTTATATCTGTGTGACACCACGTCTCTGATATCACAACAATATCTGCCTTTGATGTTTTGAGCAATACCTCAAATTCATCAAATTTATTTACTTAACTCCTAGCATTGGTGTACACGCAAGTATATCTGCACCTGTTTCTATTCTTAGCTACCCTAACACAACCCATGTGTTTACTTGTACCGCAATGGCTCCCAGCAGTCTCTGAAATACCATGCAGCTTGTTTTTCAGGCTTCTGCTCATTCTAATAGAAGCAGTGCAAGAATCTCTTTCACCTCTGCCAGTGGCTACTGTCAATCTATTGGTCTTTGTCTTCCCCCAAGCTAGCAGTTTTCCGACCCACCTAACACTGCCTCGATAGCATCAGCAAATATTCTTGCACCCTTTCTATTTAAGTGTATCCCATCCCTGTAGAAGCAATCTCTCCTGTTAACAAGTACAGTCCAGGCTGAAAAAAATTCTACCCCTTGAGCCTTGCACAATCTTTCCAGGGCCGAATTGATCGACAAGGCTCTCATCATATACTCCCTCCTATCATGTCTGGGCAGAATTGCAGACACTTTCAAATTCAACCCTAATTCTCGGCTTTTGTTCAACAGTGACCTGTACTTGTTAAGTAATTCTGCCGGTCTCCTACTCTTAATATTAGTGCCAACGTGTACAACTATATCACCTTTTGTGCCCTTAAAAGATGATATTCGCTCTACAACGTCATCAACCTTTGCCCCTGGCAAACCTTTATTTACATTGCAAGAGCCCTTGCTACTCTACTGTACACTGAAATTATGGACATCTCCGTGATACAAGGGTGAAATGAAGAGTAATGCTTTAGTTCATAAACACAGCAAATCTCAACTAGGTCCTCCTATACGGAGACCCTAGTTGTAACTTGCTGAGCTAATAGTTTCTAATTAGTATGCACAGTGTTTGTTTGTGTACAGGTTATACATTTTAAATGGAAGCACCTTTGAACACATGGTTCAAATGATATCCAGTTAGTGAGCTTATTTGTGTTGTCCACACTGAATTCCAAGAAAAAGGAACCACAATCAATTCAGTCTGGTACTTTAAGACATTGGACAAGCTAAAAAAAAATCTAAATAAGTGAAGGCTGAAAATACAGCAATGCAGCTTCAAAATGACACCTCACTGCAGCAGTGCAACATTGGCAAAATTTTGTTGTTAGAATTTGAAGTTCTGTATCCTTCCTATTGCCAAGATTTGGCCCTTAACTATTTTTTTTTTCCTTTGTTCTCAAAGGTTAAGGAACATCTCTGAGGCAAAGGATATAATTCCAATGAAAGGATGTCTGGCCTTTCAGCTGAAGGAATTTTATTTGAAGGGCATACAAAAGCTAGTTAAGTGCCAGACAAAATGCCTCAAGTTCAGTGGAGGCATATATAGAAAACTGATATGTGAAAATCAGTGATGTCCAACTTATGGCCCATGGGCCAGATCTGCTGCAAATAATTTTTATATGACCCGTGCAGAAAGTGAACTAAAACAGCATTTTAGAGAGTCATGCCACTGCATGTACAGGTATGCAAGCATCGAGCTCAACTGTATCAAACGTGTGCATGTTGTTCAGCGCAGTCATATGTACGCTAAATATAGTTATGTAAATATCTATCTTTTCATATTGTGAAATTCTACTATTTTCATATAACTTGTTCATTGCATTGAATTAAAAAAATCATCCTTAAAAATGTTCTGAAAGAGGAAAATTGATTTGGAGCATTATGTTTTTGATCAAAGGTGGACTGAAGACTATTTCTTCATTGATTACCACAAAAAAAGCGGTGTGTTTGGTGTATAAGGAGATTGTGCGAGTTTAAGAATATAATTTAAAACAACACTATGATTCCAAGTATAAATCTTATGATCAACATAGAGGAGTGTTGTTTTTTTTTTGGTAGCTGTTGGGGCATAGACTTCTGTGGCCATAATGCACCTCCCAAGGTTTTTGCAGTAATTTGATCCAAGCCCGAGGCGGGAATCGAACCCGCGACCTTTGGGTTGCCAGGCATGCACTTTACACACCCGGCTAGCCCGGTCGGCCAGGAGTGTTGTGAAGAGAAAAGTGTTCAGAGTTACAAAACAAATTAAGAAAACAACAAAACACACTGAAAATGTATATCAGTCAAGAAATTTATATACTGTAAGTGCCAGTTATCAAGTTGCATATTTGATCAACTTTGAAAGTAAACCATTCAGTGATGATGAATTTGTTAAGCATTGTTTGTTAAAAGTTGTGGCAAAATATGTACGGAGAACCGAACAATGATACAAGACATTAGATTGTCTTGACAAACAATTATGCAAAGAGCAGAAGATAATGGAAAGAATTTGTTCAAACAACTTTTGAAAAACATAAAAACAAATGAAATATTTTAGTGTGGCAATGGATGACAGTACTGATGTAAATGACGCAGACCAACTCCTTATGTTCATACCTGGAATTAATGATAATTTTGTACCAGCTGATGATTTAGCTGATCTACAGAGTATACACGGAACAACTGCAGGTGAAAATCTCTTTTAAAATTTTTGCCAATCTATTGAAAAGTTAGGAATAAAAATTAAAAACCTGGTAGGAGTCAACTGGCAGTGCAAAAAATATGATTGGTGGAAACAATGGGCTTATAGTAGATATGATAGATATCGGAGCTGAAACTCTAATTGGAATTCACTGCATTGTGTATTAAGAAGCTCTTTATGGGAGAGTATTGGATCTCCAACATGTTATCAATGTGGTTATTTCAACTGTAAATTTTATAACATCACATGGCCTTAATCACCGAATGTTTCAACAGTTTCTTTCAGAAATTGAAGCTGAATACAAAGATATAATTTTATATTGGGCAGTAAGATGACTTAGTCGTGGCAAAGTATTACATTGGTTCTTTAAACTGCTTCATGAAATTGATATTTTTATGAGAGAAAAAGGGAAAACAATAAAACAACTATCAAATATCCACAAAAAAAAAAAAAAAAAGAAAGAAAGAAAGAAAAACCGTTAAACGTTTAATGTAAAATTAAATTAAAATATATACAGATTTTGAACAATATTTTTGTAAATAATATACAATTACATACACAAGAGATAAAGAAAAATCGTTAAACATTTAATGTAAAATTAAATTAAATTATATACAGATTTTGCACAATATTTTTGTAAATAATATACATACAATTGTGCTATGCATATTATGACTTTATCTTAAGAAAAATACATACAGTAATCACTTATTTTCTTCTGCACCTTCTTCCGGCTGATAATTTTGTTTTTAACATTTGTTTGGAGTGAAGAAACCATCGAAAGTCCTTCAGTATCTTCTTCAGAGGCGAAAAACATTTTTAAACGATTGATTTGTATGAGCGCTTCTTCTATTTTCATCGGTGGTTCGTCGTTAATATGTTCTTCGACAGAATGACCTCCTTCCATTTCTTCATCCTCATGAGGAACTTCTTGAAAAATATCGATGATAATGTCGTTGATATCTAGAGCACCATCTTCTGTAGTGAGGTTTGAGTCTATATCTTTGTAGCCAGGGTCACTTGTAGCGGAAGTATCGTACATTATCAATAGATGTTGAAGCTCTTGGTGCTCCACATTGCTGTTCACAACTTCAATTTTTGCGTTTGAGAAGCCAGACTTTACAAAACAGTTCACGACAGTTTGTTTTCTAATTGCGTTTACTGAAGAGGAAATCCATTGAATCGCATCTAGGATGCTGATTTTCTTTGCAAGGTCACTCACACATGTTACATCGTTCATGTTTGCAATGAGATGTCTTAAAACACGTTTTCTGTAGTGAAGTTTAAAATTTTTTATTATCCCTTGATCCAAGGGCTGACACTCTGCAGATGTGTTTGGTAGCAGAAAAACGATTTGAATGATACAATTCAATGTGCGGGTGAGATGCAGCATTATCCATGAAAAGAATAATTATTCTGTTTTGACGAATCATGTTTTGGTTAAAGTGACTTATCCATTCGCTCATGATATCTCGTGTCATCCATGCTTTTTTTATTAGACTTCCAGTCAACATCCAAAAGATTCAAACTTTATGCCCTTGAATCAACGAGGATTTTGTGGTTTTCCTATAACAAGAGGTTGTTCAAAGTCTCCCAGCATATTTGTACACAATAGTACAGTCAATCGTTACTTAGAAATTTTTCCGCCCTGGCACTTTTCGTTTTTTAGACTCATTGCTTTTTCAGGAAGAGCTTTAAAAAACAACATTGTTTAGTCACAGTTGTAAATATCCTTAGCTTCAAAATCACAACATAAATCTTCCAATTTGACGGTCCACTCTGTTAGAACCCCAGTATCAACAGATCCACCTTCACAACTTACGGTTTTCCAATAAATTTTATGCCGAGTTTTGAACTTGTCTAGCCATCCCACAGAAGCTTTGAACTCATTTACTCCCCTTTTCCCTAATAATAGGCCCATTAATGGGAATTTTTTTAGCACGTTCGCGACAAAACCACTCATACATAACATTGTCAATTTGAAGTCCAACAGTTTTCGGGAATGATTTTTGAACCTGATCATTTCAGTGTTGCCAAAATTGTTTAAGCAGTTCATTTTTTTCCCTTTTGGATGTCGTTTACCTGCGTCTTCCCGATTTTGAATTTTGCAGCGAGATTGCGAACACTATTTTTTTGCCGATCATACACATTAATGAGTTCGACTCATTTTTAAAGTTAAATGTTTACGAGAAGACATTGTGCACTTCACATGACACTGAACAAAACTGAAAACTGAAAAGACGAAAGGCCAACCATATCCCCCCCCCCCCCCCCGCACACACCGAATTCATCAGAAGTTTTACACGTGACTTAAAATTCTTGGAAAAGGGTTTAGAACCGCGACACAAACCTTGATAAAATTCAGAGAATCGGAAATAGAAAATAAACACACAATTGAGGCAATACGTGGAAGAAACGTTCCTAGAAAAAGGGCCGTGAGCTCGCCTGCTGTCCGTTATGAGGAGATCAAATTAAGTGCTAATCTAAACAAAACAGTGCAGATTGCCTGTCCGCGTCCGTTACAGAGAATTTCCGCTAGACAGAAGCTGCAAACACATTAAAACCAATAGAGGTGAGTTGGGGAATTTGAAAATGTCCGTTGTAGAGAGGTGTCCATTAGGAGAAGTTTCACTGTATATATATTTGATAGTACATAACAGAGCTATGATGCTCAATACATTCTATGTTAGTATCAATATTTGTAGAAGAATAAGAGAAATATGATACACAGAACACCTCCGTATGATACTCCAGAAATTAAAACGAATAAAAGATTAACGCAAAATGATTACAGTAAAAAAAATCAATTGAAAACAATTAAAAAATCAAAAAACAAATAAAAAAATAATTAATTTTAAAAGTTTAAGATAAATTTTGAAAAAACGATTTTTCTTCCTGAAGCAGACAGTGCTTTTCGACCATATTTTATTTATTTTTTTTTTATATGCCGTGATTACAAGAATGGAAATTACAGAGTATATGAGCTTAAATCTTAATTAGAGAGATTTGTCCTCACGCATGCACGTAAAAGACCATGAATTGGAGTTTACATATGGACGGCAAACATTAATAGAATTATCATGTAATTTAATTCAGATGGATTCTACAATTAAGTCTCGTATAATTACATAGGACACTAAGTATTTTGGCCTTGTTAAATAAAAATGTATGGTTTTTGTTAACTGCATGAAAAGCTAATTATGACGCTGCTGAATGAGAAGCACAAGCTTTCATTGACGCGTGCTGTTTTACTCAGACATTCAGTGGAAATCGCATCAATTCTTAGTAAGACAAGTCACAATTACTGCAAGAAATGTATACCAAGTCATTTATTCATGTCATGAAAGAGGAGAGGACTGAGCTCGGTTTACGATAGATGTTTAATTGGATTTTATTCATGTCCCGAGTAAGTGAGAAATTTAGAAAATTTAATGACTTAGTACTGTATTTTCTCTTTCCAATGCACAAGTGATTGTTCAGTATAGTGTGTAATTTCCATATTACGATCTTAAATTCGGTATCTTTAAAGAATCTGTTAACCTGCTTGTGCCACTGTTCAACGTATGGGACAGAAATAAAGTATTTTTTAATGTTACTATTGTTGGTTGGTGTAGTTTTTTGTATCCTATCCTTGGCTTCTACCCTAATTCGGTTTATTGTAGCAAGGTGGTAACCCCTGTTTAAGAATCTGCTGGTTAATATCTGTATTTCTCAGTCTAATGTAGATTCTGTTGGTTGGTTTAGAGATTTATTAGGTGCATCGGCAACTATAGTCATAGTGCACCAGTAGATTCCATATGAATTGAATATTTATATATTCAATTCATATGGAATCTCAATGCCTATAAATATTCGTTGAATATTTATAGGCATTGAGAAACTGATTAAAGATAATAGACCTTTTGTAGGTGAATGGGTGATAGCTGTTATAATGTAGAAGGTAACAACAGGTGTTTGTTGGTTTACGATAGAGGTTAAATTGGATTTTATTCGCGTCCCAAGTAAGCATGAAATTTAAAAAATTTAATGACTTAGTATCCATATTTTCCCTTTCCAATGTAAAATTGAGTCTAGGATGAATATTATTAAATGAATGTAAAATTGAGTGTAGGATGAATATTATTAAACAAATGTAAAATGTCATGAATAGGGTAGGGCTACTATCAATAATAACCAGAACATCGTCAAAATACCTCCCACAGTATGTGATATGGGGTAGAAAAGGCATCAAATTTATATGCTCAATCGTTGAGAGACAGACCTTCAATATTATGCCACTTAGACTCAATCCTTTTGGTAAACCAAAAATTTGTTTGTATACTTTGTCTCGAAAGGTGATATAGTTGGCTTCAACTAAAAGTTAAATTAATGAAAAATTTCTTTAATAGGAAGCTTTGCATAATTAATTGGCATACAGTTATTATTTAGAATATCTAATGAATATATAATACCCAAAGAATATCTAATGGGTATTAAACTTTTATATTCGTATATAATGAATATCATCCAGTAAGAATAAATTATCATTATTATTAGTAGTAGTAGTCATAGGGTACAAGGAAGCCTGAGGCTTATGCTGCACCAGCCAAATCTACAGTACTTAAAATTATTAAATAATGTATCGTAGTTTTTTATCCCAAACTGTATCACCTGTCTAAAGGGTTTTGTAATACTATATACATGTCTGGCTAAGGATGAAAATGCTGAGTTTCTGTAAGAAACAATGGGCCAAATAGTGCAGGAATGCTGTTATGTTCTGGTCTTCAATTCCTTTAACTGAGACATGGTAATGTTTTATTGTACTGATTGGCCAAATTGGTAACTAGTACCGAGTCTACTTCAAGATAAGTGGAGGTATCTAATATAATCTAACTTATTTACATAATGAGTTTTATCGAGTATTTACAAATATATCTCCTTTATATTCCAGTTAATCAATTTATCATCCAGTTATCTTTATACTTATTTTCCTGAAATTCAAGTAAAGCTGAACTTTCATGTCTATTCAATTTAGAAAGTCAAGTGTCTTTTATGTTATTCACCACTTGGTTAACTTGTTGAATAAATATAAATCTTTTTGTCAAACATTATGGAGACTGAATTCAGTATCTATTACACACTGTTTTTTTAGGTAGCTTGTAAGGTGGTAAAATTATAATTTAATTCTTTGGATAATAGTGAAATTTGGACCTGTGATAGTATATATGAGGAAAGATTTGTAACCTCTTGTATATGAGTTCTTTGCCAACCCCCCATTGTGTACAATGTGCTAATACATAATCGGAATGCTTCAACGAGTGCTCGAACACCCTCTTGCCTAACGTGCAACGTACTGACATATCAACAGGTTACAAATCTTTCCTTGTATACGCTATTGCAAGACCAAATTTCAGTTTTATCCAACGAATTAAATTATAATTTACCACCTCGCAAGCTAGCTAAAAAACAATTTGTAATAGATATTGAATTTGGTCTTCGAAATTTTCCACAAAAAGATTTATTTATTCAACAAGTTAACCAAGTGGTGAATAATATAAAAGACAAGTGACTTCCTAAATTGAATAGACATGAAAGTTCAGATTTATGTGAACTTCAGGAAAATAAAGACATTATTATTCAAAGAGCAGATAAATGAGATACAGTTGTAATACCGATAAAACTGATTATATAAATAAGTTACATCCAATTATATCAGATACCTCCACTTATCTTGAAGCAGACCCGGTATTATTTACTAATCTGGTCAATCAGTACAACAAAATATTAACCAATAATCAAAAAAATGACTACATTACTACATCTCAGTTAAAGGCATTGAAGGCCAGAATAAACAATATTCTTGCACTTTTTGGTCAGGTAGAACTGCATAAGACAGGATTTCCTATTCGGCCCATTGTTTCTTACAGAAACTCAGCATTTTCATCCTTAGCCACACCCGTATATAGTATTAAAAAATCATTTAGATAAGCGATACAATTTGGGATAAAAAACTACAATGCATTATTTAATAACCTTACGGCATGTAGACTTGGTGATAATGATAAGTTATTCTCACTGAATGTTACTTTGTTATATACAAATGTTATTGTTATTTGGTTTTTTTTAGGAGCATTAGCAACTAAGGCCATATTGCTCCGGGATATGGTGGTGGTCATTCCCTGACCTTTCCGCATCCTCCGTATTTGGTGGTGACGGGCTCGAACCCCAGTCTAATCAAGAAGCGTCTGCTACGCACTGCTGTTCCTTGCCACTTGGCTACGGAGGCGCCTATACATACAAATGTAAACATTGAATACACATTAGATATTCTTTGGGATATGCTAAATAATAACTCTAAACTGATGTATACCGACTAATTATACAAAGCTTCCTATTAAAGAAATTTTTTACTTTATTTAAACTTTCAGTTGAAGCCAACAATATCACCTTTCGAGAAAGTATACAAACAAATTTTTGTTTCGCCAATGGGACTGAGTCTAAGCAGCTTAATATCAGAGGTCTATCTCTCAATGATTGAGAGATAGATCCATCTCTCAACAACTGAGGGATAAGACTTCCGATATTAAGCCGTATACATTTGATGCCTTTTATACCTCATATCACTTACTATGGGGGGGGGGAGTATTTAGACAATGTTCTAGTTATTACTCATAGTAGCATTATTCAAGACATTTTACATTCATTTAATAATAATATTTATCCTAGATTCAATTTTACATTGGAAATGGAAAATACGGATACTAAGTCATTAAATTTTCTAAATGCCATGCTTACTCGGGACACAAATAAAATCCAATTTAACATCTATCGTAAACCAAAAAACACCTGTATGCTTCTACATTATAACAGTTATCACCCATTCACCTACAAAAGGTGTATTATCTTTAATCAGTTTCTCAATGCCTATTCAACAACGGAATCTGCTTTGGACTCAGAAATACAGATATTAACCAACAGATTCTTAAACAGGGGTTACCCCCTTACTATAATAAACCAAATTATGGTACAAGCTAAGGATAGGATACAAAAAACTACACCAACCAAGAATAGCAACATCAAAAAATACTTCATACATTGAACAGGGGCACAAGCAGCTCAACAGATTCTTTAAAGATGCCAAATTTAAGGTTGTGGCCAGACAATACAGAAATTACACGCTAAACTGAACAATCAATTTCACATTGGAAAGGGAAAATACGATACTAAGTCATTAAATTTTCTAAATTTCATGCTTACTCGGGACGCAAATAAAATCTAATTTAACATCTATCGTAAACTTAGCTCAGTAAACTAAGCTCAATCCTTTCCTCTTTCATGACACAAATAAATGACTTGGTACACAATATTTCTTGCAGTAATTGCAACTCGTCTTACCAAGGATCACCGCTATTTCCGCTGAATGTCCGAGTAAAACAGCACGCATCCATGGAAGTTTGTGTTTCTCATTCAGCAGCATCATAATTAGCCTTTCATGTCATTAACGAAAGCCATACATTCTTATTTAACAAGGCCAAAATACTTAGTGTCCTACGTAATTATACAAGACCATCGCAAAAACCATCGAAATTAAATTACATGAGCATTCTATGAATATTCGCTGTCCATATCTAAACTCCAATTTGGAGGTCTTTTACACACATGCACAAAGACAAATAATCGCGGCCTTTTAAGCGCATGCATGAGGACAAATAATCTTTCTATTTAAGATTCAAGCTCACATACTCCATAATTTACATTCTTGTGATACGACATACGGTCAAAAAGCACTATCTACTCCATCCAGGAAGGAAAATCGTTATTTTCAAAATTTACGTTAAACTTTTTAAATTAATTTTTAAAATTGTTTTTGAATTTTTTAATTAATTTTTGAATTGTGCCAAATTTTCAAATTTTGAAGGGAGGGGATGTTATGAAAATGGAAATAATTTATGGAAATGTCTTATGAAAATTGTTTATGGAAATGTCTTATGAAAATTGTTTATGGAAATGTCTTATGAAAATTGTTTATGGAAACTTTATGTAATTTTTTTTTTTTTTTTGGTAGTTGTTGGCGCATCGGCTTCTGTGGCCATAGTGCACCTCCCAAGGTTTTTGCAGTACTTTGATCCAAGCCCGAGGCGGGATTCGAACCCGCGACCTTTGGGTTGCCAGGTAGGCACTTTACCCACCTGGCTAGCCCGGTCGGCACTTTATGTAATGGATAATTTATTAATTTGTATAGAAATATTCATGCATTTATAATAATGGGATGAATCACATAACTGTACCTCTCCTGATCATGTTCCCTGGAACTGTTTCAGTTGGATCAGCCCAAATTAACTGATAACCTTCTTTTTTAATAATAGTCATTAATCCTCTAAAGAAGTTAGAAAAATACAGAAAATAAATACCATTAATAAATAGGATATAGCTGTTAATTTTAAGATATTCTATTTAAATCAAAAAAAAATCTTTTGATAAACTTTGATTCAATAAAGCTTCTTATATGATTACAATAAAGCTTGTTCAATCCGAAATCACAATAAATTGAAACAATTAGTTCCCTAATTACAAATCTTTCAAACAGAGAAACCCTTATATATCATTTGTTCTCCAAAACCTAGTCAGCTTGTCTCTTGTCACTAGTTTATAAAAAGATCTAGATTCAAATCTACTTTTGGCACTTTGTTAAGTAAGCCTTACTTTAATAATTACACTACTGAACATGATTTTTACCTTCAGCAAATCAATGGTTGTTTCTGGTCAAGTTTCATGTATAGAATTTAAAATCAATCATAAAAATTTCCTATCGTGTCCTCGGTTTTAAGATATAGATAGATAACTGGATTCTGTACAAAGATACCATTATTGTTTGAAATACAATTTTTAAACTTATTAACTTTTGGTTTGTTTTGTTTATTGGGCTAAAAGTTAAGTAAGTACATCATTACTGTTCTTGCAATATAGTATATTTTGATTTTTATGCACTTTTCCAGACAAGTCAGTATTTTTATTAATTTTATTACACCATTCAATTGTTCAATATATAGTGTATGATAAACTATGCTACAAGAAATCGCCTTCTGTTCAAATTTACCAATTGCTTTTACTGTTTTTAGGTTAATACATTGTTAAAATGGAGAAGACAATGCACAGAACTTGTGTAAATCACCCAGACAACTTCTGCTATGTTTGTGGACACTTAGCCCCAAAAACTCAGATGAAGAAAATATACAATGTCACAAAAGTTGCATATACATTGTATTTCAGCTGCAAGATTGGTGACTAAGAAAAAAATTGGGCTCCACATATCTGTTGTATTACTTGTACAATGAACTCAAGGCTGTAGTTATATGGCAAGCTGAGAGCATTACCTTTTGCCGTCCCTATGGTGTGGCGTGAGCCCAAGAATTATTTCGACTGCTATTTCTGCATGACAAAAATAAAAGGTATTTCCAAAAAGAGCAATCACTGCATCAAATATCCAAATATCCCATCAGCAATTAGGCCGTGCCACAAGGTAAAGAACTGCCAGTACCTGTGCCACCAAAATCTTGGGGTATTGGAAGTAGTGATGAAGGTACAGAAGAAATCATTTTACCAGACGTTGTGAAACCATGTACTTCACATGATTTGGGCTATGAGCCAGAAAAAGAAAAGGCCCCACACTACACTGAACAAGAAGAATTAAGCAGCTTGATCAGAGACTTGAGCTTACTCAAAAAGAAGGCTGAATTATTCGGATCCAGACTACAACAGTGAAACTTACTCGCCAAAGGTACAAACATTACAATAAACCGTAAAGTGAAACGAAGAGTTTAAGATATTTTGCAATGGAAAACAATGTGTGTCTGCAAAGACGTCATTGGTCTTATGCACGAACTGAACATTGATCACAATACCTCTGAATGGCGTTTGTTCACTGATGCGTCAAAGCCAAGTTTGAAAGCAGTATTGCTTCATAATGGAAATACTTTACCACCAATTCCTCTTGTTCATGCTGTTGGCCTGAAAGAAACTTATGATAGTATGACCCAGATTCTTGCCAACAATGACTATGGTTGGAAAATTTGTGGTGATCTCAAAGTGACTGGACTGCTTGTTGGGTTGCAAGGTGGTTTCACTAAATACTGTTGTTTCCTGTGTTTGTGGGATAGCCGTGCAACAGCCAAACACTACATCATACAACACTGGGACAAGAGAGAAATATATTCCCGGCAAAAGTAATGTAACATATGTTCCATTGGTTGATCCACAAAAGGTTTTTCTTCCCCCTTTACACATCAAGCTTGAACTAATTAAGAATTTCACTAAGGCACTGGATAAAGAAAGCAGAGGATTTGCATATTTACTGAAAATGTTTCCAAATTTATCTCATGTAAAGCTGAAGGAAGGAATTTTCATAGGTCCTCAAATAAGAAAGCACCTAAAAGATGAAGAATTTCAAAGAAACCCGAATGACGTTGAACTGGCTGCATGGAGATCTTTCAGGGCTGTTGTACACAGATTCCTTGGAAAGAGAAAAGAGAACTATGAGCAACTGGTGACAAACTTGCTGAAATGTTACAAGAACATAGGGTGCCGAATGTCATTGAAAATGCATTTCCTTCATTTCCATCTGGTTTTCTTTCCTGAAAACTTAGCAGATGTCAGTGATGAACAAGGAGAGCACTTTCACCAGGACGTAACTGCAATGGAAAAACGATACCAAGGTCACTGGGACTGCCATGATGGGAGATTACTGTTGGTTCCTTAAACGGAAAGCAATCTGGAGTATAGAAGAAAATCATTGAGTGGGAAACCATGTCTAAGTAACATATATTGTGTGTAATAATAAAAACCATGTATGCTGATATTGTATAAAAACAAGGAATTTAAAAAATGCATATCTTTTGATGTAGACTTTACAGAAGTAAAAGATTGGTATTTTCATAATCAGGACATTTTGTTCAGAATAACCAACTTTTGTTCCATAGGTATGATGAAAAAAAAATTTTGTTCGGTACTGTTATTGGTAACAGACAAGTTGAAGTTCTTACTTTAATAATGCATTTATTTTTCTATTTTAGCTGCTGTATTCTAAAAATTGCATATTAAAATAACACTTTTTAACCATAACACAAGGATTTTGGCTGCAAACTGCAATAGACTTATGCTTGTGAGGTGTTACTGCTACCTGCAATTTAACTGTGTTTCAACCTGCCTTTCATAACATTCTTTTTCTTCTTGCAATTAAGGTCAACATTTACTTTTATGGTTGCTCTTGTATAGTTTCCTTGCCTTAACTTGGATTGCAGTTTGCACCATTATGGGAAAGGCTCTGTGTTGTGCTTACTGGAGTATTGGCTATCAATTTCATTCTCTTCTTTCATTTTATTTTTCCTTTCCTAGCATTTTATTTTGTTGATTCAGAGTGGAGTACAGCTAAATTGCAGAGTTAAAAAGTGTTATTTTATTGATAATCATATTTGATTACACTATATTTTTTGTTTTCTAACAAAAATTGTTTTATTTCCTATTTACATTTTAGCACATAAAAAAAAGAGGTTAATAGCACAATTAGTTGCAATTATTATTATTATATTTGTGTTATTATTTCTTCTTGATGAGGATTCTACCCCATGATGAGTAGTGATACCAAGTGTACAGGGTGGTTGTTATGTCCGGCTGTTATTACTATTAGTTGAGGAACCCTCTGACTATCCTACAGGTGTTCAAGGATTGCAACTTTCTGAAGTTCCTTGTAGATGTTCTCTGGAAGACCTATTGCTGGGCTCTTACGTAGGGTCTTTTGTACCATACTGGTGGTTAATGTGGTGCTGAGATGGTCACTACTTGTTCCACATGCCACGTCTTTGAAAACCTGTCTTAGGTCTGTGTACTTCCTCGTATGTTTCCTGGAGGTTGCCAGTGTTGGGCACTGCTGTGTTGATCAGATAGACTTTTCCTTCTTGTCAATGAGTCATGTCTGATCTGTTGTGCAGGATTGTCTCGTCTGTTATTATGGTCCCAGCACAGCTTGTGAGGCGGTGTGTCAAGTACAGCCTGGGGTTCGTACTTGTAATATGGTACACTTTCTTTGATCAACTGGTATTTTCTTGCTAGCTTTTGATGTATTATCCAGGCAATCTGGTTGTGTTTGTGAGTATACTCCGTCTGGCTAATCACCCTGCATCCAGCGTGAATGTGTTGGATTGTTTCTGAGGCCAAGTGACATTATCAACATGTGTCATCTCTGTCACTCCAGATTCACTGGAAATGTATTTTCTATAGTTTCTGGTGTCGACTACCTGGTCTTGAATGGCGAGCATAAATCCCTCAGTCTCAGGGAAGAGTGTCCACTCATGAACAATGCATTAGAAGCCATTTTATCTATATGATCTTGATGAAGGTCATTACAGTACCGGCCATCTTTCTAGTTTCATTTGTTCCATCTAGTCTGGAAGAGTCTCCTTGCTTAGGTTGAGTAGCGTATGCCCCTTGTCTATCTTTATTGTGGCCTTGTAGAGTGGTGCTGTGCTAGTAACCCTTCTGATTCTCTATCACTTTCTTTTGTTGCTCGATGAGGTCTATCAAGCCCCTTCCTCCTTTCTGAGCTATGGTCAATTTCTCATTGGGTGGTATCAGCGGCTCTTGGTCATCATTGTCCTTGTCTTTCTCGTGATCTCCTCCAGCTCCATGTTAGTCAATTTTATGATGCCGAAGGGGCATGTTACCACTGAGACCGCATAGGTGTTTATGGCTTTAACTGTGTTCCCTCCATTCAGCTTTGCTTTGAGCAGGCTTTTGAATTTGTGATGGTATTTTATTTTATTTTATTTTCCAGAATCTTTTAGGAATCTTTTAGAATCGGTTTGCTTGGGATGTTCTTGACCTTGATGGTGGTATTATTCCATTTCACCACTGTTGCATCTAGAAAGTTTGTTACTGTCAGATAGGCTTTGCAGATCTTCAGTTTGCCAGTCTTCTCTGTTAGCCAGCTATGAGGCATGGAGTTGAAGGCTTTGTGATGTAGGCCATGTAAACAGGTAGCAGTGCTCCTTGTAGGCTTACTCCAAAATTGCCAAATCAATGGTTAATTGCACCTTGTACTTTTTGCTCCTCCACTTAGATCCTTTCTGATGTTCGGTTCTTCAAGTGGTCCGATATCGTCTTGGTTATGCAGATGGTCAAGACCTTGTACACTGTTGGGAGACAGGTGATCAGCCCATATTTCACCAAGTTTCTTATATCTTAGTCCTTAGGTATGTGATCCCTTGAGTAAGAAGCTCTGAGTGACTTATCATCCAGGTGAACGGCTCTGTTTGTATGTGCAAGTGAACTTCTTGTAACAGTAGTTGTGGATGTTATCTATTCCTGGGGTTTGCCAATTGTGGGACTTCCTGATCGCCTTGTGCTTCTTCCTCACTAATCTCTCATTCTGTCATCACTTGGATGGTACCTCCGTAGTCAGGTGGGCAGGAGCAGCAATGCGTAGCACACGCTTCTTAATTAGACCAGAGTTTGAGCCCATGACCACCAGATACGGAGGATGCGGAAAGGTCAGGGAATTACCACCGCATATCCCGGAGCAATATGGCCTTAGTTGCTAATGCTCCTAAAAGCCAAATAACAACATCTCTTGGATGCCTTTGGTTTTCTCACATTCTAGTTTTATCCAGGAGGCTTGGCTGTTATGTTTTACTTCACTGCTCCTCAATTGTGGTCCATCCTCAAATGCTCCTCAGGTGGTCCATTTCCTTCTTTCCCCTCTTGTCCAACACTCCTGCAGAAGGCTCTTTGGTTTTCATCAAAGATTTGGTTGTTTGTTTTCCTCTGGGAGCTCTCTTTGTATCAGAATAGCCTCTTGCTGAGTGCAAGAACATTCTGCTTCAGTGCATCTCCCATTCTCTGATTTTGGTCTCACATTTGCTGTGGACGTTGTCTCGCTTCAGGATGCTCTTCACTTTTCCATTTAACTTCTTCCTCTTATTACCGATACTGGGTCAACTGGCCTATCTTGACTCTTACTTTTTCCATCTTCTGCTGAAGCCTTCTTTCCCAAGATGGCATGAGTTCCTTGTTTTTTCATTTCTTCTGCTGCTGGCTCTCATTTCTCTTCCATTAATTCTAGTGGCTGCTACGGGAGCACAGTATATGACTGTGTGGATGGCCTCCAGCATTGCACCGCTGTTGTCAAGGTAATGTGGTATTATTTTCTGACTGAGGCAGTCTGTGACTTGCTACAGGATTCTATTGGGTCTCTGCTTTGGTACAGTGTGGGTCTTTGTGGGGGTCTATCCCCTCAAATTCTGTTAGGACCTTCTTCCACTTGCCTTCTATTCTGAATATCATGACCTCATTTGCTTCCACTTCAGTTGCTCTGGGTTGTATTTCTTCTTCTCTCCCTCCTCTGATTCAATATTGTCCATATTCTTTGTTCTTTATAGTTGTTCCCTCACATCCTGCTTGGTTTTTTCCAAGATTGCAAGAGCTATCAGGTTTTTTTGTGAAGATGGTCCTTCTCTGGTCTGCTATTCACTGTTTGGCGACTTGAACATCTGGGAACCGTTTCAACCACTTGGTATATAGTTTTGTCCCGTACATTGTCATATCAGTCTCTAGCTTGGTTACTTCATATTCATTTCAATGATCCATGGTTTGGCACTTTCTTCCTTTCTGAGTGGTCACTGACACAGTTGTGCAGGAGCCACTTCCAGTTGGTTGGGCCAGATGGTCTTGTCCTTCTCTTGTGGTGGACGTAAGGGGGACAGTGCCACTGCTCCACTGTCTTCCTTGGGAGACAGTCTCTGACCTTTTGAACCAACCCCTCTGCCTAAGGCCTGAAAGCGAGTGACTTTATCCTGCACCACACTCGATGCAGTATGGTCATTACTTCTCTTTGACATCATCTATCTATGGAGGTAGACCTGTTTAACATCAGCATGCATCCAGTGGTGGTTATTTCTTGTCAGTGACACCAGATAGCACAATCATCTGCCTCCCCCATCACTTCACCCATGGGGGAGGTAGGTCCTCTAAAGTGACTTTTGTGATGTTTTTTTAATTACTATTATAATTTATTACTGTTATTATTATTTATGCCAGTCTTCCAGCATCATGGATACGTGTTCACTCCTGCCAAGGAGGGACTTGAAACCGGAACCATCAGGCTTGTAGTCCAGTGTTGTAACCACTGGGCCATCATGCCCTTATTATTATTTTAATATGAAATACTATAAGTCCTTACCATTTCAGATAAATGAGATTTAACTGGTTTTTAAATGCAGAGAATATTTCACAGTAATGGCATATACACACACACATATGCTGTTACTGAAACTGAAATAACAGAAACATCCTTCAAAAAATAACCTCCACTTATTTCTTTAAGGGCTACTACATAGCATAAAGCTTTGCTGATGCATTCTACTTTTCTATATAGTCAGTCTCTCTCTCTCTCTCTCTCTCTCTCATTAATACAGTCCAGTTACTGTAACACCCTCTGGAATAGTATATATGTTGCAGGGTCAGTCCTTATCCAAAAAACTGCATATCAGAACCTTATCAGCTGATTCAATCACATGGAATTCTTTGGTGGTGGAAACTTGTAATGTTTTCATTTCTCGGGTCACCTTTTTGTGTCTGTATTGTACAAACAGAAAATGGACTCATTCATAGTGACCACCCTGGTTAGATGTGCAGGTCATCAAGGGTTGGAAATATTACTTCTAGAAGGACATAGATGTCTAACATTATTTATTTTTACTTCATATCGCATGTCACTGTTTCAGTCTGAAGTGTGTTAGTTGAATTATAATTAACTACCAGATGACATAATTTGGATTACAAGTTATGTCATCTGGTAGATAATTATATATATATATTATTAGTACACTATTGTTAGTGGACTTTACATTCTGAGCAGCTGATCACATAAGTGGAATTATTATTTTAATTTTTTTAAGTCTTCTTGTCAGTTTTTTAGCTCTGTGTTCAGCTAGCATAACCTTGCATGCAAAATGCAGCAGTCACTGGTGGGCTGCTGATATGACTTGAAATTTATGAATGCATCAGCACTTCAATTCACCATGTGCAATCTTTAATGTCTGCAATACTAAAAAATAAAAAATTGTTATAATAATAGCAAACCTTTATTACATCAGCATTCAAGATTATTAATTTCATCTACAGATTTATTGTTGATTTTTATTTGTGATCTGATTCACATATATTATGATTGTGGAAATTCAATCAAGCACAGAAAAGAGTGGGAATGAATCTAGCTTTCAAATTCTTTAACCCTGCAGTGGTAGCAGAGAACCTTACAGATTCCCCTCGAAAATAATATTCCCGCATTATCTGTTAATCAATGATTAAAAATCTGAGAATTTTTCTACCTTACTAAATATAGTCAAACTTTTACTGCAATCGTTTCTGAAGTGATTTTCTTCTGGGTTTTGTACAGAATTTGGGCACAAGAAAACCTGTCAGTTGCCCCGTCACCAGTTTTGCGACTATTTGGATTTTATTAAAAGACTAACATGATACCAGACAAGTACTGAAGCTGTGTTTGTTTAAAGTTTCAGGTTATTTGTTTTTTCTCTCCCACTAGGTCAATAAACAACTACTCTCTCATCCTAGTTGTTTTTGAAACATTTATTGTTTTCATAGCATAAAGAATTATATGAAACCTGGTATTCTCTCAAAATGGTTGCTACTCTGTGAAGGGTGCCAAATTTGAAATAAGTCTGAAAATGGAAGTACCTAATAGTATTGAATATACGCAATGTTTTTTTTTTAAATTTTATTAATATTTATATATAGAGAGTGGACAAAATAATGGAACACCTGTGATAAGAGTTACATGTGCACTACTATGGTGTTGGTCCACCTTTTACTTTTAAAACAGTTTGTATTCTATATGGAATATATTCAAATAAATCTTGAAACTGTCTTAATAGGAATACTGGACCATTCTTCATGGAGAAAGGTTTCAAGCTCCTTGAGTGATGAAGGTGGAGAAAATCTGCTTTTCACTCTCTTCTTCAAATATACCCATAGTGGCTCAATTGTGCAGGTCATGGGAGATGCTCAGCCTCAGTTTCATGCTCCTCAAACCACGATTAGGAACATTTGGATGTGAGTACTGGAGCATTATCATCTTGAACCCCAGTCACTAAAAATATCAAGGTAATCAATCACTGGCAGAAATTTGCACATGCAGAGTGATTATAGGACCTGGTTCTTTTTTGCTTGATGCTGTATAAGTTTGCCTCCTTGCATCATTTGTGATTACTAATCAAATATATCAAATCAAACTGAAATGAAATATGATTTTTGCTTTTCCCACACTTGATGGTATAAATTTATTTCAATATGTCACTGCTATATGGCATATTCCCAGGGGCTCACATCTGGTGAGTATGAGCTTGGCACACCCAGAGTCCTCAGCTGGATATCATCATTCTTCTCTTTCTTGGTGATTCCCTTCTACTTTTGTCTCTCTCTCTCTCTCTCTCTCTCTCTCTCTCTCTCTCTCTCTCTCTCTCTCTCTCTCTCTCTCTCAGGGTAACTCGGGAATTTTTTTTTTGGCTGGTGCAGCATAAGCCTCAGGCTGACTTGCACCATATAGCTAATAATATTCTAAAACAACCTATCCAATAATGAAAATACAATAATCGTGAAACTCACTTATGTAAATCAAGTGAAGCAATTGGATTATACATTACAGCTGAGTAAATTAATTTATATTAAAATCACATACATCTTGCAGTTAAAATTATTGCCTTTAAAGGCACTCGACTGGTGCCTTGAATTAAACATCTGAATTAAAATGAAAATTTGAATTAAAGACACAAAGATCTAGATTAATATTATACCAAATATTAATAAAATTATATATCAGATTTTAAAACAATATAAGCTTTCGTAAAAAGAGAAAACTTACAACTTGCTCTGCTCACCTTGCACTTGACCACTTACTACTGGATATAATTTTTTCCAATATTTTAATTGTGTCCTGAGCAATGGTATGCGATTCCCTTGCTCTCCTAATAAAATATATTCCAAAATTAAAACTTTTTTACCAACTAAAATTAAACATACAATCAAACATTTCAAAACCAAAACAGTTCAATTTCTAATAATTATGCTGTATGTAGATACAGCTAACTGAAGAAAATAACAGTGCATTATATGCTCCTAATGGAGTAATTTATTTACAAATTTTGGATAACTGAGAAATTTAGAATTCATATCACTATTAGGCAAAATGATTCAAGGAAGTAAACTTGTACCACACAGCAGGAAAAAATCATTTAAAAATAACCATCATCATTTGGCCGTCTCTTCTAATAATTTGTGCAGTTCTCCCTTTTTCTAAACTAATTTTCAAACTTCCTACTACCAACAACATGAGGTTGAAGTTCATTCCAACAATCAAATTTTTTAGTTCAAGGCAAATTTCTACAAATCCATTCTGCAACCATCCTTTTCCAATTTAAATTTTTTACCACCTAGCATGTCTTGCCTAGTAGGCACTGTGCTGATGCCTAGTTTTCACACACTTTAATTGACAGAACTGAATTCATTCTTGGTAAGAATACCCTTTTGTGACCCAAATAATCTTGTTGCTCTTCTCTGCACATTTTTCAATAATTCCTTTCCTAAAATTAGATTTACAAACCTGTATGCAGTTGATAACATGGGATAATTACCTCCCTGTCCCTGCTAGTAAAGTAGTAGTAGTAGTGGAATGTGATGCAAGAAAGCAAGCTTATGTAGCATCAGCCAAAAAAAAAAAAAAAAAAAACATTTCACACATCCATTCCCTCTAAACGTTTGACTAGTTAGTTTCTACTTGAATTTGTTTAAATTATCAACTTCCACAACAACAGATGGAAGTTTGTTCCAGCAATCAACTACCCGCTGGCTAAAGGTAAATTTCCACACATCTATTCTACAACTGTTTTTCCTCAATTTCAATTTATGTCCCCTCAGGTTCGTAATCTGAGCAAGAGAATTGAGCCTGCTCAACCCATTCAAGGCCTTATTACACCTCAATCAGATCACCTTGCAGGTGCCTAGTCTCCAGACGCTGTAATTTGCAGAACTTAAGTCTTCTTGGTAAGAGGACCCCTTCGTTCCCCTCACCAATCTTGTAGCCCTTCTCTGTACTCGCTCAAGCAATTCTACATCCTTCCTAAAATGAGGCCTCCAGACCTGTGGGCAGTACTCAAGGTGTGGCTTGACCATTGCCTTATACAAAGAGATAATCACCTCCTTTTCCCTACTAGCAAAATTCTTGTATATCATTGACAACACCCCATGACCTGCTCTGGCAGCCTGTCTGCATGCTCAGAAAACTTCATATCTGACACCACAATTACTCCCAAGTCTTTTTCATTTTCTACCACACAGTTGGTACGTTTCTCTGGGGTTACTTCTACCCATATGCAGTACTTTGCATTTGTCAATGTTAAACTTCAGTTGCCACTTCTCAGCCCATCTACCCAACTTTTCTAGATCCTGCTGCAGTAGCACACTGCCATTACTGTCCCCCTGCCAACTTGGATATTAAGCCTGATATACCTTCTTCAATATCATTGATAAATATACAGAACAACAGTGGGCCCAACACCGAACCCGAGGGGAATTCACTAATAAAATATTATACAAGTTCTTGTATAATACTTGTATAATCTGCTAGGATAGCAATATCTGCTTTGTTTGAAGGACTTTAATTCAGACTGTAAAATAAACCATAAGTCTTTTTCATTATCAACTATCTTGAGTCCACTGGTATGCTATCCTACACAAATCAACCACCTTGAGTTTAGTGCTAATAGTAGTAACCACAGGATTACCGTTATCCAAAAAAAAGTACTTTGCATTTATCAATGTTTTATCTTAATTGCTATTCATTAAGCTAATCTTAATAGTTTATATCTTGAAGTAGCATGCTCTGATTAATATCATTAACTACTCTGACTACCTAAGTATGAATTTATATCAACAATTTCAGAAGTTAAACTTGCAATATTTACATTTTTCAAGATCAATGTTTGAATTTGTTTATATAGCATAACTATAACTTCAGTATGGGATGGAGCTGAAATTTTCCATCTGAAATATCAGTACTTTTCACAATAAATTAAATATTTAAATATGTATTAATACAAACATATATTTAAAAATGATTTTATTTGTCATATCTCTCACACTTTCTTAAATTTTTAAAACAAAGATCTGCTTCAGAGTAACAAGAATTATAGCAGTGCTTTAAATAAAACCCCACACTAATTTGCTGTGTAGGGTCAATGCAGCCCAGTATTATGTGCTAAATTATACTCAACATTTATAAAATTTAATTGGAAGTTTCTCTCCACACATCACTAGGCATCATTTATATCGCATACATTATTCATCATTCAACACAAGGTTGTCAAATGCCTACTGTCTGAATGACAGGCTAGTAAGTTACGTTCCTTATCTCTCCTTGTTATTTTATTTATTTATTCTTATAAATACTGAAACAGGCTGTTACATTGGTTTGGAGTTTTTAATTGAATAACAAATTTGCCTCTTTTGGCGATGCTATTCAAATTAAAAATATCAGTATTTCTAGGTTGATTGAGGGATAACAATGTCATTTCAAAAGTGAACATAAGGCCAAGCCTTTTTGCTGTCAACGGGGAGAACAGAGCACCTCAGAAAGATAAAAAAAAAAAAAAAAAAGGAATGCAAGGAATGCAGTATAGTGACTACTATCATATTATTTTGATTTCTACATTGAAATAAAACCCTGCAACTTTACTAATTTGCTAAAATCCTTTTCTGTTTCCTGGGGTGTCCTCTTGGTCAAAATAACACGTGCAATATTTATTTATTCTTAATTTTTATGGAATATTACAAAAGCAATATTGTTGATAATGAAATTGGCAACTTCACTGTGCCTGAGTTTGTGAAATGATAAATGGTAATAATAGAATAGGAAAGACACTATCACAGAACATGAAAATGTTAAATTTATTGAAATGATTATAGGAAAACTTAATAACCACCAAAATACAAGTGAATCCATGTTTAGACTCCAGAGCAAAGCTCTGGCAACCACCATCTCTTCAGCATGCAGTATGAGTCATGTCTTGTGCGGTTATGATGGGCATCATGGTAAGATCCACTATTCCTTACATTTGCAAAGTACAGCTCTAAAAAAGTTTTTGCAGGACAGCAGCTAGATAGTCCACTGGATAGAACCTATTGGTAACTCTCTAGGAGGCATCTGGAACAGCTAGTGTACGAGGAGCAGTACGAAAGTAATACCTCCTATTTTTTGTCTCAGAAAATTTAATTCCTAAAACTGGAACTAAAAAAAAAAAAAATAGGAGGTATTACTTTCGTACTGCTCCTAGAGAGTTTCCCACAAAGTCACCATCATTTTCTATGCACTTCCGCTATGCAATGATGAATTTTCTATGTCTGATTGAACTCTACAGATGCAGGCTTTCAACTTTTTTTTAAGTATTACAGTATGATACATGATATTGTTCTACAAAACTAAAAAATATATACGTTTCTCAGCTGACTTCAGGATAGAATCTTAAATTACATAACTTCTTATTAGTTACAGTTTTTACAATCACTTTAGGAATGTTTCCACATATTGATCTGAGTTGATTGGTGCCACACTCCAAGAAGTCCACAAGCAAGACCTCATCTTCATCCCAAAACACTATATCACCATGATGGTGATAGTGTCATAATGGTGGACCAACAGAAGGCTGTCTTTTGAACTTCTTGCATGATGAATTTTGATGGTGTCACTCCAGACTCTTCGTTTTAGGGTCATAATGGTGGACCCAGGTTTCATCAACTGTGAATATGCATGAAAGAAAAACCTCTCCTTCACTCTCATAGCACCGGAGAAGTTCCATACAGATGACTTTCAGGGCTTCTTTGTGCTAATGTGTCAGCATTTTTGGGGCTCACTGGGTGCAAACCTTGTTGTAGCCTAGTTCCTTTATGATGGTTATCACAGCACAGTAAGCTACACTCACGAGACTGATAACAGGACCACTCAGTATGGCGAAACTGGTGACCTCTAGTGACCACCCAATGACATGAAATGATCTACAGCGGCACATTTGAAAGCAAAAAATTAGGAGGCATTACTTTCATACTGGTCCTTTTATAATCTTGCTGCCTCCATTCCACCAGCTAGTGACTGGAGGAGTGAGTAGTGTACATGTGTGGGGGAAGGGGTGAATTCTCTAGACCAGTGTTTCTCAAGTGCAGCTATGGTGGCCAAATGCAGCCACCAAGACATTTTGTGTGGCCACCAGACAATTTTCATAAATATCAAAATTTTTTATTTATTAAATTTCAACATTAAAAAATTTGATTTATATACAATCAAAATATCATAAGGACTTTTATAAAAGTGATATTCAATGGTATGAGACATGTTAATAAATATACTATATTTATTTTAAATACCAACAAATATTTTCTGATATTTGTCGAAAAGAAAATTTAGAAAATTAAATACCACATAATGGTGTTTGACCACCCATCTGATATTTAATTTGTTTTTATATTTGCAGTTTAGTACCAAAGTATTACAGTATGATACATGATATTGTTCTACAAAACCAAAAAAATATATACGTTTCTCAGCTGACTTCATGATAGAATCTTAAATTACATAATTTTTTATTAGTTACAGTTTTTACAATCACTTTAGGAATAGTATTATTATTCCTATGTTATATGCATATAAATTCCATCTATCATTGTTATAGATGGAATAAATGCCTTAATAAAAAAAAGAATTGTGCGGCCACCAGCTAAATCTTGTGACCATTTCTGTGACCACCAGAAAAGAACTCTTGAGAACCACTGCTCTAGACCACATTATGTCATGGAGGTGAGTATATTCTTGCTATATTAGAAAATGAAATGCACAAAGCATAATTTCTTATGGGTTTAGGTAATTAACTATATTTAAAATAACTAAATGCACAAGGCATAATACATTAACAGTTTAATATCTATATAATATCGGTGTGTTGACTTAAGAACCTACAAAGTAGTTGTTGTAGGCATCATTTGCTCTTTCTCATATTGTGCTCTGCTTCACGACTAGTTGCCATGATATTGCACTACCTCGAATAAGTAACGCTTCACTAATAGAGAAGACTATTGTTACTTATTCTCAGTGAGTACAACCACCCAGACATGTTTCAAGGCTACTGGCCTATCATCAGTGGGTGGGCAGGTACCCTGGTATTGCAGACATGACAACCCAGTTGTGAAGATAATCACACAATATGAGAGATGCCAAAAGGTGTATATGACAATATTTAAATAACTAAATGCACAAGGCATAATACATTAAGAGTTTAATATCTATATAATATCAGTGTGTAGATACACCGTAGACAACTCTTAAGAAACTACAAAGTAGTTGTAGGCATCATTTGCTCTTTCTCATATTGTGCTCTGCCCTCACGACGAGTTGCCATGATATTGCACTACCTCAAATAAGTAACACTTCACTAATAGAGAAGACTATTGTTACTTATTCTCAGTGAGTACCACCACCCAGACATGTTTCAAGGCTATTGGCCTATCATCACACACCAATATTATATAGATATTAAACTCTTAATGTATTATGCCTTGTGCATTTAGTTATTTTAAATATTGTCATATACACCTATTGGCATCTCTCATATTGTGTGATTATCTTCACAACTGGGTCGTCATGTCTGCAACAGCACCAGGGGGAGCCTGATGATGTCCGGAGTTTCCAAGAATAGGTGATAACAGTCTTCCCCACTGTTTAAGTTTTTGAGTGGTATGAGTTGGAGTTACTGTCCCTTTCATTCTTCTACACCGTTTCTTTTCCTCTTCCACTCCTACTATTACTTTCCCTCTACCTTTTTGCTTTTCTAAGTCTAATAGGGACAAGTGGATAGTCAAGTTATTATCCCACACATACAAAACAGCCTTGAAACATGTCTGGGTGGTGGTACTCACTGAGAATAAGTAACAATAGTCTTCTCTATTAGTGAAGTATTACTTATTCGAGGTAGTGTAATATCATGGCAACTCGTCGTGAAGGCAGAGCACAATATGAGAAAGAGCAAATGATGCCTACAACAACTACTTTGTAGTTTCTTAAGAGTTGTCTATGGTGTATCTACACACCGATATTATATAGTAATTAACTATATAATATCGGTGTAGATACACCATAGTTTATCCATAAATTTGAACTACATATGTAGCGTCAAGGCATCATTTTAATTGTATCTCATATTGTGGGTGCCTTCACATTGCATTATCAGGGTACCTGCCCATCCACTGATGATGATGATGAAGCCCACTAGCTTCAAAACAATCGTCTAGGTGGTGGTATCCACTGAAAATAAATAACAGTAGCCTTCTCTACTAGAGAAGCGTTATTTATTTATATATCACCCATAATATGAGATACAATTAAAACGATGCCTTTACACTACATACGTAGTTCAAATTTATGGGTAAACTATGGTGCATCTACACTGATATTATATAGTTAATTACCTAAACCCATAAGAAATATGCCTTGTGTATTTCATTTTCTAATACATTATTATTACCTACACCATTTGGCATCTCTCATATTGTGGAAATAACTTCGAAACTGTGATGGCATGTTGCATTACCGAGTACCTGCCCACCCACTGATGATGAAGACCACTAGCTTTGAAATGATTGTCTGAATGGTGGTATCCATTGAACAGTAGTCTTCTCTACTAGAGAAGCGTTATTTATTTGAAGTAGTGCAATACCAGCTATCTCATTGTGAAGGCACCCACAATATGAGATACAATTAAAACGATGCCTTTACACTACATACATAGTTCAAATTTATGGGGAAACTATGGTGTATCTACACCAATATTATATAGTTAATTCTTGCTATATGTACACCATGTCCAAAAGTTTCATTAATTTACATAACACTCCCCCCACTTCTATTTTAACTTTATCTACTGAATGCATCATGAATAGTCAAACTAAAAGATCAAAGTTATTTGCAAAAAGATCTAATCCTTCCAAACACTATCATTCATTTCACAAATATACATGATCTTAGTTCAACTCTCAATGATGTCCATTTCCACCTATAGATTACCAAGCCCCACTTACTTTTTCTGACAGAATCCCAATTATCAGTTGCTTCAAACACTGCTCTTCTCAGTTTCCCTAATTATTTGCTTTATGATTTCTTTTGCTATAAAGGCAGTACTTGTGCAATGTCTGCTCTGATATTCCTTGTTAGAGACTTCCTAATTTGAAATCTCATCCTTTTAGGAATCTTTATTGCAATAATAATAATACAAATCGATGCATTGTAATATTGGCCTTTGACAACCAGACAAGGGGTTGATCTTCTCTGGCTTAAAATCTCTCTACCCTATGCTGTTAAATACGTTCATTACCTCTCTCTCTCTCTCTCTCTCTCTCTCTCTCTCTCTCTCTCTCTCTCTCTCTCTCTCTCTCTCTCTCCCCCCCCCCCAACTCCAATAATCACTCTGAATTCTTTGAAAGTCAACTCTCTGTAATATAACTTTCCTAGCAGTGACATATTTTCCTTGGTGATTTTAATTTTCACAACTCCAGCTGACTAGCTACAGTTTTCTAGTTACACAGACCCAGTCGGTCAACATGCTGAGGCTTCAGTATCAGGTTGATGAGAATCAAATTCAAGTTGACGAGTCCACTGTGGTGCTCATTAATCAAATGGAAGATCGAAATATCAGATGATAAGTATGAAGGCCAGGAGCACAATAGGGCTTGGCACTGTAGCAGAGAGTGCAAATGTCTGAAATCAACTGCTTAGCTGAGGATCCCAATTTATGTGATAATTAGTGAAAAAGTTCCCAGACTTGCTTCTTGTCCAAATGGTAGTCAAGCAGTCTGGTCTGTTGCCAAAGCAATTGGCTGAAACTTCTGTCCATCAGTACAATACTGAATGCTACTGAATCCTGAGCAAAAGTTAAAGCTGACTTATTAGCATCCTACTTTTCTAACACTTGTATTGACAATGTTGGTCCACTTGATGTCAATGGATTAACCATTGATAACCCTGCTCACTTGCTGACAAACTGAATAAGTATTTTGCATTTAAATTTACTTGCGAGGAATTCTTTCAGGAAGGGATACCAGAAGTTTATCGAACCCTAATGGGGAGCTAAATGATTTTGTGATAACTGAATGGAAAGGGTAAGAGAAATTGCTGAAGCTAAACATAAAAAAGGCACCTGGGGTGGATGGAATCTATCCACTTATATTAAGGGAGGCAAGCAAAGGAGGTAAGCAAACTGTTAGCCATAACTCAAGGGTGTAGTGTCAAACAATGTTAACTACAAAACTGCATTTTCTTTTTGTGATAACTTTTGTTTTACTTTATACAAATAACAATGCATATCGTGTCCTACAATGGTATCTCTCTAGTACTTTACAAGTTAGCTTAGGCTGAAGTTCTCTGAGTTCCCCAGTGTTCAGTGCTGGGCCCATTGTCATTTTCAATATTTATTAATGATACTGATGAGTCTATGTTTTCAGATGATACAAAGGTTTATTTTCTTCTTCTTAGGATTTATTCTGTTATTACAACAGTCCTCCTCAACCTAACATCAAGGTTGCCATTTTTCAGGGTGGTTAATGACAATAATCAAGGTGAGGTACTGCAAAAAGATCTAGACAAATTAGGCAGTTGGGCTGATTGGGTGGTTGGTTGGTTGTTTTGGTGTTTATTGGTGCATTGACAACAGAGATCATAGTGCACCCATATGAGCTGAGAAATGAGAATTGAACTTTAACCTTGACAAATGCAAAGTACTGCATATGGGTAGCACTAACCCCAGTGAAATGTATCAACTATGTGGTACACCATTCAGTCAGGGCAGTGGAAAATGAAAAAAGACCTGGTTGTAACTGTGCATATGATATGAAGTTCTCTGAGCAGGGCAGTTCATGAGGTTTTGTCAATGATATACAGAAACTTTGATGGCAATATAAGGAGTAGTTATCCCCTTGTACAAGCCCATGGTTAGGTTGCATCTTAAGTACTGTATACAGGTCTGAAGGCCTCACTTCAAGAAGGATATAGATCTGCTAGAATGGGTGCAGAGAAGGGCAACCAGATTGGTGAAGGGAACAAAAAGGTGCTATTACCAAGAAAGGCTTCAGTTCTGCAATTTGCAAAGCTGAAGCCTCTCTTGTATTCCTTTGAAGCCTTATATGTATCCAGACTTCCTTGTCTGGAGACTAGGTACCTGCAGGGAGATCTGATTGAGGTGTTTAAGGCCTTGAATGGATTGAGCAAGCTAAATGGTGATGGCATCTTCCTCTTGAGACTCAGAGATGGATTACGCATTAGGCACGCACTTAGGGCATGCCTAGTGGGTAATCCACTTATTACATATAATAGGAGCCTCAAAATGAAACAATAATAAAAAAGGCAATAATAATCATATGGACACGAGTAGTGTATAAGCCATGAAAAATTTTAAAATCATCACGATAATTTATCACATTTGGAAGTCATTTGAATCCCCCCCCCATACGCAATTTCAATTACAGTTCCGACTTCAGCCACTGGCACTACTAAGAACAGCCATATTGTTTCAATGTTTATACATGAAGTAGGTGAGTCAAGGTCAACACTTACTGCATCTAGCAGTACTTATATTGTTTTATTCAATACACAATTTGTGTACTATAAAATAAAACTAATATGCTATTTATTAAACTGTCAAAATATAATATAAAGAATGTAAGTACTTTCATATATGCATAGGTAGTTACATTCAAATACAATACAAATATGTATTGTATATTCAAATACAATACATATTTGTATTGTATTTGAATATTTCAAATGCTTTGATTACTTTTAAACATTTTTACTATATTATTGTTATGTTATCTCCATAAGAAATGAAGCGATTATTCAATTCGGAAGCACAGAAACGAATATGACAGAGAGAAAAGGAAAAACTGGCAGAGAAGCAAAAAAATTCAATAACAGCATTTTTCAGACCATCCAGTTCCGCAAAAATTAGGTACATCTGAAGAAACAAAGTAAAAATGAAGAAAGAGTAAAGAAACAGGAGTAAAAATTAAAAAAACAAGACATTACAACAAACAGTAAATTAGAATTCATGGAAAATATAGAAAGAACTGGAATTAAAGACAAATTCAGATGTAACTGATGTTGAGAATGAAGCAAATAAAAGTTTAATAATTTATCGAAATAATAGAAATTTACATTTTTTCTGCCAGAAACCAAATTGTAACAAATAAAAAAGGGAAATAAATAGGTATGCCTATTGTTACATTTGCAAATTATTTTCTACAATTGCCAACAAAACTTTGTAAGAGGTGTAATAATTTGAAAAATATATCAAAGCAACAGGAGGTTCTAAGGGTCATATTACATTAGCATTAGTAGAGGCATTTGATGCAAGAAGCAAGCTTATGCAGCATCAGCAAAAAAAAAAAAAAAAACATTTCCACTTCACCCCTCTGTTTGTTCGAAATACCTTTCCAGCTCAGCCTTAAACTTATTTAGGCTATCAACTTCCACGACAAGGGTAGAAGTCTGTTTCACCAACTAACCACCCGCTGGCTAAAGGCAAATTTCCACACATCTATCCTACATCTGTCTTTCCTCAATTTGAATTTATGCCCTCTCAGGTGATTATTCTGAGCAAGAATCCCATCAGCATTGAGCAAGCTCAAACCATTCAAGGCTTTATACACCTCTATCAGATCACCTCGCTGGTGCCAAGGCTAAGGGTTTGCTTACTTCCTTTGCTGCCTCCTTTAATATAACTGGATAGATCTCATCCAGACACTGTAATTTGCAAAACTTAAGCCTTTCTTCGTAAGAGAACCCCTTTGTTCCATTCACTAATCTTGCTGCCTTCTCTGCACTCGTTCCAACAGTTCTACATCCTTCTTGAAATTAGGCCTCCAGACCTGTATACAGTACTCTAGGTGTGGCCTGACTATTGCCTTATACAACGGAATAATCACCTCCTTATCCCTGCTAAAAAAATTCCTATATATCATTGACAATACACCATGAGCTACTCTTGAAGCCCGTCTGCACTGCTCAGAGAACTTCATATCTGCCTGCACAACCACCCCCAGATCCCTTTCATTCTCTACCACTGTCAGTGTAGTACCACAGAGTTGATACGTTGCTCTGGGGTTGCTGTTTCACATATGTAGTACTTTACATTTGTCAATGTTAAACTTCATTTGACACCTCTCAGTCCATCTGCTCAACCTTTCCAGATCCTGTTGCAACAGCATAGTGTCAGTAGTGTCCTTGACAACCCTGCCAACCTGCATATCGTCTGCAAACTTGGACATTAAGCTTGATATACCATCATCAATATCATTTATAAATACAGAAAACAATAATGGACCCAACACTGAACCCTGAGGGACTCCAGTATTAACATTAGTCCATGATGAGCAGTGTCCATTGATTACCACTCTGTCTTCTCCCCCTCAACCATCCCTTTATCCATAGCAGCAATTTGCCTCCAATGCCAACACTGTTCCAATTTGTGCAGCATTCTGCCATGTGCAACAGTATCAAAAGCCTTTCTAAGATCCAAGTATAGAATATCAAAGTTATTCCCAGCATCCAGTTCTTTTGTGACTGCATCATAGTATCCAATCAAATTAGTCAGACAAGACTTCCCCTTAACAAAACCATGCTGTGTCCGAGCTATAACTCAAGTCTTGTCTAGATGATCCTGCAGTGCTTCTTTAACCAGTGCCTCCATTAATTTTCCTGGAACAGAAGTTAAACTCACAGGTCTATAATTACTTGTGTCAGCCTTTGATCCTCCTTTGTGAATTGGGGTCACATTTGCACATCTCCAGTCTGTGGGTACCTCCCTTGAGTCCAAGGAAGCTCTCATAATAATGGCTAAGGGTTTGCTTACTTCCTTTGCTGCCTCCTTTAATATAACTGGATAGATCTCATCCACCCCAGGTGCCTTTCTTGTGTTTATCTTCAACAATTTCTACTCCACTTTACTCTCAGTTATTACAAGATTCTCTAGCTTACTGCCAGAGTTGAATACACCTCTGGCATTCCCCTTGCTGAATAACTCCTCATGTGTGAATGTCGATGCAAAATATTCATTTAGTTTGTTAGCTACCTGAGCAGGATTATCAACAGTTGACCCATCGATATCAAGTGGACCAATCTGATTCATCCCCTTCCTTCTAGAGTTTCCATAAGTAAAGAACTCTTTGCTGTTTTTCTTTGTATCCCTTGCCAAAGATTTCTCGTAATCTGCCTTTGCCTACCTAACCTCCTTTGTAACTTGGTTACAGATCAACTTGTATCTATCATAGGCTTCTGTGTCACGTGTTAATTTGTATGTATCCCATGCATTTTTCTTCTCTGCCATATATCTCATTAGTTCATCTGACATCCATTTAGGCCTAAACCTTGAACAAAATTTCTTACTTGGTATGTAAAGCCTAGTAGCTTCCAAGGTAACTTTTTTGAATGCTTCCCATTTTGAATTTGCTGTTGATAACATCATCAGTTGGTCCCACTGTATAGAATTTAAATACTGTCTCAGTCCATCATAGTCGCCTTTACGAAAGCAATAACCCTTGCCTTTACCCCTAATGGTAGTTACCTCTTTGAGTAAATCCCACTTCAGCACATTGTGATCACTGCCACCTAGTGGTTCATTTATCTGCAGATTCTTAATGCATGAAGAATCACTGCTGATAATCAAATCAAGAGTATTACTCCCTCTAGTTGCCTCCCGAACATGCTGAGGTAGAAAACAATCATCCAATAAATTCACAAAAGCCTTGCTAGTGTGTGAGTGACCAGCCCCCAAATTCAGTCAATATCTGGGAAATTAAAATCCCCCATTATAAGACTCTCTGATTTACTGGCCCACTCTATTTCCCTGTACAGTTTCTTATTATACTCATCAGATTCATTAGGGCTATAACACACACCTACTCTCATTTTTCCTTTCTCGGTGCTTATGTTACACCAAACTGACTCGACACTGCACTGTCCAGCGATGTCGACTGGCTTCACTTCCTTGGATTTTATGTGTTTCTTAACTAATAGCATAACCCCTCCTCCCTTCCTATCCTGTCTATCCTTTCTGTAGACGTTGTACTCCCCAAATTGCAGTTCTGCATCCCTTATATCTGCGTGACACCACGTCTCTGAAATCCCAACAATATCTGCCTTTGATGTTTTGAGAAATACCTCAAATTCATCAAATTTATTTACTAAACTCCTAGCATTGGTGTACACGCAAGTATACATGCATCTCTTTCTATTCTTAGTTACCCTAACACAACCCATGTGTTTACTTGTACTGCAATGACTCCCAGCACTCTCTGAAATATCCTGCATCTTGTTTTTCAGGCTTCTGCTCATTCCAATTGAAGCAGTGCAAGAATCTCTTTCACCTCTGCCAGTGGCTACTGTTAACCTATTAGTCTTTGTCTCCACCCAAACTAGCAGTTTTCCGACCCACCTAACACTGTCTCGATAGCATCATCAAATATTCTTGCACCCTTTCTATTTAAGTGTATCCCATCCCTGTAGAAGCAGTGTCTCCTGTTAACAAGTACAGTTCAGGCTGAAAAAAATTCTACCCCTTGAGCCTTGCACAATCTTTCCAAGGCCGAATTGATCGACAAGGCTCTCATCATATACTCCCTCCTATCGTGTCTGGGCAGAATTGCAGACGCTTTCAAATTCAACCCTAAATCACTACTTTTATTAAACAGTGACCTGTACTTGTTAAGTAATTCTGCCGGTCTCCTACTCTTGATATCATTAGTGCCAATGTGTACAACTATTATATCACCTTTTGTGCCCTTAAGAGATGATATCCGCTCTACGTCATCAACCTTTGCCCCTGGTCCTGTTCCACCTTTCCTTTTTACAAAGTATGTTGCCCATTTCCCTGACAATATTTTGTTGTTTTTGTTGTTGTTATGGGAGTTTAAAGGCGCATAAGCAACTATGGCTATAATGCCTTCCCTGACAATAGAGTCAGATGAACTAATGAGATGTGGCAGAGAAGAAAAATGCATGGGATACATATAAATTAATGGGTGACATAAAAGCCTATGATAGATATAAGCTGGTCTGTAACCAAGTCACAAAAGGAGATTAGGCAGGCAAAGGCAGATTATGAGAAATCTTTGGCAAAGGATGCAAAGAAAAACAGCAAAGAGTTCTTTACATATGTAAACTCTAGAAGGAAAGTGATGAATCAGATTGGTTCACTGGATATTGATGGTTCAACTGTTGATGATCCTACTCAGTTAACTAACAAACTAAATGAGTATTTTGCATCTACATTCACACATGAAGAGTTATTCAGGGAGGGGAATGCCAGAGGTGAATTAAACTCTGGCAGCGAGCCAGATGATTTTGTAATAACTGAGAGGAAAGTGTAGAAGAAATTGTTGAAGATAAACATAAAAAAGGCATCTGGGGCGGATGGAATGTATCCAATTATATTAAAGGAGACAGCAAACCCTTAGCCATGATTATGAGAGCTTCCTTGGACTCAGAAGAGGTATCCATGGACTGGAGATGTGCAAATGTGACCCCAATTCACAAAGCAGGATCAAAGGGCGACACAAGTAATTATAGACCTGTTAATTTAACTTCTGTTCCAGGGAAATTAATGGAGGCACTGTTTAAGAAGCACTGCAGGATCATCTGGACAAAACTTCAGTTATAGCTCAGATACAGCATGGTTTTGTTAAGGGGAAGTCTTGTCTGACCAATTTAATTGGATACTATGATGTGGTCACAAAGGAACTGGATGCAGGGAATAACTCTGATATCATATATTTGGATGTTAGAAAGGATTTTGATACTGTTGCACATAGAAGACTGCTGCACAAATTGAAGCAGTATGGCACTGGAGGCAAATTGCTGCTATGGATAAAGGGATGGTTGAGTGGGAGAAGACAGAGTGGTAATCAATGGACACTGTTCTTCGTGGACTAATGTTATTAGTGGGGTCCCTCAGGGTTCAGTGTTGGGTCCATTGTTGTTTTCTGTATTTATAAATGATATTGATAATGGTAAATCAGGCTTAATGTCCAATTTGCAGATGATACGAAGGTGGGCAGGATTGTTAAGGACACTAATGACAGTACGCTGCTGCGACAGGATCTAGAAAAGTTGAGCAGATGGGCTGAGAGGTGGAAAATGAAGTTTAACATTGAGAAATGTAAAGTACTATGTATGGAAAGCAGTAAACCCAGAGTAACGTATCAACTCTGTGGTACTACACTGACAGTGGTAGAGAATGAAAAGGATCTGGGGGTAATTGTGCAGGCAGATATGAAGTTTTCTGAGCAGTGCAGATGGTCTGCAAGAGTAGCTCATGGTGTCTTGTCAATGATATACAGGAATTTTTTCTATCAGGAATAAAGAGGTGATTATCTCCTTGTAGAAGGCAATGGTCAGGCCACACCTTTAATATTGTATAAAGGTCTGGAGGCCTCATTTTAAGAAGGATGTAGAGCTGTTGGAGCGAGTACAGAGAAGGGCAACAAGATTAGTGAATGGAACAAATGGTTGCTCTTCCGAAGAAAGGCTTACGTTTTGCAAATTACAGTGTCTGGAGACTAGGCACCGGCGAGGTGATTTGATAGATGTGTATAAAAACAAAACCTTGAATGGTTTGAGCATGCTCAATGCTGATGGGATTCTTCCTCTTGCTCAGTATAATCACCTGAGAGGGCATAGGTTCAAATTTAGGAAGGACAGTTGTAGGATAGACGTGTGGAAGTTTGCCTTTAGCCATGGGTAGTTGATTGGTGGAACAGACTTCCACCTTTTGTTGTGCTGAGCTGGACAGGTATTTGGAACGAATGGAGGGGTGAAATGGGAGCATTTTTTTTTGGCTGATGCTGCATATTTGGTTTTTTTTTTTAATGGCATTAGCAACTAAGGCCATATTGCTCTGGGATATGTGGCAGTCATTCCTTGACCTTTCCATCCTCTGTATTTGGTGGTGACGGGCTCGAACCCCGGTCTAATCCAGAAGCGTGTGTTACGCACTGCTGCTCCTGCCCACCTGGCTACGGAGGCACCTTGATGCTGCATAAGCTTGCTTTCTTACATCTTATGCCTCTACTAATGCTAAATGCTAATGCTAACTGAAGGTTAGCATTAGCATTTAGCATCCCCTTCACCAATCTGGTTGCCCTTCTCTGCACCCATTCTAGCAGATATACATTCTTCCTAAAGTGAGGCCTCCTGACCTGTATGCAGTACTAAAGATGCAGCCTAACCATGGTGGCCTTATACAAAGCAGTAATCACCTCCTTATCTCTGCTAGCAAAGTTTCTGTATATCATTTATAAAACCCCCATGAGCTGTCCTGGCAGCCTGTCTTCACTACCCAGAGAATTTCACAACTGACTGCACAATTATGCCCAGGTCTTTTTCATTATCCAATAACCTAAGTGTAGTACCACAATCACTACTACTCATAGTGATCAATCAGAAGGGGTACCAGATTGGACTAACCCGTAACCCATATCTTTAATTTGGTAATAAGATATTTTTGAAAAATTTTGAAAGCAGAAGGATATCAGCAGAATGCAAGCAATGGAAATGAACTTCTTGAGAGGGGTCTCTGAAAAGACTAAGGCATGACAGAATAAGAAATGTGGCCATTAGAGAGAGAGAGAGAGAGAGAGAGAGAGAGAGAGAGAGAGAGAGAGAGAGAGAGAATCAGAATAATAATTTGAGAGAAACAGACAACAGAGATGCAAAGAGATGACAGACTGCCAAAGAGAATGTTAAAATTGGAAACTGAAGGCAAAAGGTCAGGAGAAAAGATGTCGAGAGGTGATGAGAGATGTAGAAAGATAAGAAGTGAGCTAGGAAGAGACGGAGAGGGAAGAATGGCAGGCAGGCAGAAAGAGCAAATCACAGAAAACTGGTTTATCAACCTAGCAAGAAGCAGGAATGACTATGGATAAATAAATTTTACTTTACTGAAAGTTATTTCAATAAAGGATGCAGTGATGTTGGAACTAGTATTTTTTTTTTTTTTTTTTTTGGCAGATGCTGTATAAGCCACTGATATCCAGAAAATAAAGCAGTTTCGGGCACTGGAAAGACAAGGCATAGATACCCCATATATTATGATTTTGAAGAAAATATATGAGAACGCTACCTCCTTTACTAGACTAGACAGACAGTAGAAAATTTAAAATTGAGAAAGGAGTTCGACAAGGAGACAATATCCCCGAAGTTTACTGCTGCCCTACACTAGTCGCAGAAAGGAGTCAATGTGAATGAAGAGTACCTAAACCATTCACAATTTGCAGATCACATTGTGGTCATAAGCCACAATCCCAAAGAACTAGAAGAAAATCTTAATCAGTTATGCATAGTTAGTAAAGATTTTGGAATAAAGATGAATATGGCTAAAACAAAAGTAATAATGAACAAGCATGCCATAGAAAGGGACATAATGATTGAAGGAGCAGTAATTGAAAAGGTGGAGTCATATACTTATCTGGGACAAGTCATCAACTGTAATAATGATAAATGGCTGGAAGTCAAGAGAAGAAAAAATTTTGGATGGATAGCATTCAGTAAATATAGTCACATACTGAGGAGCAATATCCCAATTTTTTCTGAAACACAAAATAATGAACCAATGTATAATACCCACCATGACTTATGGAAGTGAAACTTGGGCACTCACCAAAAGAATGGAAGAGAAGCTGAGAACGACATAGCAAAGAAAGGAACGAATTATATTGAGAATCAGACTATTAGATAAGAAGAGAAACCCATGGATTAGGCAGCAAACTCAAGTAAAGGACATTCTTATCAAAACTAAAGAACTAAAATGGTCTTGGGCAGGACACTTAGCTTGAAGACATGATGACAAATGGACTAAGAGAATAACAGAATGGTACTCAAAAGGAGCTAGAAGAAAACCTGGAAGACAACGATGGAGAGGGACAGATGAAATTCACGAGTTTGTGGGTAGTAAATGGATGGCCATTGCACACAACAGAAGGAACTGGAAAGTTGCTGGAGAGGCCTTCATCCTGCAGTGGATTGAAAATGGCTGATGATGATGATCCAGAAAATGGGTACACCCAAGTCACCTTGCTGTTGTGGAAGCTGACAGCTTAAATAAATTAAAGGAGGAACTAGACAAATCAAATTTTTTGAAGGAATGGATGTGTGAAATGGTTTTTTTTGGGTTGATGCTACATAAGCTTGCTTTCTTGCATCATATACCTCTTCTACTACTACTACCATGTTGCAGGGGTGGCCGAAGAATAGAGTGATTGTCCAGTCGAGTTCTATCATTAACTGATTACTGGGAATGTGTGATTTACCTAATTTTGCTTTTCTGACTGTTTGATTGGATGCAAATTCACTTCTGATTTTAATAAGAAATGAAAAATTATCATGCTGTTGTTTAGTTTTTGTCATGCTGCTCTTTCATAAGTTGCAAAAGGATGGATGTAAGACTGTAATTGAATGGCATATGTGTGTAAATTTGATAATTTCGAAATACAAATGTTTTCAGCGTGGATGTTTGATGAAGTAGATCAGTTGATGATGAGGTGAGTTTTTTGTTTTAAATTTGTTTCTTGACAATTTGATTTTTTTTGCAGTAATTCTATGAATTGTTAGTATCAAATTCTTTTTATATTAGCGGAGGGTGTGGGGGCAGCAGCCCCACAAACCCGAGAGTCTGGGGGCAGCAGAACAAAAAATAAAAAAATAAAAATAAACATTTCTGTTGACATGCATGAGCAATTCACATTGTTAATGCTTGTGAAATCATCTAGTATTGTGTGGCCAGAAAAGCAGGGGTTCATGGCGGCAACTAGGGCTTACAATACCAAGATTCCGGTCATTTTATTTAGGATTTGAAATCCTGGTATTGATACAAAAGTACCGGTTTTTTGGTACTAATTTAAAAAATAACTGTTTATGATTTATTCACATAAAGGTTATAAAATCAACAACAATAAGTCATTAATATTACAGAATTTGTAATAGAGGGATTATTATACACAGTACAAATGCAACAGAAACCTGAAAACGTCGTGAAACTAATACAAAATCTTACAAATATATTTCTCTTAGTAAGTATAGTGTGTGCAAATAAAGCACTTAAGGAATAATGAAAAATAATTATGGAAATATTTCCATTAGTGGGAGTAGGCTTGGTAGGGCAATCAAGGAATTATGGTGAACAATGGTATTGCAGGTGCGGAAGGGTTAAAATTAAAAGCTTCTGAACAATAGTTTAATCCTCTATTACACCGCTACTTGAGGATGTGACACTTAATGCATTTTTGGTATGGAGCAATTCAATGTACTGTCAGCAAGTGACCTAGAGGCAAAAGATGAAAGCGTTTCGTTGTGTGGGAAAAACATTCTGTTTTTCTCACCATAGGAAGGCGCCACATGGGCAGGAGCAGTAGTGAGCAGCACACGCTTCTTAGACCGGGGTTCGAGCCCGTGACAACCAAATACACAGGATGCAGAAAGGTCAACGAATGACCACTGCATATCCCCAGAGCAATATGGTCTTAGTTGCTAATGCTCCTAAAAACCAAACAACAACAAACTATTGATTGCTTATGTTTCTTAAGAGTTCACTTTATTCAGATAGGTAGCGTGGATGCTTAGACTCAACCAAATTTGCAGTTTCAATATGTATATTTTTTTGTTTTTAGAATAACTGTATGTTTAATAATTTTTTGTTAGAATATTTATTATTGTAATAAAAGTTTGATTTAAAACGTGAATTCAAGTAATTACATGTTTTTTCCTTACTTTATTACACCTAATTGTCATCAATTTATTGCGAAAAATTTTTTTTTTTTTTTTTTTTGGAATACCGGTATCCTGGTTTCATAAATTAAAAATATCGAAATACCAGTATTAAGATTTTATCGTGAGCTCTAGTGGCAACCCTCAGAAAAAAAAAAAGAAAAAAAGTATATCTGTTAATGTGCATGGGCAATTCTCATTATGCACGTAAAATCATCCAGGAATATAGGGGCAAGAAGAATCAGTGATTGTATGTGCTGCTAATTTTTGTTACTTGTTTAAAATAAAATTGCTGTCTTGCCATTTTATTCTTAATTCAACTCCAACATATGACATACTATAGTGCCACGTGACATCCCCCAGTAACATGCAGGAGAGGGGCAGAGCATTGAATGGGATGTGCCTTCACTGGCCTATCACTGCCTTCTTCCTCTCTTTCTTACTGAAGTATGGGGTTGTACCCATGTTCTGGAGTATAACCACATAAGTCTTTGCTGAATTTTAGTATGATGTACCACTCGTGTTATGTGACAAGTTACAGGAAAAAGCTATGTGATGAACAGGTTGCGTGAAAAAAAGGTTAGGTTTTTACCTGACTTCGGGGTGGATTTAAACAAAAGAAGTGTTTTTTTAATAGATTTTCATTTTAGTGAAAAAGGATTGGTTTGTTTACTCCACTAATCTGGAAGGATTCAAGCAAAATGGGTGTGGCTTCAAGTGTGCCATTTAAAATTTAGTGATGGGTATCCCCCCCTTCCAAAATGGCAGTGATTGACATGCCTAACCTGCAACAGTTAGTGTTAGTTAGGGTGTTTATCCCCCCCCCTCCTTCAGCTGTTTTAAAATCTGAAACTCATTTTCCTATTTTAAAACAGCCTACTGAGCGAATTATGGATTCGGGTCATGCTCACGGATATTAGACTTAGCTCATCATGTTTAGCATTAGTAAAGGCACATGATGCAAGAAAGCAAGCTTTATATAGCATCAGCCAACCCCCCCCCCCCTTCTCATTCCATCCATCCACTCGCTCCAAATGTTTGTCTAGTTCTGCCTTGAATCTATTTAAGCTATCAACTTCTAAAACAACAGATTGAAGTTTTTTTCAGCAATCAAACACATGCTGGCTAAAGGCAAGCTTCCGCACATCTATCCTACAACTGTCTTTCCTCAATCTGAATTTATGCCCTCTCAGGTGATTATTCTGAGCAAGAAGAAGAATCGCATCAGCATTAAGCATGCTCACACCATTCAAGACTTTATACACCTGAATCAGATCACCTTGCAGTGCCTAGTCTCCACACACTGCAATTTGCAAAACCTAAGCCTTTCTTCATAAGAGCAACCCTTTGTTCCATTCATTAATCTTGTTGCCCTTCTCTGTACTCATTGCAGCAGCTCTATATCTTTCTTAAAATGATGCCTCCAGACCTGTATACAGTACTAAAGGTGTGGCCTGACCATTGCCTAATACAAGGGGATAATCGCCTCCTTAACCCAGCTAGAAAAATTCTTGTATACCATTCACAAGACACCATGAGCTACTCTTGCAGACTGTCTGCACTGCTCAGAAAACTTCATATCTGCCTGCACAATTAACCCCAGGGCCTTGTCATTCTCCACCACTGTCAGTGTAGTACCACAGAGTTGATACGTTACTCTGGGGTTACTGCTTCCCACATGCAGTAACATTTGTCAATGTTAGTCAATGTTAAACTTCAGTTGCCACCTCTCAGCCCATCTGCTCAACTTTTCTAGATCCTGTTGTATACCGTCATTAGTGTCTTTAATATCCCTGGCGACCTGTGAATCATCTGCAAACTTGGACATTTAGCCAGTATACAATCATCAATATCATTAATAAATACAGAAAACAACAATGGACCCAACACTGAACCCCGGGGTACTCCACTAATAACATTAATCCACGAAGAGCAGTGTCCATTGATTACCACACATTCTGTCTTCTCCCACCCACCCGTCCCTTTATCCATAGCAGCAATTTGCCTTCAATGCCACACTGCTCCAATTTGTGCAGCAGTCTTCCATGTGCAACAGTATCAAAAGCCTTTCTACGATCCATATATGATATCAAAATTATTCTTTGCATTCAGTTCCTTTGTGACCACATCATAGTATCCAATGAAATTGGTCAGACAAGACCTCCCCTTAACAAACCCATGCTGTATCCCAGCTATAACTGAAGTCTTGTCTAGACGATCCTACAGTGCTTCTCCAGTGCGTCTATTAATTTCCCTGGAACCGAAGTTAAACTAACAGGTCTGTAATTACTTGTTTCACTCTTTGATCCTCCTTTGTGAATTGGGGTAACATTTGCACATCTCCAGTCCATGGTTATCTCTCCTGCCACCCCTCAGCCCATCTATCCTACAACTGTCTTTCCTCAATTTGAGTCCAAGAAGACTCTCATAATTATGGCTAAAGGCTTGCTTACTTCTTTTGCTGCCTTCTTTAGTATAACTGGATAGATACCATCCACTCCAGGTGCCCTCCTTATGTTTAACTTCAACAATTTCTCCTCAACTTTGCTCTCAGTTATTACAAAGTCACTCCCTGTTAGAGTTAGATAAACTTCTGGCATACCCTCCTTGAATAACTCCTCATCTGTGAATGTAGATGCGAAATACTCATTCAGTTTAACAGCTACCTGAGCATGATTATCAATAGTCAAAACATCTATATTAAGTGGACCAATGTGATTCATCCCTTTCCTTCTAGAGCTTACATAAGTAATCGGTTTTTTTTCTTTTTTTCTTTTCAGCAGCTCTACATCCTTCTTAAAATGAGGTCTTTACCAGATTTCTTGTAATCTGCCTTCGCCTGCCTAAACTCCTTGGTGTCTTGATTACAGACTACCTTATATCTGTTAGGCCTCTGTGTTGCCTGATAATTTATATGCATCCCATGCATTTTCCTTCTGACACAAGCCTAATTACTTCATCTGACATCCATTTAGGCCTAAACCTTGAACAGTATTTCTTAGTTGGAATGAAAAGCCTAGTAGCCTCCAAAATTAAGTCCCTGACGGTTTCCCATTTAAAATTCAACGTTGGTAACATCATCAGTTGATCCCACTGTATAGAATTTAACAACTGTCTGAGACCACTTTACGAAAACAAAAACCTTACCCCTGATGGTAGTTACATCTTTCAGTAAATCCCACATCAGTACACTGTGATCACTGTCACCTATTGGTTCCTTCATCTGCAGATTCTTAATGCATGAAGAATCACTGCTGATAATCAGATCAAGGGTATTACACCCTCTGGTTACCTCTCAAACATGTTGCTGTAGTAAACAATCATCCAATAAATTCACAAAAGTCTTGCTAGTGTGCGAGTGACCAAAACACAAGTTCCTGTCAATATCTGGAAATTTAAAACCCCCATTATAGGACATTCTCATTTATTGCCCTCTCTATTTCTCCACACAACTGCTCATTATACTCATCAGATTCATTATGCCTATAACACACACCAACTGTCATTTTCCCTTTCCCAGTGCTTATGTCACACCACACTGACTGAACATTGCCTTGTCCACCAATGCAATATCAATCACTTCCATCTTGGAAAGGTGTACCCATCACTAAATTTTAACCAATGTCACGTGACATGGTTGTCGAGAGGCGTTTCTCTATGACTTGTTATGCGAAAGGAGTAATCGTGATTCATTTTGACCATTTGTTGATCACGCTGTTGGGTACATTATTCCAAAGTTTAGTGCTTGATTTCTTCCATCGTTTGCCACTGTGAATAATAATACTCGAAAATATGTGCTCAACATATTATTATTATTAGCCATACGGTGCAAGGAAGCCGAAGTCCTATGCTGGACCAACAGCCAAAAAAAAAAAAATAATAATAAATAAATAATAATAAAATAAAATAAAAATTTCAGAGTTACACAGAGAGAGAGAAGTAGAAAAGAATCATCATGAAAGAGAAGAATGGTGATATCCAGCTCAGGACCCTGGGTTTGCCAAGCCCATACTCACCAGCCCCTTTGGTAATGAAAGCGTAAACTGGTAAATACTCCAGAGAAATTGCAGATGAACCAGATGAGAGTCTGCAAGTTCTGAAATGGCCCTCCTGTACTTCTTGCGTTAGTAGTCCTAATCTGGACGACCAGAGTTTCCCAAGGGAAGCTCTGGTCGTCCAGATGCACAGCATTCCGCCACTTCTGAAGACGAAACGAAGATTAAGCAAACTGGAAATGCGAATAACCTTGAGGAATCTCACAAAACTGCATTAACAATTGTTCACTTGAATATGTTTATTTATTTTATATTAATCTGGAAAGCCTGCCAATTATGCACTCGAAGAGGACGCCTGTTCAGCTTCTCGAACAGAAGCGAATTGGCACACCAAGGTCCTGAGCTGGATATCATCATTCTTTTTCTTGGTAATTCCCTTCTCTCTCTCTCTCTCTCTCTCTCTCTCTCTCTATATATATATATATATATATATATATATATATATATATCTGGGTAATTAAAAAAATTTTTTTTTTTAGCTGGTGCAGCATAAGCCTCAGGCTTCCTTGCATCATATGGCTAATAGTAATAATGGTAATAACCACCATGTCATAAGCACACGACTTACCCAAGCTGGATATCATCTATAAATTTTCTCATTTCTTCAGAAAGATCAGATGACAGCGTCGCATTCATGTCTACAATTTAATCGCTGAGTCCCAGTCTCTCCCTCCTTTCTTTAAATTATTTTTTTTTCCTCACTTCGTTTGTTTATAAAAGCTCCTGAACACTGGATTCAATTATCAAAAATAAATACTACCCTCGCGCACGCATTTGTAAATAATTTGATGGCAGCGCCAACTTGAACAGAAGTGTCAATTACACTCCGAATCTACGAAACAAAATTAATAATTCTATTTTTATTTTATTTAATTTTTTCCTTTTTATTGTCAACAGCTGAGATTAGAAAACTTATACACAAAAAAAAAAAAAAAAACACTGGGAAAATTCACAATACTTATTTGTTGTTGGTGTTGTTGTAATAAACTTTTAGGAGCAACTGCAATTAAGGTCATATTGTTCCTTATATACTGTCTGCAGATTAAGTGTGTTATCTGGTCGATACGGACGAAAATGTCTTCGGTTTCCAGGAGAAAAACTATCCTATTTCGCCTAAGACCGACTAACTCAGTCACATTTTGAAAAACGCCCATAAAAATTCCCCACCTCGTCGACGGGACTCGAACTAAGGTCTTTCCTACCTGGTGTGTGAGTATATACGGCGAAACTGCCAACTGTGCTTCCCAGAAGGGCAATAGCATATTTAGCATTAGCATTAGTAGAGGCAGATGATGCAAGAAAGCAAGCCTATATAGCATCAGCCAAAAAAAAAAAAAAAAAAAAAACCTCCTCACTTCATCCATCCACTCACTCCAAGTGTTTGTCTACTTCTGCCTTGAAACTTATTTAAGCTATCAACTTCTGGTAGCTACATATTTGTAACTACCCTAATGGGAGTTACAAATATGTAACTACCATCGGGGTTAAGGGGAAGGGTTTTTGCTCTCATAAAGTTAACTACAGTGGTCTGAGACAGTTTTTAAATTCTATGCAGTGGGACCAACTGATGAAATTGCCAACAGCAAATTAAAATGGGATGCATTAAAGGAATTAACCTTGGAAGCTACTAGGCTTTTCATACCAACTAAAAATTACTGTTTAAGGTTTAGACCAAATTGGAAGTCGGATGATCCGATAAGACTCGTGACAGAAGAGAAAAATGCACGGGATACATATAAATTATCAGGAGACCCAGATCCTACGGTAGACATTGGACAGTACTTAAGCAAGCAAACACATATTAGGAGCCACTTAGGAAAAGAATACAAAGAGAAACAGTAAGGACTTCTTTACATATGTGAACTCTAGAAGGAATGGGATGAATCAAATTGATCCACTTGTATATGGATGGTTCGATTGTTGATGATCCTTTTGAGGTAGCTGAAAAACTAAATGAGTAATTTGTAACTACATTCTTCACACATGAGGAATTCTGTAGGGAACTGGAGGCCAGAAGCTTATCAAGCTCAAACAGGGAGTTAAATTATTTTATAATAACTGAGCAAAGTGGAGGAGAAACTGTTGAAGTTAAACATATAAAAGGCACATGGGGTGAACAGATCTATCCAGTTATATTAAAGGAGGCAGCAAAGGAATTAAGCTGGCCCTTAGTTATTATTATTATTATTATTATTATTATTATTATTATTATTATTATTATTATTATTATTATTATTATTATTATTATTATTATATATCAAACCTTGGACATTCAACCCTCTATCAAATTGCACAAACATGATTGCCTACATGATCAGAATTTCAAGGATTGCAAATGTCTAACTGTGGAAGAAGTTTCAAATCATTGTTACCTTGGGTTATGGATTGACTACAGTCTAAGTTGGGTAATGCATATAACAAACTTGTACAAAAAAAATGAGATTTTATGTGTACTTTTTCTACTACATTAAGAATAAGTTAAATCTTAGAACAAAAGTTACCTTATTTTATCCATTAGCGGACTCCCAACTCAATTATTTAGTAAATATCTGGGCACGAGCAAATAAAACAGAAATAAGGGCATTAAACAACTTAATGAATAGGATTCTGAAACTTTTAATGGGGACAAACTCTTGGAATGACCTGAACAAGAGAAGGCAATTTTTATTGAAACATAAAATACTGTATCCATTTCAAAAACTGAAGTTAAATCTATTCTTAAAAAATCTTAACACTATTTTTGAAGAGTCGAATCTGCAAAGAAATGTCTCACAAAATTTAAGGAACCCAAAAGCAATTACTTTGCCTCCCCCTAGGATACTAAATAGATTTGGAGGTAGGCACACAATGAATATAATAAACAACTTGTTGGCTACCATTGATTTCAGGCTCACGAGAAGTTACCCCATCTCCAAATTAAAATTCCTAATAAGAAAATTCTTGATACTCAATGACACAGTAGATTAGAATTGATATGCAGATAAACTACTACCTCTGTTTACAGTGTGGAATATACTATGTGTAGTGACTTCATAGTCTTTTCTGTAAGATAACAAATTGTACAAACCTGTTGTAAAGGAAGAATTACAACTTGTTGTCAAGAAATTTACTTTTCTTAACAAGTTCATTTATTGTCAACGAATTCTCTTAATAAATAAAATTTTATTGTATAAAATTGTATTGTGTTGTATTATTATTATTATTATTGTTGTTGTTGTTTCTCTTATATTATTTCTACCTGATTAGGGGATTCCTCTCCGTGACGGGTAGTGCTACCAAGTACACAGAGTGGTTGTAATGTATGGTGTTACTGTCTGTAGAGGAAATCTCTGACTGTCCCACAGGTGTTCAGAATTGCGACTTTCTGCAGTTCCTTGTAGGTGTTCTCTGGGAGGCCTATGGCTGCTAGGCTGCAATGTAGAATCTTTAGTATCATACCGGTGGTTAACACAATGATTGAGATGGTTGATATTTCTTGCATATGCCACATCCCCTTGATCTCATGTCTCATGTTCGTGTACTTCCTAATTTTTTAGGAAGTACACGAACACGAACTTATCGGTTTTCTCGATATTGCTAGAGTTCGGCACCGCTATGCCAATGAGGTAGGGAGCCTTTTCGATCTTGTCCATAAGGGTTATGTCCGGTCTGTTGTGCGGGATGGTCTTATCCGTTATTATGGCGCAGTCCCAGTACAGCTTGTGGCTTCGGGTGTCAAGTACTTCCTGGGGTTATAAGTGCAGTATGGTACACTTTCTTTGGTCAACTGGTATTTCCTCGCTAACTTCTGATGTTTTATCCTGGCTATCTGGTCATCTCTATGAGTGTACTCAGTCTGGGTGATCACCTTGTACCCTGCGGTGATGTGTTGGATCGTTTCTGAGGCCAGGTGGCATCGTCGACATGTGTCATCTGACATACCGATCTCCTTTGCGATGTATTTTCTATAGTTTCTGGTGTTGATTACCTGGTCTTAGATTGCCAGCATGAATCCTTCGATCTCGGGGAAGAGCGTCCCGCTTGTGAGCCATGCACTGGAAGCAATGTTATCGATGTGATCTTGATGGAGGTCATTGTAGTGTCTGCCATGGAGTGTCTTCTTTGCCCATCTTTCTAACTTCGTTTCTTGTACCGTCTGGGCGGGAAGGGTTTTCTCGCTTAAGTTGAGTGGGGTATACCACTTATCTATCTTCCTTATGGCCTGGTTGAGTGGTGCTGTGTTGTTCTCGAAGTAATCCTTCAGGTTAACTATCGCTGTTTTCTGTTGGTCTATCAAGCCACTTCCTCCCTCTTTCCGGGTATTGTTATTCTCTCCACTGCTGAATTCGGGTGGTGTTGGCGACTCTTGGTCATCATTGTCCTCGTCGTTCGCATGATATCTTCTAGCTCGGTGTTAGACCAATCTATGACCCCGAATGTGTATGTTAGTACTGGAGCTGCATAGGTGTTTATGGCTTTAACTGTATTCCCTCCGTTCAATTTTGCTTTCAGCAGGCTTCTGAGTATCTGATGATATTTTTCGGAAAGCCACTTCTTGATTTCTTTGTGTGCTAACTGCTCAGCCCGCATCATCCCTAGGTATTTGTAGATCTCTCCTTCTGTCATAGCTTCGATCACTTTACCAGTCAGCAGCTGGTAGTTTCGGCCAACTAATTTTCCCTTGTGCAGTGTGTGGGTCTTGCATTTTTCTAGACCAAATTCCATCCTGATGTCCTTGCTGATTTCTTCAGTGATCCAGAGTAGTTGCTGGAGTTGCTTCTCGGTTGCCGCGTAGAGTTTGTTGTCATCCATGTACACCCCCCTGATGTACATGTACGTAGAGTTTGTTGTCATCCATGTACATCAGGTGGGTGAGGGTGTACAGGGTCTTTCTTCCTTCTTTGAGGTTATATCCATACTTGCTGCCGTTGAGCATGGTGGATAGCGGGTTGAATGCTAGACAGAACCATAGTGGTTAGAGCACCTCCATGAAAGATTCCTCAAGCTTAGAGCATCTCCATGAAAGATTCCTCAAGCTTAGAGCATCTCCATGAAAGATTCCTCAACCTGAGAGCATCTCCATGAAAGATTCCTCAACCTTAGAGCGTCTCCATGAAAGATTCCTCTTCTAATGGGGATTGGCCTGGTTATGATGTTCTCGACCTTAATGGTGGTACTCCATTTCGTCATTGTAGCTGCTAGGAAGTTTGTCACTATCGGATTGACCTTGTAGATCTTCACGGTGTCTATTAGCCAGCTATGAGGTACGGAGTTGAAGGCCTTGCGGTAATCGGTATAGGCCGTGTGTAGATTGTGGTGCTTTTTGAAGGCTTGCTCCATAATTGCGGCATCTATGGTTGATTTCTCCTTGCATCCTTTGCTCTTCCGCTTGCATCCTTGCTGCTCTTCGGCCATTATGTTCTGATTTTCCAAGTTGTCTGATCTCTTCTTAGTTATGCAGCTGGTCAGGAACTTCAACACTACATCGTTGGGAGGCATGTGATTGGCCTGTATTTCGCCGGGTTTCTTGTGTCTTCATCTTTAGGCTTCAAATATGTGACTCCTTCAGTGAGAAACTTCAGGATTATCTCCGGGGCACTTATCATTCGAGTGAATTGTTCTGCTAGGTGCTTGTGTGTGCAGGTGAGCTTCTTGTACCAGTAGTTGTAGGTGTTATCAATTCTCGGGGTTCGCCCGTTGTGGGTGTTCCTGATTGACTGTTTTACTTCTTCTCGAATCTCCCACTCTCTCAACTCTTGTACGTCCTTCGTTGTCTTCCGTTCTACTTCTATCCAGGGTGCTTTGCTGTTATGTCTTACTTCACTGCTCCAGATATTTCCCCAGAACTCTTCGATCGTCTTCTTTTCGGGTGGTCCGTTTCTTGATTTCTCATCTTCACCCAGTTTCCTGTAGAAGGCTCTTTGTCCTCATCGAAGATTCGGTTATTTATTTTCCTCTGGAAGCTCTCTTTGTAACGGTGTAATCTCTTGCTGAGTGCGAGGAGGTTCTGCTTCAGGTTCTGTGTCTAAGTTTTCTCCTATTCTCTGATTTCTGGTCTCATGTTTGCTGTTGGTTCTGTCCCTCTTGAGGGTGCTCGTCACCTTTCCAATCAATTCTTACTTCTATTACCGTGTTGGTAGTGGGTCTTAATCTTGACTCTTAATTCTTCTATCTTCTTCTGAAGTCTTCTTTCCCAAGACGGTTCCTTCTGTTTTCGGTTCTTCGGCTGCTAGTCTCTCGTTTCTTTTCCATTAATCATAGTGGCTGCTATGGCAGCACAGTATACGGCTGTGTGGATAGCCTCCAGCATTGCACCATTGTTGTCAAGGTAATGTGGCATTATTTGCTGATTGAGGTAGTCTGTTACTCTCCACAGGAATTTATTTGGCCTCTGCTTAGGTATCACATGGATTCTTGTGGGGTCCATTCCTTCGAATTCTGTTAGGGCTTTCTTCAACTCGCCTTCTATTCTAGATAGCATGACTTCGTTTCTTTCCACTTCAGCTACTCTGGGTTGTATTTCTTTTTGCTGTTCCTCC